>NC_137424.1:6067151-6442151 GCF_964374335.1 Astatotilapia calliptera | reverse complement strand
GTTGGAATAACAACAGATGGAGCGCCATCAATGACAGGGAGGAAACATGGACTGGTGGCACAAAACAAACTGGAAGAGGAAGGCGTGGAGGAGGCCATTGCTCTGCACTGCATCATCCATCAGCAGGTCCTTTGCAGCAAATGCCTGAAGTTTGACAATGTGATGTCTATTGTTGTGAAATGCATCAACCAAATCAGATCCAGGGGCTTAAAGCACCGAAGGTTCTGAGCTTTTTTAGAGGAAATGGAGTCAGAATATGGGGATGTGCTCGACTTCACTGAGGTACGTTGGCTCAGCAGGGGAAATGTATTAAAGAGACTTTTTGAGTTGAGAGCAGAAGTGAAGCCTTCATGGAGAAGGATGGAGTTAGTGTTCCTGTGCTAACTGATCCCAAATGGCTCATGGACTCAGCTTTTCTTGTTGATATGACACATGAGCTTAATGTACTGAACAAGACGTTACAAGGCCAGGGGCAACTTGTCAGTGCTGCCTATGACAACGTGAGAGCATTCTCCACAAAACTGGCGCTCTGGAAAGCTCAGCTCTCTCAGACAAACCTTTGCCATTTCCCAGCATGCAAGGAACTCGTGGATGCAGGCACACCATTCAGTGCTGACGAGTATGTTGATGTCATTTTGAGGCTACAGGAGGAATTTGATCACAGATTTGCTGACTTCAAGACACACAGAGCCACCTTTCACATTTTTGCAGACCCCTTCTCCTTTGATGTGCAAGATGCCCCTTCTGTGCTTCAAATGGAGCTCATTGAGCTGCAGTGCAACTCTGAACTCAAAGCAAAGTTCAGGGAGGTGAGTGGAAAAGCAGACAAGCTTGGACAATTTTTGAGAGACTTGAGCCCTAGTTTCCCTCGGCTTTCCCGAATGTTCAAGCGGACCATGTGCCTTTTTGGTAGCACATACTTGTGCCAAAAGCTCTTCTCCACTTTGAACTTCAATAAGTCCAAGTACAGGTCCAGACTTACGGATGATCATCTTCAAGACATACTGAGGGTCGCAACTGCTTCCTCCCTCAGGCCAAATCTGGCTCGGCTATGCGAGAGGAAACGCTGCCAGGTCTCTAGCAGCAAGGAGTAGGCAAGAGAAGCCATGTTCAGAAGAACAGTTCATTTTCTACAGTGTTCCATTCATGTTCAGAAGAAGGTTATAGAACTGTTAATACAGACATTTCAATCTAAACAATGCAGATATAGAAGACTGAAAGAAACACACAAGTTCACTGACTAAAAATATCTTATTATTATTTTATTTATGTATTACAGATTGATTTTTTTCTTATTAATTCTTAATTTGTTTATTTATTTTTCATATTTTGTGTTAAAAAATAAAAATAAAGAGATTTGAGAAGATTGGAATTTTTTAACCATGTCTTTCTTGTGGAAAACCTAATGCGGCCCAGCCTCACCCAGACTCTGCCTGCAGCGGCCCCCAGCTAAATTGAGTTTGAGACCCCTGTCCTACACCATAAATCAGTAAGAGAGGGTACGACCTCTCTCATGGCCCCAAGTGGTGTGTGCATGCCAGAGCACTCTGGAAGGCACACAGAGTCTTTACAGACTACTAAGGATCGAACCTCTATCATCATCCAATCGATTATAAAACTAAGCATGTATGAGTAAATATTTTTAAGCATATCCCATATGGAAAAGACTAAAAACTTATATGATGAAAGTCATACTCACGAAAGTGGCCACTTTCTCATTACTTTCATATATTGTTTTAGTAAGTATCGAAAACATACAAGTTTCATTATATAATTTTTCAAGGGATCTTATATCTGTTTTCACTCTTGTATGCTTTTCATACAAGTTTCACACAAGACAGATACAAACTTTATAAGATTTATATATCTTTTCCATATGGGAAATGACAATCAACAATATAAAGCTTACAGCTGGTTTTAATAACAACATTTATTTGTTTCTCAAATGAGAAAGAGCTATCGAGAAACACTCCTAAATCTTGAGTTCTTAACTTTTCCAGTGGGCCAAATTCAACATTATCTGCTAATGCTAAATAGGCTGCCGTTATTAACTAATGCTAATTGGATGTGAATTAGCATTATGCACTAATGCTAACACTTACTTTTTAACAATGTGAGTAGCTAATGCTAACACTATTTCCCTTAACTTTATAACAATGTGAACGGCTAATGCTAACACTCTTTTCCCTAGCAATACAACATCTGAGCTGCTAATGCTGAGTAGGTCGCCATTAGCACCTACGTCTAATTAAAGGCAAATACGCATTAGAACCTAATGCTCATATCGTTTTCCTTTGCTTTATAACAATGTGAGCAGCTACTGCTAAATAGCATTAGCTAATAACAGCAGTCTAATTTAATGTAATTTAGCCTCATTTGCATTATAACGATGTGAGGAGTTAATGCTAAGTATGCTGCCATTAGCAGCTAATTCTAATTAGGGGTGAATAATTATTACCAGCTAATGCTAATATCGTTTTCTCTTTCCTTTTAACAATGTGAGCAGCTAGTGCTGGGTAGGCTGGTGCTAGCAGCTAATACTAAAGCTAAAGCTAATTTGATGTGAATTAGCATTACATTAGTGAGGAGTTAATGCTAAGTAGACTTCCATTACAGGTAATGCTAATTTTAGGTATTTAGGAATTGGCAGCTAATGCTAATACCATATTTTCTTGCATTATAACAATGTGACCAGCTAATGCTAAGTAGGTTGCCGTTATTAGCTAATACTAATTTGAGGTGAATTAGCATTATCCGCTTATGCTAACAATGTTTTTTCTTACTTTTTAACAATATGAGTAGCTAATCTGAACATTTTTTTTTATTTAATTTTAACTTTTCCCCTGCGATGTGAAGAGGTAATGCTAAATAGCACGCCATTAGTGGCTAATTCTAATTTTAGATGAAAAAGCATTAAAAGCTAATGCTAATACCATATTTTCTTGATTTATATCAATATCAGTAGCTAATGCTAGGTATGTAGCCATCATTAGCTAATGCTAATTTAGGTGAATTAGCATCATCCGCTTATGCTAACAATGTGTTTTTTTACTTTTTAACAATACGCCATTAGTGGCCAATTCTAATGTTAGATGAGAAAGCATTAACAGCTAATGCTCATACTGTTTGCTTTGTAAGAATGACAGCAGCTAATGATACGAAGTCTACCGTTATTAACTAATGCTAATTTGATGTGAATTAGCATTATCCGATAATGGTAACTCTTTTCCCCTGCATTACAACGACGTCAGGAGTTAATGCTAAGTAGGCTGCCATTAGGGGCTAACTCTAATTAGGGGTGAACAATTATTAGCAGCTAATGCTAATACCGTTTTCTCTTTCCTTATAACAATTTGAGCAGCTAATGCTAATTTGATGTGAATTAGCATTATATTAGTGAGCAGTTATTGCTAAGTAGGCTACCATTAGCAGCTAAAGCTAATTTGAGGTGAATAAGCATTAGTAGCTAACGCTAATACCCTTTTCTCTTGTGTTATAATGATGTGAAATGTTAATATTGTTCTCAAACAACAGAATGAGAATGAAATATTGATTCTAACAGGGCCCATAAACAGTATTAGCTTAGCAGCATTAGCTTATCAGAGTTTCCATCATGGTCACATAAATCCTTAGCAGAGCAAAGTGGCCTACTTAGCAATAGCTGCTCAAGTTGTAGAAAGCAAGGGAAAACAGTAATAGCATTAGCTGCTAAATGTGCACTTGAGAACAAATTTATTGTTAATTCAGCTGTGAATGTAGAGTTTGTCATTATTTAAGCTTCCATTTCCAAATGTTAGCTGCTCCTGTCTGCCTCTTTGTCACAAACACAGACTGAAATGATTCACAGCCTTGTTTCATCCTTCTGTCACTGTGGACATACAGCATGGGAAACATACACATGGCTGACACTTTATTAGGTACACTGGTAGCTATCTCAGGTACACCTGTGACCTAAATGTTCCTGCAACCAGACTCCTTGGAGACCCCTACATAAATATCCATGAACTATCCAGCTAGACTAGTGTGTCTGTCCCTGAAAATATTCCTGCATGTGTGATTGTTCATGTCTCATCTGCAGGAAACAAACAGGAAGTGAGTGAAGGACACAGGAAATGTTTCCAGCTCTTCCTCCTCTATCAGACATTCTCTCCATACCTGAGAGTGTCCAGTCTCCAGCCTGGATCCTTCAGTCCAGCCGACAGCAGCTTCACTCCTGAGGGACCTGGATGATTGTAGCTCAGGTCCAGCTGTCTCAGATGGGAGGGGTTGGAGGTCAGAGCTGAGGCCAGAGAAGTACAGCCTTCCTCTGTGATCAGACAGCCTGACAGACTGCAGACACACAAAACAACAATCAATCTGTCAACAATCGTTTTCTCTTTGTCACAATAACATCTATCCATCCATACATCCATTCAATGTAACTTTATTTATAAGTGACAATACCCAACAGACAACAACAGTCATCTGAAGCTGTTTAACAGTGTAAGGTAACCGCCTCCACTGTGAGCAGCACTTGGTGATGGTGGGAAGAAGATCTCCCTTTGACACAAAGATCCTCCCAGTGAAAACAGGCTCCAGGAGGAGCATCTACCATGACTGGTTGCAGGTGCATATTCCTAACACGATAGCTGCACTTTAGAGCTCTAAAACTGGAACTGACACATAAAAATACTGAGAACACAGACTAGCAGCCACTGCATGGCCTCGAGTACGTATGTGGTGCGTTCAAAGAGCATCAGCATAGACATGGTGGGTTCAACAATATAGGACATAACAATTTCTATGGCGAAAATACTATCAATGAATGAGCCATAACATTTTAGCCATGTAAACATGTTATCAGTGGGCTTTCCAACAACTTGCATTGATCATTAAAGGATAAAATACGTGAGTCGAGGTCACTACGAGCCATGCGAGGGTCAAACATGGCAGAGAACCTTCCAGCAGCATCTTGGTTTATAATCCGCCTTTGGATCATCAGTTTAGGAGATGAAGGATCCAAGTAAAATAACAAGTTAAAAAATATGCAGCTATGGTCACTCACATGGACATCCTCCACACATACATCATGTATATTTAAACCCAGGGAGAAAACAAGATCCAGTGTGTGACCCTTTGTATGTGTGGGGCTAGAAACATGCTGCCTAAAGTTAAAAGACTCAGTGACAGTGATGAGCTCAGCAGCAGTGTTACAGGATGCTTCATCAATATGACGGCTCAAATCTCCCAACCTTCTCCAATGAAATGATGGATGTCAGAAGGTCATTAAATTCAGTTAGAAAGACCCCATCAGGTAGAATAAAATACAATAACTGGTTTTTAGAGAACTGACCATCATCTGTGACTCAAATGCAGAAAAGGAGTCCGAGGTCATCAGACTGCATGTGAATCTGTCCTGGTAAACAACAGCGAGTCCTCCACCACGTCCTAAAAGACGCGGAGTTCAGATGACGGAGCAGCCAGCCGGGCAGATTTCATTCAAGTGGACATAATCAATGTTCCCTCTAAGCTGCGCACGGGCGCAATCCGCTGACACGCTCTCTGCACACAGAGTATCTGCATTGCGCACAAAAAGATATCTAACAGGCTGTGAGGCTCTTGAACTCTCTGCCCCCCTCTCACGGACAATAACCATATCCAACTTCTTAATAGCAATGAACTGGTCTGCATTGGTGCATCATATCTTTATTCTCTTCCCCCTCCTGCCCCCCCCCCCTCCTTCTTAAATAGATAACTATCATATCTGATATCATATCTCACAGTACAATAATATTGAATGGGTTGCATTGTTGTACTTTGTCATGTTTCTCAGGTCTTTGTCTGATTTTCTACGAACATTACTTGTCATGTTCTCATGTTGTTGCTAAGGATTGTCTTATTGCATTGGAGTCACACTGGGTTAAATATGTACACTTGGGTTTTAAGGGGTATTTATTATTTTCTTCTTTTTTTGGGGTTGTATGGAAGCCCCAAACGCAATTTCATTGTTCTTGACAATGACAATAAATAGATAAATAAATACTAAATACTAACCTGAATTGAAATTAAAATAAATACGTTAACAATTCTGCTTTGCAGTGTTAGTCAGTGACTGGCTGCTCCAGTATTTAGAACGATGCCACCTTATCCCATAGTCCAGCCAATGATTCACATTCGTATATACGCAGCTAATCAACGTCGCTGACGGGCTATGACAGCGTCCTCATGTGCCGACACCGGTGTTTTGGTTGATGTAGAGTGAAGCCACGTTAATGACAACGTGATCCAGTGATCCAAGGGACCGCTCAGGGAGTTTGTGTGTTCGCTCAGACACATGAAACATTAGAGGGAACATTGGACATAATTCTTATTTTGCTGCCACGTCTCAGTCAGACACATGAAATCTAGAGACTCTTTAATAAAGAGATCGCTTAGAATAAATGATTTGTTTGTTATGGAGCGAACGTTAAGCGGGGCCAACCGAGTTGATGACGGTCGATCTGCAAAATCAACAGCTGACTGCAGCGGCACTTGAAATAAAGACAATGCAGACCTGTGGACCTGCTGGGCAGGGCAGCGACTCCAGAGCTGGGGGAAGCAATGATCGATGAGCAGACATAGCTGTTATCAATAAAAACAGTGAACGTTTGACGGACACACCGTGAGAAAAACTGCTTCTGAGCCACAGAGCCCAGGTCCCAGTCACCGGCGTAACATATTAACTAAATGTCAGGAGAGGAAGTGGACGCAGGCACCAGGATTCTCCCCACAGCCAAGAAGCTAGCCTCTGGTAGCTTCTCAGTTTCACCTGGACGTCGGCCCTCGTTCCCCTTTTCCATCTCTTGAGGGTGAAAGTCCTGCGGGTTGTGAAGAGTAGCACACCAGGGGAGGAAGAGTTTTTCTGTTCAGCTGTTACAGTAGCTCTCCACTGAATCTTTGATGTTAAACCCTTTAAGACCTACCATAGAACCAAGTCTGCCAGAGCTTATCTTTAGATTTTTACATGCTGTAGTGC
Organism: Astatotilapia calliptera; assembly: GCF_964374335.1. Lineage (NCBI taxonomy): Eukaryota > Metazoa > Chordata > Actinopteri > Cichliformes > Cichlidae > Astatotilapia > Astatotilapia calliptera. Next base: position 6,435,157 of record NC_137424.1, on the reverse strand, counting down.
AGACCTTCCCAAACTGTGGTGCCCGCCCCCTAGGGGGGGTGCAGAGCCATGGCAGGGGGGGCGCGGTATGAAAAGGGAGGGGAACAAAACGCTTGAACACTGCTAGCACGGCGCCCACAGAAACGCAAAGCAGGAGATGAAGCATCGCTGAATATGTTTCCAAACCAACTTTATTCTAAGCCAAAGACTAGAAAATATGGTGAAGCAAATCTGCCCTTTGGCTTCACCTGCACAGGTGCTGAGGTAGGTCCCTGCGTCGGGAGCAGCGCTGGGCTCTTCCAATCATGGACAAACAGGATCCCACATTCTTGATTTTTAGTTCACAAACACTTGTTGTAGTGACTAACTACTCCTGACATGTTGGAGATGTTTGCTCTTTATAGAGTAAAGTTACAGCGGGATACAAATAACATCAGGCTGATCCTGCCACGATTTGTTCCCTCGATTCAAATCACAGACAAACAGGATCCCACAGCTGTTTATGTTTTTGAACCCATTTTGCACAGAGAGGCATTTTTTGAAAATGACAGCAATGTTGATTAGTATTACAGAAGAAGAAAAAACAACTACCCGTGACGCCTTTGTAAATGGAGGGACAGTAACTGCGTGTGAAACCTGCAGATACTCAGAGTAACAGTATTTTGTCTCTGTCTGCCATTCTGCAATTCATCTCACATAAACAATAACGTGACGTGAAAAAAGGCGCAACCTTTGACGTTGCCAGATGAACTCTGTATTCCTCGTCCGCAAAAAAGGAGTTTTAAAAAAATCTCAGTTTTTGGTGATTTGAAACACTGTTTGGATGAAACAGCTGCGTTTTCAAAAATACCAGTGTAGGTGCGGACGTAGCGTAAAAGATTTAGTAGTTTATTTTCTTACTACCTGTAATTTATTGCAGATTACTTGTATTTGCTTAATTGTTTACTAAATGTTTGAGGTGTGAAATAAACCGCAATGGAGCAAAATATGGGCGTGTGTGGTTGGAGGATGTGTTAGTGCGTGTGCGTGCTGTTCACGCGCCGGGGGGGAGGCGAACGTTTTTCGTGTAAAACAAAGGGGGGCCCAGCAAAAAAAGTTTGGGAACCACTGCTGTAGTGCCATTTTGGGGAGCAGTTCAAGTTGCTATACATCAATACAACCGTTATAGCCCAAATTTTAATAATATGTATGCATTCAGTCCATAGTAACTACATATACATATATACATATACAGCAAAAAGTGCAATAAACTAGAACAAATTGAAAATTGTTTTGTTTTGTATTTTTACATATATTTGTAGTTAGAGAAATTTAAGAGGTTTATCCCTCAAAACGGAAGAACTAAAAAAGTTGCACAAAATAGTTTCCAACCACAGGAAATGTAATTTGAGTGTATCCATAGCTGTATTTTTGAGATACACCAAATTGTATATACTGCATGAAAAACTAAAATAAATACTACCATGTGAATTTGCAAGAAAAACTTCAGTGCATCAAAATAAACTATTTCCAACTGTGTAATTTGAGTTCTAAGCCTCCCAGAAACTATACTGAAAGGGTAAACTCAAACATGACTTTTAAAAACACCAGTGTAGGCTTCAAGGTAAAAACAAACAAACAAACAAACAACTAGAATTTTCGCAAAAACGACGTCACTTCAGGTTTCGGGCAGGTAATGGCGGACATACGATAGTTTGGGCTGACATCTATTCCAACGTAGGAAGTGCTATGAACATCTGATCGGATTGGCAAAGCGTGTTTCTGGAATATTACTTTTTTGTTGCTGCAAGTGCTTTTCATGCAACTTTTGCAAAGCTATGTGTGGAAGGAAACGGTGACCTAGGATAAGCTGGATACATAAGATGTAAGTACAACTCCGGTTTCACATGCAAAAATAAAAATTATTGCACTAGCTTGTGTGGTTGCCGATCTACAGGCATTTAAAAATAGTTACGCAAAACTGAGCGTTCCCACTCTGACCGGCCTTAAAGGGTTAACAGTATCTCCCAATCATAATTTAAAGCAGCAGAAATTAAGTCAGAACTCAAAAGAGCAAAAATGACATTACAAAAAATGATTGACGACAGTGAAAAACTACATTGTTGCCTCCAGCAAGCTGCAGCGGCGGCAAAGCCAAACACAGGCGCCATCTTGTTTGACAGAAGAACGTAGCACACAGCAGCTACAAGCATAGAGTGCACCACTATTGTTCAAATGGAAGAAATAGAAAACACTCAATAAATCCTTCCACAGCTGAAACTAATGTAGACAATGTCAGGGGAGGAAGTCAAACTGAACTTATGACACCAAGCACGATAACTACCAAAATAATGCAGGAAAAGTAAACTAAGAAACCCTAAAGCAACTAAACAGAGCAGCTAGCAATAAACAAGAAGTGTAAACTATAAAAACATAGAAGCTAAATGCTAACATGGCTAACACTATCATCACTGTATGTAGCCCGACTCTTCTCACAGCAACATACAACTGTCATGGCTAGACATCTCACTGATTGGCTCATGTTAGCTTGTGAAAATATAACGTCCCAGCAGTACTAGCTGTTTTATATACTGTTTAAAATAAGCGAAATGTGCTTATAATGTGTAAATAAAGGCTGAAGCAGCTAGCACTGTTAGCATCAGCACCAAGCCCTGTTACATTTGTACACTGTTAGAGCAATGGCTCCAATCTACAGCCTTTAAAATAATGATTAAAATGCTGTGATTGCAGCCATTCCCCAACTCTCTGTGAGTTGGGGAATGGCCACAGCACTTTACAGGAAGGGCCAGAGTCGTCTCTATTTTTTGAGGTGACTGAGGTCCTTCAACATCTGCCAGAAAATGCTGAGGATTTTCTATGAGTCTGTTGTGGCCAGTGCGATCCTCTATGCTGTTGCATGCTGGGGGAGCAGGCTGAGGGTCGCAGATGCCAACAGACTTAATAAACTGATCCGTAAGGCCAGCAATGTTGTGGGGATGGAGCTGGACTCCCTCAAGGTGGTGTCGGAGAGGCGGATGCTGTCCAAGATAAAGACAATGTTGGATAACACCTCCCACCCACTCCATGACATGTTGGTCAGTCACAGGAGCTCGTTCAGTGAGAGACTGAGATTACCGAAAAGCACCACTGAACGACACAGGAAATCATTCCTGCCTGTGGCCATCTCCCTGTACAACGCATCCACTTAACACACTGTTTGCTGCTACAACTACACATGTTTCTTTTCCAAATATTTATTTATAAGTGACTTATGTATGTATGTATGTATATATATGTATATATTGTACTATTCTTAGTTAGCGTATTGTCTGTCTTGTCTTAATGTTGGTTTAAAATGGAGCACTGTAACAAAAAATAATTTCCCCCAGGGATCAATAAAGTATTCTGATTCTGATTCTGATTCTGAATGGTTCTCATGGCTATTGATCAGTGGGCTTTGATCAGTGGGCTTTGATCAGTGGGCTTTGATCAGTGGTCATGAGAATTTGCATAATTATGATTAAGGAACTGACCTCCCAGCCCATTGTTCCTTCAGTGGGCTGGTTTCAGTCATTATGCAAATGTACTGTTTATAAGATTGAAACCTGCAGTCAGCCGAGATTGAAGAAGTCACCTGGATGATGATGAAACATTTCTCCCACAAAACGTTACGTCCAGATGAACAGAATCAACTTTTGGAGATTTACTTACCTGGATGATTATTGGTTATTGGTAACTTTATTGTCCCTAATGGGAAATTGATTTGCAGTATGTCCGTACAAACAAACAAACAGGCAACCAACACATCACATACACACTCCAAAATAATATAATATAATATAAGCCTGAGAAAACAACCTAGATTTTTCATCAAAAAAGTACAATGTGCAATGGCAACAACACATATGGTTCAGTGTTATTAACTATGATAATAGCAGTAGGTACAAAAGACAATCTATGTCTCTTTGTCTTCACTGCAGGCACTTTATAACGACGACCTGATGGAAGCAGTTGAAAATCATTAAAGAGAGGATGATCTGAACACAACATGACAGAGGTCGCCTTCCTCAGCACCTGCCTGTTATAAAAGTCCACAAGCCGGACCTGAGACCTCCCTGAAATCTTACCAGCCACTTTAACCAGGTTGTTAAGTCTGGTCTTATTATTCAGAGACATATTACCGTACCAAGCAATGATACAGAAAGTTAAAACAGATTCAATAAAACTTTTATAAAAAACGAGTCATCATTGCAGATGAAACATTGAAACCTCTCAACCTCCTTAAAAAGTCTTTGTTGAACCTTTTTCACTGTAGCAGCAAGATGTGACTCAAAGCACAGAGCTTTATCAAGAACAACCCCCAAATACTTATAACTGTCCACCAGTTCAATGGCTGCACATTTACCACTGTTAGCGCAGGATGAGGGGATGTCTCCCTGAAGTCAATAACCATGTCCTTGGTTTTCAAGGTGCTGATCATTAAGAAGGACTGATCACACCACGAAACAAACTCATCCACAACAGGCCCATGGGAATCCTCTTCACCATGAAGGAGGCTTACAATGACTGTGTCATCTGCGTATTTAATGAAATGCCTGTTGGCCTGTGTACTGCGACAGTCATTAGTGTACAAAATATACAGTAGAGGAGAGAGACAACAACCTTGCGGTGAGCCAGTGGAAGAGTTCAGCTGTTTGGAAAAACAGCCGTTCACTCTCACACACTGAGATCTGTCAGTTAAAAAGTTTAAAACCCAACCAACGAGATTAAGATCAAGTGTAAACTGGTTAAGAAGTTTATCAGCTAAAAGATGTGGCTGGATAGTATTAAAAGCTGAAGAAAAATCAATAAATAAGAGCTGAGCATGAGCTTTGGCGCCATCAAGATGGCGATAAAGGAAGTTCAACAGAGTGACCACTGCATCATCAACACGTCTACGAGGCCTGTATGCAAATTGTAGAGGGTCTATAAGCTTCTCTACTTGCTAACTGAGAGTCTGAACTAAAACCAGGAAGACTTATCTTATTACAGTCACTGTAACAGTGACCAGTCATGTGTTTCATGCCTGCCCAGGCCACCCTTAAGTTATTGCTACCCATCTCCGCCTCTACCTTATCCTTGTATTTTACTTTGGCTTTTTTAATTTCTGATCTGATCTCCTTCCTAATTTCTCTAACTTTCAAGATATTCCCTTCAATAAAAGCTTTTTTCCTTTCATGAATCAGCCTCATAAGACCTTTTGAAGACCATGGTTTGTTATTAGGAAAAAAATGGAGATGGTGTCAGTCGCATTCTTAGGATTCGCTTTAGGGTGGATGTAAACAACGGTGACGTTGATCTGTGGGAATTCCCTCGGCAGATAAAACGGCCTCAAAGACACAGAGAGGAGCTCAATGTCAGGCAGACACACTTGTCTACGAACGGTCACATTTTTACACCATTTCTGATTTATATACAAACACACTCCTCCTTGAGATTTCTGGGTAGCTCCGGGGTCTCGATCCAAACGTATGGGAAACCCGAAGCCATTTAGTTCCAGAGAACAATCAGGGTCAGAGTCCTTGAGCCAAGTCTCTGTGAATGCCATTAGACATGTATCCCTGTAGCCACGCAAGTGTGCGACATTCAAATGCAGTTCATCCAATTTACTCCTCAGAGACTGCACATTAGCCAGGATTATTGATGGTAAAGGAATGACTCCAAACAACCGTCAGGATTGCCAATAAAATCATGCGAAATAAAAAACCCATCTTCGTTAAAAGAAGTTCCACAAAGCACAAGCCGATGCTATAGAATTTCCTCAGGCAAAAATATATATATATAAAGGAATAAAAGAATGAAATAAAATAAGTTAAAACACTGACACTGACAGAGAGAGACAACCTGCTGGTCGCCACAAGAGCAGCGCCCCTCTTTCTAGTCTAGTCTAGACTGAGAATGCATCAAGACCACTCACTCACCCTTCCCTCCTGCCTCTCAGCTGCTGAAACTCACAGTTTGTTACCACGGAAGAGTCACTCCTTCATCTGAGATGAAGCCTGATAGTCTGACTGATGCAATATAACATTCAGTCTACACTTTGTTTTTGTGCAAAGATGATAAAGAGGAAATACTAATAACATAAACAAAAATAAATGTCCAATTTAGAAATCTTATTCTTTTTTGCTCTATAAAATAGTTGTTTTTATTTTCCAGTCACTCATCGTAGCAGTAGGATTTACATGAAAATAAAAACAAATTAAGTTTGAGAGAAAAAGTACATTTTTGGCACTCTCTGGGCAACTGACTCAGAGACTCAAATGACTTAAAAAACCCGATTCATTTTGGTGAGTGACTCATTTAAACTCGATTCGGTAAAAAGAATCAAATTTACCATCACTAATACAAATCCCTTTGGAGAAAACAGCTTTAAAACATGTATTGTTAAATTCCAGATGTTTCTTTGCAAGGAAAACTCAAACACTGAAGCAATACCACCAGTAACCTCCTACATATGGAAATGTGGTGTCATTAAAGACATAATAATTTCATTAATACCCAATATCCAGCAAAATATGTAATTTGAACATTTTGTTCCTAACGAAATCAAATGTATATATTGTAGAAGATTAGCCAAATTTATGTAAAATGGCCAGTACATGAATTAAAAATAAAAAATAAACAAAATCGTATGACTGTGACAAATTTTACACAGTAATTCAGAGTCTAATAATCCACTCAAATATAAATATAAGTTTAGCTAAAAGCTCTATAGATAAGTCAATCAATAATATAATTCACATTTTAAATGATCATATGTGTTAACGTTTGAATCCTGACCTGAGAGTTTCCACTGCACACTGTGAACTCTTTAGTCCAGCAGACAGAAGCTTCACTCCTGAATCCTGCAGGTCAGAGTTACTCAGGTCCAGCTCTCTCAGACTGGAGGACTGGGAGCTGAGGACTGAGCACAGAGCTTCACAGCTTCTCTCTGACAGGTTACAGCCACCCAGTCTGAAAAACAAAAGATAATCTATAATACTTATGTAAAGTTTGTTATTATATTACATGCCATCTTTTTTATTTTTGATGAAACCTTAACATACTAAGATACAACATCATATGGATGAACTTGAATAAAATGTTTTTTTTTAATTATATCTTTATTTGGATTGGACAAGAAAAAACCATCTGCATAGCAGTATATGAATAACATGGGAACAAAGTCCTTCCAGGTTTTAGATTAAGTCCAGGAGAGCAAATGATAAACAAAGTGATCAGTGGGTGCATATTAACCTCCACTAGCTATTACTAGGACAGTTGCTCGCATGCTCTCCCAAAGGAGATATATAGAACACATTACATGGAACTATAAACACAAACTGGGAGGGGTGCCCATGCTGCAATCATTGTGAAGAAATAAGTAAATAAACAAGCAATAGTAATAGAAGTAAATGTAAAAAACAAACAAACAAAAAACAACCAAGTAATAGTGAGATCAAGTGAAGTCAGCCCTCGTGGGGGTGATGAATTGGATCCAATTGTTCCAAATTTGGTAGATTTTGGCTTTTTGATTTCTTAACAGATATGTAAGTTTTTCCATCCTAAATATCTCTAAAATGATCCCAAACCAGTCGTCTAGGGTAGGCTGGGCTGGGCTTAACCATCTTCTAGTAATTGTTTTTTTACTTGCCACCAAGAGTAATTGCACCAACTTAATCTCACTCCTACATTCCAGAAAGGGGACCAAACCCATGTATAAAACCTTAAAATCTAAAGGTATTTGAACGTTAAAGACTGCACTTAAGGAGACCTGAACGTTTTTTAACTTGGGACAGTCCCAAAAGACATGAAAATGGTTAGCAACAGTCGAGCCGCATTGTCTCCAGCATTGCATATAAGCCCCTTTGTACCTCTCCTGATATGGAGTCTTGAAGTACCTAATAATATTCTTCCAGCCATGTTCCTTCCAGCTCATAGAACTGGACGTGGACCACTGGCAGTACAAAACATTTTCCCACTCCCCCACAGAAATAGCAATCCCTGATTCCCTTTCCTATTTATCCTTAGTGTATAAAGTATTATCCTTGCTGGCACTAGAGAGGGCTTTGTATAGTTTAGAAATAGATTTAGTAGGGGTCATGGTTGTGGCATTTTTCAGGATGAGGAAAAAATGCGACTCAGCATCATTGAAGTTGGCATTCATGATCAATATATGATCTCAGCTGTAAGTTTCTATGAAAGTTGTATTTTGTCAGGTTGTGATCGTCCCGTAAGGCCTCAAATCTGAGCACAATATTTCTATGAGTAAGAGAGAGGAATGTCGTAAGGCCATAGGATATCCATGCTTCAAAGTTAGAGTCGTGTCTGTTTGGAATAAAATCCGAGTCGAAAGCAACCCACCTGAAGATTTTTAGCATTTTGTGTATCCCACAGATGTTGATTACCTTCTGCCAAACTTGGAGGGTGTGGGTTAACCAGGGGTTCCCCAGCTTTTCCAGCCAGCACATTAGACCCTTATCTGCCATTACAGCTTGTAGGGGGAATCGGTCCAACAGGCTGGACTCCAGTTCCTTCCACCTAGCCGTGTATGTTTTGTTACACCAATATAAGAGGGGGGTTATTTGAGCGACATAATAGTAATTCCTGAGGCAGGGGAGACCCAGTCCTCCCTTTTCCTTGGGGAGCTGGAGGGTAGCATATTTAATCCTTGGCTTTCGGCCCTGCCAGATAAATCTGGAGATCCATTTGTCCCACTCAATAAATTGGTAATCGCTCACTTCTATTGGCAAGTTTCTAAAAAGATAAAGCAGTCTGGGGAGCGTGTCCATCTTGATTGCGGTTACCCGGGAGCTGAGACGCATAAAGGGGACCAGATTCCATCTGTGCAAATCAGCTTTTATACTTGCAGATATTGGCTCGTAGTTTGCCTGAAAGAGCAGCGAGAGGTCCGCAGTCAAATATATTCCCAGGTACTTAATTTTCTCATTATCCCGATTTACTGTAAATTTGAGTAGAGATGTGTAATATTCTCCTAATGTTGTCAGTTGTTTGTCTATAGTGAATGAAACCAGTCTGATCTAAATCGATGAGGTCAGGTAAAAACTTCTCCAGTCTACGAGCAAGAATAGAAGTAAATAGTTTGTCATCCAAGTTAAGGACACTGATTGGTCGATAGTTTCCACATTCTCGTTTATCTTTCCCCTCTTTTGGGATAATTGAAATAGTTGCCTCCCTCCAGGAGGGTGGGATTTCTCCCTCCTGTAGGATGTAGTTAAATGACTTCAGCAATGTGGGGACTAGATCTGCCCTCAGGGTGCGATACCACTGAGAACTGAACCCGTCCGGCCCAACTGCCTTACCTGGTTTTAATCTGGAAAAAGCATTAATTTCTTCCACTAAAATGGGATGTGTTAGAAGCTCATTTTTGAGAGACGGGAGTGAAGGTAATTCTAGAGAGCTAAGAAAGGCATCAGTACAATTCTCCTCCGTAGCATTGGGCTGTGAGTACAGCTCCCTAAAGAAGGTCTCAAAACATTTCTGAATGTCTTCTAATTTTGATTCCAGAATATTAGTCTTGGGGTCCTTGATTTGGTATATCGTACTTTCCTCTAGTTGTTTGCGTTATTTATGTGCCAGATATTTTGCAGATTTCCCTCCTGTCTCATAGTATTTTTGCCTCAAAAAAATTAAGTTATTTTGGGCCTCCTGGGTGTAAATATCATTAATTTCATCCTGTATTTTCCTGATATCCTGCTTCAGAGTAGGATTTGCGGTGTTTATGTCTTCCTATTCTTTCAACTTTAAATTTGCCTGTAGTTCTGCTAATTTTTGCCCTTTGATTCTCTTTAAGTGGGAGGCGATAGAAATTAATGTACCTCTCATTACTGCTTTGAGCGTATCCCAAAGAATAGCTGGAGATACCTCTCCTGTGTCATTAACATCTAGAAATTCTTTAATGTCTACCTTTAATTTGGAAACTATGGCAGGATCATTAAGGTGCGATAACAATTTCCACAGTGTGGTACATTTTTTCCTAGCCACCTGCAAAGATAGAGAGATAGGACTGTGGTCAGATAGATCTCTTGTTAATATGTCACAGTCTTTGACCCTAAACCTATCAACTTTAAACATAAAAAAGTAGTCCAGCCTTGCATACACTTTAAAGGAACCAGAGTAATGAGTGAAATTTCTGGTAGATGCGTAGCGGTCCCTCCATACATCTATTATCCCCATCTCTACCATATAGGAATTGACTTTTCTAGTAAGTGCTGTTACCTGGTTGGTTGGGGAGGAGGAGTCTAGTTTAGGGTCAAGTCTAAAGTTAAAACCCCCCCACAGACAACTATCCCCTGAGAATCCACCAATAAATCAAACCTATTCCTATAGAATAGCCAATCGCTCCCGGGGGGAGCATAAACATTTAAAATTGTGATTTCAGACCCCTCTATCCATTCTGTTATTCTAACCAATCTGCCTTCCTCGTCACAGAGTTCTTAGATATGTTCATAGTTAAGTGTACCAGAGATAAGTGTAGCCACACCCCTCTTGTGTTTGGACTTAACGGAAGAGGAGAATACATATTTAAAACCCTTTCTTTTCAATCTCAAGTGATCTACTTGGTTCATGTGTGTCTCCTGAAGTAATGCAATCTGGGCCTTCTCCTTCCTTAGTTTGGACAGTATCTTATTCATCTTAATCACGTTCAGAACCCCATTAACATTAAAAGAGATTACTTTCACTGACTCACTTCCCATAAAGATATATTAAGTTACCACAGCGCATAAACTCAATAGCAGCAGGCAACCCCCTCTTAAAACAGTAACAAGTGAAAAAAGTTAGGAATGAACTGAAAACATTTGAACATAACTGGAGCTTGAAAGCTCCTAAGCTGGCTTCTGACAGTGGAGCACTTCCACTGACACCCTCACAACTTGAAGGGAAACCCCTTATTACCCCCTGAGTTAGGGGGCTTTCCACTGCGACGTCACTCACAGCACGAGAAGCCCCACCCATTTTAGCTCGACAGTAACCATATTTCACCATGTTGTCCATAGCTAATACATAACATTAAATTCGTTCTCTTCACGTCTGTATACTTGCAGCTTCTCTCTATATCCCGCAGCTCCTCGGATCTGACGCGGACGCCGACCACCAACTCCCCGCCACAGCGGGCATCTTTGTAGTTTTTCTCTGGGGGTTGCCGGTGGTGTAATCACCTTTACCGGCAGGCCCCGACTCGCCAGGTCAGCCGTTGCCTCCTCCACCGTGTTGTAGGTTTTCACTCCTTCTTCGAAAAAAACCTTAAGGCGCGCTGAGTAGAGGGTCCTAAACCGTACATTCTTCTCTTTTAGGACCTTTCGTGCCTCTGCATACTCCTTCCTCATAGCCATGATCTCAGGGGGGTAATCGTGGTCGAGGTTGATCTTGCTGGAATTCAGCATAAAACCTTTCTTTTGCCAAGCGAGCCTCAGCACTTCTTCTTTAACCGTGAAGCACAGGAATTTTACCAGGATCGATCTGGGTTGGGAGCCGTCCGGAGGGAGTAATGATAACACTCTGTGTGCTCTCTGAATTTGTAACGGTGTTGATGGTGGGATGGCGAGATTCTCCCGGAGTAGCTTCTCCACAAAGTGGGCCATAGATGGAGCTCCCGATTCTTCTCCCTCCGGCACCCTGTACAGTCTGAGCGACTCCCTCCTCGAGTAAGCCTCCAGTGATGTTAGTTTTGTTTGAAACTTTTCCTGCATGCTTTCTTCCATTTGCCCAACATCTCTAAAGTTAGATATATCCTGTCTCAGAGTGACGCTGAAAAACTAGTTCATGCATTTATTACTTCCAGGCTGGACGACTGTAATTCATTATTATCAGGATGTCCAAAAAACTCCCTGAAAAGCCTTCAGCTAATCCAAAATGCTGCAGCAAGAGTCCTGACAGGGACTAGAAAGAGAGAGCAGATTTCTCCTGTATTGGCTTCCCTTCATTGGCTTCCTGTTAAATCCAGAATTGAATTCAAAATCCTGCTCCTCACATACAAGATCTTAAATAATCAGGCCCCATCTTATCTTAATGACCTTGTAGTACCATATCACCCCATTAGAGCACTTCGCTCTCACACTGCAGGCCTACTTGTTGTTCCTAGAGTATTTGAAAGTAGAATGGGAGGCAGAGCCTTCAGTTTTCAGGCCCCTCTTCTGTGGAACCAGCTTCCAGTTTGGATTCAGGAGACAGATACTATCTCTACTTTCAAGATTAATCTCATATTTCCATTAAAAGTGTTGAATTTGACTGTTTGATGTTCTTTATGATCTCTGGCACCAGTTCATCTGTAGGCTGAGCTCAATCCATCCATTTAGTGAAATTATGTTTAAAGGTCTCCTTGTTTTCTGAGCGTGCACAGATCCTGAAGCAGAAAGCCTGGGTTAATAGAGAAATGATCATCACTGTGATGATGCTCATCATCTCTGACTGGGATTTGAGGTTTTGTCAAAGCAGCAAAGAAAGCCTGGCTATGTTGGACTGGGTGTGGAAGCAGCTCCCAGTTTGAGTTCAGGAGACAGACACCCTCTCTACTTTGAAGATCAGCTTCAAACTTTCCTTTTTGCTAAAGCATATAGTTAGGGCTGGACCAGGTGACCCTGAATCCTCCCTTAGTTATGCTGCAATAGACGTAGGCTGCCGGGGATTCCCATGATGCATTGAGTTTTTCCTTTCCAGTCACCTTTCTCACTCACTATGTGTTAACAGACCTCTCTGCATTGAATCATATGTGTTATTAACCTCTGTCTCTCTTCCACAGCATGTCTTTATCCTGTCTTCCTTCTCTCACTCCAACCAATCACAGCAAATGGCCCCGCCCCTCCCTGAGCCTGGTTCTGCCAGAGGTTTCTTTCTGTTAAAAGGGAGTTTTTCCTTCCCACTGTCGCCAAAGTGCTTGTTCATAGGGGGTCATATGATTGTTGGGTTTTTCTCTGTATCTATGAAGTGCCTTGAGGTGACTTTTGTTGTGATTTGGCACTATATAAATAACATTGAATTGCATTGTTAGTATCTCAGACAAAATCTCGTCTGTGTTCTGGAGCTTATCTTTGTGTTCTGCAACCCTGGTTTCCACATCATTAAGCCGCGCATTGGCTTTATCCAACTCACCCCTTATTTCCACCAGTTGCGCTTTCGTGTCTTTTCGAAATTCTTTCACCTCTTTCCCAACGCCTCTCAGTTCTTTCAGTATCAGCGTCAAACTTGCTGGGTCAACCTCATCTTCTGTCCCAGAATCCTCGCGGCTAGGAGTGGGAGAGTGGCCTCGGCTAGCCCCATAGGGGCTAACGTTAGCCCCTTCTGTTAGCTGCACATTGCCATCTTCCACGTTTTCAAACGTTAACTTCTTAGCTATTTTGTTCTTTCTGGACATCATTTAAACCCCTTTTTCCTCTTTATGTGCACTTAGATAGTGTATTAATTTACTTGGGGCAGTTTTAATAAGTTTCAGTCGAGAGCTCTCGTACTAGGTGTCCATCCCCACGAGCGCCGGAACCGGAAGCCTTGAATAAAATGTTTAATTGGTTCATTTAAAAAAAACAAAATGTCAATTGATCTGACCTCAGAGTATTTAGTTTACACTTTAAACTTTGTAGTCCAGCAGACAGAATCTTCACTCCTGAATCCTGCACATTTTTGATACTCAGGTCCAGCTCTGTCAGAGTAGAGGACTGAGAGCTGAGCATTGAGGACACAGCTTCACAGTTTTCCGCTAGAAGTTCACAGACGTTGAGTCTGAAAATGAAAACATGAACAAAGACTGATGTTAAAGTGTAATCAGGGTGCAATAACTAATCTTATATTTTAAGAATCCTTGTTGTTTTATGCTGAGCAGATGTGGTACGAAACAACAGTAAATTGATCAAGTTTACCTCTACTGTTTAAATTGCTGGATTTATTTTCTCAGTTAAAAACAAAACAAACAAACAAAAGAAAAAAGAATACAAATCGGTCAGACCTCAGAATATTCAGTTTGGCGTGTGGACTCTCCACTGCAGCAGACAGAAGCTTTACTGCTGAAGCCTTCAGGCTGTCGGTACTCAAGTCCAGCTCTCTCAGACTACAGGACTGGGAGCTGACCACTGACAACAAATCTGTACAGACTTCCTCTGACAGCTTACAGCTGCTCAGCCTGAAAAAAATAACAAGAACAACAAAACAATAATATTTATTATCAAATAAAATCTCTTTATATGTTGAATCTAAGTAATCAAATGTGTACAAATGAGTACACTACAATGCACAATTAAATAAAAAAATGTTCAAGAATTTAAGTGTAACAGAAGAAAAATATTTCAAATTAAACACAATTATTCCAATGTATGTAAATGGAAACCAGTGAAGACCAGGTTGATTTAGTGACAGTAGTTCAGTGTCTGCTGGCACAGGCCTGTGAGTACTGCAGTATTACACTTACTACAGTACTGCTGGTCACTTTATTAATTCTAATATGTGTGATTACTGTAAATGTAGTTATAAATAATGTATCACATCCTGGACTCTCGTTTCATTTTCTGTCTAAAAGCTGCTTTGGCTCATTCCCCTTTAAAGCCCCGCTCTCCCTAACTTTATTTTGATTGGATGATTTCATAAAGCACGCTGAAAGGCAGTAGCCAGTTATCATGAGCTCCATCTCCTCAACCTTCTGGTTTAGAAATTATAAGAAACTGTATACCTCATAAAAACCCGTCTTGATCCATGCTCAATCATCCAGGTTAGTAAATCCCAAAAGTTGATTCTGTTCATCTGGACGTAGCGCTTTCAGTGGGAGAAACATTTCGTCACTCATCCAGGTGACTTCGTCAGTCTCAGCTGACTTCTGGTTTCCAACCCTATAAAAAGTACATTTGCATAATGACTGAAACCAGCCCACTGAAGGAACAATAAGGCTGGGAGGTCAGTTCCTTGACCATTAGGTTTGAGTCATTATGCAGATGTACTCTTTATAAGATTGGGGAAAGCTGCAGTCAGCTGAGCCTGAAGAAGTCATCTTGATGAGTGACAAAATGTTTCTCCCGCTGAGAGCGCTACGTCCAGATGAACAGAATCAAACTTTGGGGGCTCATAAAATCATGATTAGAAATCTTCTCAGATGTATTTTTACATTTTAGATCCACAGCAACAAAGTTCACAGCAGGATGTCTCTGTTCAGTAATTATTATGCCCATTACCTGCAAACTGTGAGGTACGCAGGTAATGTCAGGTAAACACTAGCTGTCTGAAACTGTTCCTGTTAAATGTGTGTATAAAGGAAATAAGCTGAAATAGATACTGGATGGATCTGTGCTTTGACACCAAACATTTCTTCCTGTTAAAAGGGAGTTTTTCCTTCCCACTGTCGCCAAAGTGTTTGCTCATAGGGGGTCATATGATTGTTGGGTTTTTCTCTGTATCTATTACTGTACGATCTACTGTACAATATAAAGCGCATTGAGGTGACTGTTGTGATTTGGCGCTATATAAATAAAATTGAATTGAATTACATCCCATTTCAGGTACCTAGAACCTGAACCTTCTCTGGAAACCTGGGACGCTGGCGGGTTTCTCTTGCTTACCTATCTGCTCATCCTCTTTCTTTCTGCTCGCATGATGATTTCCTGGTTGAGTTTGTAAAGACTTTTGCTCAGGACCTTCTTGCTGTGCGGCAACAGTGCTAACCACCGTCCGCTGTATGTTTTTCAGTCATTAAATCAAACCATGAAAGATCAGCTTGCTTCTCGTGATGAACCTGTCTGTTTTCGATTCCACACCAGGGTCTGCCCACTGGAAAGTTCAGAGATAAGGGTGGAGGATACTCACACAAACATAAAAACCCAGATTGCAACTCCAACTCTCTGTTCTAGTTAACCAGACCTTTCAGGCTCTTGTTCAATCAGAACCTCATGGAGTCTGAGTTAGCGAGACAGTTAAACATCCCTCTATGCGCCCTTAATCCGCCCATTCCCACTAAGTCATTAAATAACCGAGTGTCCCCTCACATAACTCAGCGCACAGAGCCTGTCACCCCTGGCAATCACAAGAAAACACTTACCTTTTTTGCTTTTCATGCACCTCACAAACCACTCATACTCGGCTTTCCTTGGCTAGAATTACATAACCCCCACTTAGACTGGTCAGGTCAGAGGGTAATCAGTTAGAGTCTGTTCTGTCATTCAAATTGCCTTGTTTCTGCCCATCCACCGGAACCTGTGGAACCATCAACCAACACTGAGACTGTTTTAGATCTCTCCTCTGTCCCCATCAAATGTCATGATCTTCAGGAAGTATTTAGCAAAAGTAAAGCGCTTTCACTGCCACCTCACAAACCACAGGACAGCACCATAGAACTACTCTCTGGCTCCACCCGGCCTTCTAGCTGGCTGTATAACCTGTCTAGACCTGAGTGTGCGGCTATGGAAAAGTACATTAAGGAATCCCTCGGTGCAGGCATAATCCAACGATTGTCATCTCAAGTTGGAACTTCTTTTTTGTGGGGAAAAAGGATGGCTCTCTCTGGCCATGCATTTACTTCAGGGGCCTCAGTGATATTACCATCAAGAATAAGTACCTATTACCTCATTAGCTCTGCTTTCAGGCCATTTCACAGTGCCACTGGGTTTACAAAACCCCACATCCGCAACGCTTACCACTTTTTCCAGATCAATCAGGGAGACAAGTGGAAGACTGTTTTAAACATGCCATTGGGGGACTACGAGTATTTGGTCATGCCGCCTGGGTTAACTAATGCTCCCGCAATGTTTCAAGATTAGTTAACGATGTCCTCCGGGAATTCCTTGACAGGTTCGTATTGGTGTATCTGGATGATATCCTCATTTTTCCCAAAACCTGCGAGGAACATCAGTCTCATGTCCATGCTATTTTTCCAACGTTTGCTGGAGAATAAACCTTATGTCAAAGCAAAAAAGTGTGAATTCCATTCCTCATCAATAACTTTTTTCAGTTACATTTTGGCACGGGGGCAGGTGAAGACGGATCTGGCAAATGTGAAAGCTTTAACAGAGTGGCCTACCCCTTGTACCCATTGTAGATTCAAGAAGCATCTCCAATGGGTTTTGGGAATAGCAAATTTTTATAGCCTGTTCATTTTCAACTATAGTCAGGTAGCTGCACCACTCAAGTCTCAGCATGCATCTGGTCCCCCAAAGCTGAAACTGCATTCACCAAACTTAAGTATCTGTTCACCACGGCACCTTTTTGGTTCACCCTGATCACAGTTATCATTGCAAAGGTGGACACATCAGAAATTGGAGAAATAAGACATTGAAGATAACCTCGTTCACTTACTGTAACCTCCACCAGTGATCTTTCTGATGCTGCTCTACCTCTGTTACAGTGACTCAGATTACCATCAACCAAGACCCATTTCCGGAAACCTACCACAGAGCCCACTTCATGCTCACAGCTTCAAGTGCTTGACTTCCGCCATAGTTCACAGTTCATGTTAAAAAATTCCAAGTGTCAAGTTCCTGTGTGTAAATAAAGCCTTCACGTCTAGTAATATTCAGTTCCTTCACCTTTGTCTGTATTTTGGGTTCACCATGTTGTTCTGGCCACACCGAGGTAACAGATTTATATTTGAAAAACAGAGAGACATGGGGGATTGCAATAAAGATGAGACACAAACCAGACCTTAAAATAAGAACATCTGAAAACGATGTAGGTGCAGTCTGGTAGCTCAAGTATTTGCTTTAAAAAACAGAGCTAGACTCCTGGTTGTTGGAGACAAGTGAACAACTTGAGGATAATAAACCTGTCAGAGGGGCTGAAGGATCAGAGCTCATGTTCTTATAGGCTGGATCTGGATTGTGCTTTGATTCGAGTTGAAGACAAAAATATTTCAGAAATGCTGACATGTCCTGCTGGAGAGAAATATTTAAAGTATCATGACTATTTTAGTGACTATTTTTTAATTTTTCTAAAGTGGTAGTGTTCTTTGAACTGAGCACCTCTGATTTATTTCCCATGATTTTAAGAATGAAGCGATGAGTTCATGTTTACTTACAGAGCTTTGTTGGAGGCTTTGACCACTGGCAGCAGCCTCCGAAGAGCCTCCTCTGAAGCAGAGTATTTCTTCAGGTCAAACACATCCAGATCTTCTTCTGATGACAGTAAGATGAAGACCAGAGCTGACCACTGAGCAGAAGACAGTTTATCTGTGGAGAGACTTCCTGATCTCAGGGACTGTTGGATCTCCTCCACTAGAGAACGATCATTCAGTTCATTTAGACAGTGGAACAGATTGATGCTTTTCTCTGCAGACAGATTCTCACTGAGCTCCTCCTTGATGTACTGGACTGTTTTCTTATTGGTCTGTGAGCTACTTCCTGTCTGTGTCAGCAGACCTCGTAGGAGAGTCTGATTGGTCTGCAGGGAAAGACCCAGGAGGAAGCGGAGGAACAAGTCCAGGTGTCCATTTGGACTCTGCAAGGCCTTGTCCACAGCATTCTGGTAGAAGTGTTTCTCTGCAGATTCTCTTGTTTCAGACTTCTTGGAGGTTGTCTGTTGTTCTTCCAGCAGATTGAGTCCAGAGTTGATGAAGGTCAGATGGACATGAAGAGCAGCCAGAAACTCCTGAACACTCAGATGGATGAAGCAGAACACCTTGTCCTGGTACAGTCCACTTTCCTCTTTAAAGATCTGTGTGAACACTCCTGAGTACACTGAGGCTGCTCTGATATCGATGCCACACTCTGTCAGGTCTGATTCATAGAAGATCAGGTTTCCTTTCTGCAGCTGATCAAAAGCCAGTTTTCCCAGAGACTCAATCATCTTCTTGCTCTCTGGACTCCAGTGTGGATCTGTTGCAGGTCCTCCATCATACTTGACCTTCTTCACTTTGGCCTGAACCACCAGGAAGTGGATGTACATTTCAGTCAGGGTCTTGGGCAGCTGTCCTCCCTCTCTGGTTTCCAGGACACGCTCCAGAACTGTAGTAGTGATCCAGCAGAAGACTGGGATGTGGCACATGATGTGGAGGCTTCGAGCTTTCTTGATGTGGGAGATGATCCTGCTGGCCTGCTCCTCATCTCTGAATCGGTTCCTGAAGTACTCCTCCTTCTGTGGGTCAGTGAACCCCCTGACCTCTGTCACCCTGTGAACATACTCAGGGGGGATCTGGTCTGCTGCTGCAGGTCGTGTGGTTATCCAGACGTGAGCAGAGGGAAGAAGATTCCCCCTGATCAGGCTTGTGAGAAGTACATCAACTGTGGTGGGCATCGTAACATCAGTCACAGTTTTGTGGAAGTCCAGAGGAAGTCGACACTCATCCAGACCATCAAAGATGAACACAACCTGGAAGTCTTCAAAGCTGCAGATTCCTGCTTCTTTGGTTTCAGTAAAGAAGTGATGAACAAGTCCCACCAAGCTGAACTTTTCCTCTTTCAGCACATTCAGCTCTTTGAAAGTGAATGGAAATATGAACTGGATGTCCTGGTTGGCTTTGTCTTCAGCCCAGTCCAGGCTGTATTTCTGTGTTAAGACTGTTTTCCCAATGCCAGCCACTCCCTTTGTCAGCACTGATCTGATTGGTTCATCTCTTCCAGGTGTGTCTTTAAAGATGTCTTCTTGTCTGATGGTTGTTTCTGGTCTGTGTGGTTTCCTGGATGCTGTTTCAATCTGTCTGACCTCATGTTCATCATTGACCTCTGCAGTCCCTCCCTCTGTGATGTAGAGCTCTGTGTAGATCTGATTCAGGAGGGTTGGGTTTCCTGCTTTAGCGATGCCCTCAAACACACGCTGGAACTTCTTCTTCAGCTTAGACTTAAGTTTAGGCTGACACTTCTGAAGAGCATCTGAATCAAAAAAAGGAAAAAAGAAGGAAAAGTACAAATCTGGTCTGAAGGAGCTATGTGATGTACTTTGGCCTTTGTTGAGCCTATCATACGTTTTAGTTTTTAATATACTTATTCTACCAGAAAACCAGAAAAAAGGGGCTACAGGAATTCCTAAATGTAATTCCTGAAAACAGCCACATTAAATGTTTGGAACCTACACATCTGTATTGCTTTGCAGCTTTTCATATGTACCTGATGCCAACATGTGCAGGCTAAACAGGTTTCTGCTTTCTGTGCCTCTTCTCCAAACTTTGTCACCAAAAATAACAACACTGCTATGTTATTTAAATAAGCATCTGAGAGAGATTCAGTAATTCACATTTAATTCTTGTCGTAAATTACAATGGCGAAAGATAATGTAAACCCTTTCTGGCCACACTAAACATGTTCCTTCTCGTTTGGCTCTTGGCGAAGGCAGTCGCACTTTTCTCCTCTTCTCCTTCCCCTTATCTTCCCTGCTTAGCCTCTTGTGTCTTTGTCTTGTCTCATGTGTATTTCACTTCCCTGGAACACTCTCTCACAGTCTGTGTCTAAAAACCTAAAAGAGAATTATGGATTTGATCAACTGGTCTCTGAATGCTATTGACACCCTTTTCTCAACGAGTTGTCTGGGCTCGGGAGAGCCCGAGTGCCCTGGAGGGACTTTCCCTGCCGGATACACGATGGACGAGTGGCAGACATGGAGGATCGTGTGCCTGGCGGGACTGTCGATCGAGGACGCTGAAGATATGTACCTATTCGGAACCATGATAACAGGGTTCTTGCTGATCGGAGCTGGCTTGGCCCTGGTTTATCGGAGAATTAAGAAAGCGGAACCGGCTGTTCAAACCCCCACAAGGCTGCTCGCTGGGATTGAAAGGATGGGACGAGGTGCGGCTTCTCAGAAAGGGCTCAGTGAATGCAGCATGGTTAAGAGCTTGGAGGCGCTAACGGCTGCAGTGAAGGCTCAGAATAACACCTCTGAGTGTATATTGGATTACATCAAGGAAGAATCCACTCGGAACAACACCTTGGGGCGGAAGCTGGATTACATCGCGGATCAGTTGGCTGCGGTCGTGAAGTCTCAGAATCTGCTCTGTGAGCAAAAGCCTGAAAAGACCACAGAATTGAAGGTAAATAACATAATTGAGAGGCTCGCAGCTATCCAGCGGGAGATTGAGAGACCAGTGTCGGTGTCGGAGTGTTAAAAACAGCTTGAAATTCTCATGAGTTGTTTGTAAAAGAAAAATCACAAATCATATAATGCGGCTACCCCTTCGGCGCCAGCTGTGGGCTCAAGGCCTGAGCTGAACAAAAACTCCCTGATAACGACTGTGTTGAGTCTGTTCCTTCCCATTCCATGCAAGGCCACCTGGGTTGGCTGGTAGACTGTTTACTTAGCCTGATAGGGCGGAGGACACTGTCTCAGCTGAACTATGGACACGCACACACATACATTTACACTGATAAGCACTCACACATCCCCCCTCCCCTTCCAATGCCTTCGATGCTTGTTGCCTCCTGGGAACACGAGGCGGGTCTGGGCCCACGCTGGAGAGTCGGCGCAGTGGCAGGACGGCTGCTGTGTTGCCTGGGATTACTCCTTATCCCCTAACCAACCTTGTTGTTGGTCACGTGCTCTATAATGTTGTACTGTGGACATTTATGTGCTTTCTGTGCAGAGGAGTTTTTTTGTTTCCTGTTCTCATGCTGTCCTCTATAGCCCAGCATGAGCAGAGGTCTCTTTTTTCCCCTTGTACTTTCCCATTGTAGTGTAGATTTCAGTGTTTTTTCTATAATGCAACGTTCTCTGACTTGTATCCCCATGTGATGTCTGTGTTGTGTGTGTATGGTCGGGGGGCGGGTTCATTCCACTGCAGGGCAACCTGACACTGCAGGTGATGAATAAAATTTGAACTTGAACTTGATTATATAAAAATGTGGCATTTAAGTCAAATGACTCATGCTTTTCTTCTTTAAGGCAATCAGTTTGCATGGTTTTTAAAAGTAAAGAACACTTGTGTTTAATTAAATACAGCTCACATTAGATCTAAGTAGTTTCACAGGTTTATGATGTCCATGTAGTTTAGAAAATACATTTGCAGGCATGTAACAAATCCAAACATTCGTCGTAGAATGACGTTCTTGCCCTCTCCTTTTTCTTACAGTGAATTCTGAGGTTTCACTTTCACATCTCAACAAACTGCAAGGTGACCATTTTTATTCATGGTATATGATACATGACCTCACCTTGTTGAGCAGATGGATCAGAGTATAAACGTAGCTGAGAGAAAAGAGAAGGATCTTTGATCTGAAGATGTTTGATTGTTATCTTGCATGCTTTGTCTCCTTTTTTCCTCACTGTGTCGATCAAGCTGCGTGCCTTATCTGCTCTGGCTAGGTTCTTCTCCAGTATCGATTCTTTCTCCAACTCATTTAAGACAGTGTCACATACGAGGGCCTCAAGCAGCTGTGTGAGGATTTCTGTTGTTACCCTCCAGACAAAGGCTAACCGCACCCTGGCAAGCTCCTTCTCTACAGAAACAAGAAAGAGACATAAACATGGTTCTCAGTCGACATCATGTGAAAAATATTCTAACTTTGTTGAATTAAGACTTCATCATCTCATCAACAAATACTGAATTTTAGGGTGTGTAGGGCTAAAATGATGCCAGCTTAAAATGAAACTGAAGAAAATATTGAAACTGAAAAATAATATTGTAACCGATACACAGATGATCTGTATTGCTATACAGACGGGCAGGTATACAGGTATACTATGAACAAATATACATATATAAAGATGAAGCACTGTGAGGTAAACAGATCTACAGAGTGCTATGAAAATATCTACAGTAGTGGAAGCGTAGCTCTCTGAACAGACTATAACAGTGTAGGCACTATAACAGAGACTACACCATGTCAGTGTCCTAAAACTACAGCAGTAACCAACGTGGTGAATGTTGATAATGAAAGGATCATGGTCACTGGGAGGAGGAGTGTAGAAGGGTTAGGTGAGTGTGGATGGAAAGGCTCAGCGGGGACTGAGTTCAGTAGGGTGACAGCTGTGGGGAAGAAGCTGTTCCTAAACCTGCTGGTTTTAGTCTGAAGGCTCCTGTAGCGCCTCCTGGAGGGGAGGAGGAGCTGGAAGAGTTTATTGGCAGTATGAGAGGAGTCCGAGAATGATGCATACTCGGCGTAGACATCTCTTCTTGCGGACATCCTCAATGCCAGGAAGTGGAATCCCTGTGATGTGTTGGGCGCTGCAGTGCCTTGCGGTCAGCAGCAGAGCAGTTCCCACACCAGACTGTGACACAGTTGGTCAGGATGCTCTCTATCACACAGCGGTGGAAGTTGATTCTTCTTCAGTATCCTAAAGAAAAAGAGGCCCTGATGGGCCTTCTTGACCAGGCTGGAGGTGTTAGTTGACCAGGACAGATTCTCAGAGATGTGGATCCCCAAGAACTTGAAGCTGGAGACCCGTCCAAGGATGGAGTTGGATGCATACTAAGGTCTGCAGTCATAGAGGAACGGGCTCAGCACACAGCCCTGTGGAGTGCCAGTGTGAGTGTGACAGTGGTAGAGCTGTTATGGCCTGACCTAACATGCTGAGGTCTGTTGGTCAGAAAGTCCATGAGCCATGATCCAGGTACAGATGGAGTTGTTGAGTCCAAGATCCACACGTTTGGTGATCAGCTTGGAGGGAAGAACTGTACTGAATGCTGAGCTGAAGTCAACTAACAGTATTTTTGCATGAGTACTCTTGTTGTCCAGGTGTGAGAGTACACAGTGAAGAGCTGTGGATACAGCATCCTCTGTACTCCATTGATTTGATAGACAAATTGGTGAGGATCCAGTGTGGGGGGCAAGCATGCCCTGTAATGCATCAGGGCCAGCAGCTTTTTGAGCTTTGCTTTGTGTAATGTTATAAGTACTTGGATAATCCTCAGAGTCTCTGGACTTTTACTTAGAGATATTATATTCAGTCCTGTGGATAGTTATATATTTAAAAATATATCATCCTCTCTGGTTACTCTGGTATAAATGACTCTGAATCACTTTATGGTAAATAACACACTATTGGCAAAAATAAAAAACTGTGAAAGAATTCCAGATGACAAGTCTGTAGTTCGACATACAAGTGACGACCTTTGACCTTCATCAGTTTTTATTTAATTGTGTCAGAGAAACTCAAACGTGCTCTTCATGCAGCTGAGTACATTCAGTGTTTAAAACGGAAGCTGTGCAGGTCTGAGATCAGCAGCTTTGTGAAACACCAAGCTGAGGTCCTGTTAATGCTGATATATAGTGACACAGTTACATTTCAATTTAATTCAATTTTATTCATATAGCGCCAAATCACAACAACAGTCACCTGAAGGTGCTTTATATTGTACAGTAGATCGTACAATAACAGATACAGAGAAAAACCCAACATTCATATGATACAGGGGTGATTAATCCTTTTGACTTTGTTTTTATCAATAAAACAGCTGCAGCTTTCACTACAGCACATGTGGTGCTTTAACCTTTGTACTGTTTGCATCAGTTCATTCTGCAGTTAACATGTGAACATGTTGGATGATCTGTCTGCTGTCACTGGGTGGTGCTGAGGTCTGAATCTGAGGGCAGCTCCTGTAATCACAAAGAGAACTGAACCATCACAAACTGAAATATAAAGTTTATCTCAAATCTGAAATAGAGCTGATCCTTCTGTCCTCACACACCCAGGATCTGAAGTTCTTCTCTTACATTTCTTTAGTTCTTCAGCTCTGCTCACATACGAGCTGTTTATTTCTTAAAGCCGTATATACCAACAGATTTTCCAATATAATGTTAACCTTTGAGTTGTTGGTGCTTTGTGAATGTGAATCTGCATACATGAGCAGACGGAGCAGGTTTCAGTCCTGGTTCAGTCTGCTGCTGCACCGTGGTCACCAACATACAGAGGTATCATAACAAATATGAATGCTTTTTTCCCTCTCAAAGGATGTAAGCTGTACTGCACATGTAACTTTGTGAACTTACCTCAATAAGAATGATTCAGACTGTTTTATTTAACCTGAATATTTGAAACAAACTTAGTAAAAACAATACACAGAGTCAGTGCTAAAAATGTAATCCGAGGAAAAATGAAACACACATTTTAACTTAAGCTGCCAAGCAGAAGTATTTGGTTTGAGTACATAAATATTAGGCTTTGCTATTTAATCTGTAATTAATGATTAATGAGGGGTTACTGAAGTGCAAGCCTTTTTTAAAATATGTGTTAATATCCTTACAGATGTGGCAAAAGAGTGAAAACATGCTGCTGTTTGCACATATTGAATAATCAGCTCTGCACAGGAGCTGCAGCAGAGTGCAGCCTGTTGCTCTTACAGTGTAATACTCATAATAAAAGTACAGTAACTGTGGTTAGTTACTGACGGAGCAGCCCGGTGCGTTTCTGCTCATTTCATTCACCTGCACGGGTTAGCTAAACAAACTTTACAAAACAAGTTTTGCCGATAGCCGAGTGCCCATCTTAGCTAGCTAGCTAAGGATGTTAGCTACAGATTAGCTTACAAACACCTTTCACTTACCAAAAATATTGTGGCGGCTCTCAGGTCCTTCTGTCAGGCAGACACTGAAGAACACCTGAGTCTGTCAGTTTGAAACAGTCGGTAAACGCTGGACCTCCTCTCAGCGTCCCCGCTCTATGTGCCGTTCAGAGATACGCAAGTTTCTTCATGACTGCGGCTGCTGCAGATATTAGGTCGTCCATGATTTCTACAGTCACTGGTCAGCAATATAATGTGCGCAAACATATGTGGCTCATATATGTGGCTCTGAAGCCCCGCCCCTCAAGCGCACCCTCAGATGCCGAAGCAGTGCCAACTAATTGAAGCTGAAAAAATAACTGTACGTGGAAAAAAACGATGTAAGTGTGAAAACCACATGAACAGTGAGTTTTTCTTTAAATTTCTATATTTATGTTTTTTCACTATCATTTCACTTTCAATACATTTGTTTCAGTTTCAATATTTCTTCAGTTTCATTTTAAGGTGGCATCGTTTTAACCTCATATGTGGGTTCAAAGTACAAAAAAGTCCAGTTGTTTCTCTGCCAAACTCCTTAGACTGGAAGTTCTCATGTTATATTAATGTCCCACAGAAAGATTAAGGCAAAGATTAGGACAGGTTACAACTCGTGAATTTTATGTACTTATCACAGTTACAAAAAAAGAATCTGCCTGAAGTCTATACATCCATACGTCTCATCATACAAAGCACTGATCTCCTACCTGCTGATGGAGCTGCTTTGGCTGGCTGTTCTTTAGGTTCTTCCATCATCTTGCTATAAAAACACGAGAAGATGATTTTACCAAAAGAAACAGTGAACACAGTCTGGGTGTCACATCATATGAATTTGTGTCATGGTTTAGTGTACGGGCCACACACACTGAAACTGATCTGTGTGAAAGAACACATCGACGACATGTGAATGTAGTGATAACCTCATCATAATAGAGGTTTTTACTTTTTCACATATTTGTTCAGTATAATGATTAAATAATCTGACAATACAAACCTAAAATACTTTGTTCCCTGTCTGCGACTTTGTGCGTCTCTGCTGTTAGTGCTTACAGGAAGTTTTAAACTTAAAATCCTTCCCCACATATGTGACTGTGGTCTCTGGGGCCATTATCCTGAAACACTGGGGCTCAGCCCTGAAAGCTTTGCTATCTTCACCTGATAACAGCAGCTGTTTAAAGTTACTGAGTTTGACAGGGAAGTGAATGTAAATGTGAGACACTGTGTGCTCACAGCTAAAGGCTGCAGTCAGCTGTGTCAGAGCGTCCAATGATCCTTTAATAAACACTCAGAGCTCCATGTTGATGAAGCTGTCATGTGTGAGCTTGTGAGGCTCCTTTAAACTGGCTCTGCTCTGTCAGATGCTCACCTCTTCTTCACTGTCTCATCAATCTGCTGCACTCTTCATCTCCTCCTCTCTCTGCTGTCCTGTTTAAAAAAACAAACAAATCAGCGTTAGCCAATCAAACTCTGTGCAGATGCTGCAGCTACAGCTGATATGTCATTCAGCTGTTCATCAATCAGCTTCTGCTGCTGTTTATTCGGCTCTTACTCTGAACACGTGCAGATCTAGGAAGATTTTCTTGGGGTGTCAAAATCAAAGCGTTTGTTTTTTCAAACACACGTGCAGGTGTTTATATCACATATGGTTTAAATGATTCAAATGCAGTAAGTATACATGTTTCATATATCGTCTATAACTGAATTATGTTCTGTAGCCTACATAATGAAACACTTTAGTTGCATAAAACGTGAATTTTGATTTTATGTACTGTATATGTCACAGCATCGCAGTGTGGATGTGGAGAAGAGAGGACCCAAACGCAGGACTCACAGGTGGTGAAGGCTGGTGTTTATGACAGAATGACAGAGTCTGAGATGGATGACTGACTGGAAGACCAGCTGAACAGAAACGACACATGTGGGACTGACAAAGACACTGAACTGGAGGACACTCAGGACTTACACAGGCTAATGATAATGATCAGGGTTCATATGCCTTTTTCAGGGTCAAATTCAAGCACTTCTTAAGCACTTTCAAGGTCCCTTTTCAAACTTTTCCAGCACATCCCTCCCTCACCGCCAAAAAAAAATGCATGTTTCAATTCACATCACCTCAGTAAGACCATGTGAAAGTTAAGACAAATCATCCTAGGTGAACTTAAACACCTTTGTTCCCTTTTTGTTAAGAAATAGAAAAACACTCCACACAAAAATACTGCAAAAGGAAACTGTCGCCTTATATAAAGAGTGTATAAACTCAAAATGCACATGTCACTTAAAAATTAAGATGTGAACAAATCAACTTGTTAGATATTCTTCTCCTGTTGAAAAAACCCCCAAAAAGAAATAAATAAGTCTTCTCATCAGATATTGATGCTTCTTTCCTGTGTGACAGAAAATAGGAGACAGATGTTTGTTTGTTTTTTAAGTTAATTCCCAATAAAGCTGTTTTACTGCTAACTACATTGCTGTCTGTATTATTGCTGAAGTCCTAAACGATCACCTTTAAAGTAGAGCTGGGCGATATGAGATTTTTTCATATCACGATATGTTTTTTTCATTTCAGGCGATAACGATATCTATCACGATATAAGCCAAATAACTATATTTGTAAGATTTAAATGTGCCGTTGCTCACAAGTAAAATGTGAAATAATCAGCAGCTTGTTTTTATTTAAATATTTATTTCCCATAATAAGTTCAACAGGGTAGATGTACTTAAGGAACATGAGACTTTTTCAGATAAATAAAGGCAAATATTGCAAACTACACAAAAGGCAGCCGCTAAAGCGTTTAAGTTTCAAAATAGAACAAACAAAAACAGACTAAACTGTCAATTCCACTTAGAAACAAAATATTAATTCTAAAAATAAATCTTAGTTTGTTTTACAGAAGAACAGACAAAACTGACTAACTTTTGTCAATATCAAATAAACTGAGAACTAAAAGGAAATTCTCAATCTCTCCTTGTTGTATAGCTGAGCTTTTCAAACAGTTTTAACAGTTACTTTAGTCTGACAAAAGCCGAATGACGAATTAGCGCTTCCAGTCAGAGACTGAGGCTACGTCCACACGTACACGGGTATTTTTGAAAACGGAGATTTTCCGTTTTCGTTTTAAAAAATAATCCCGTTCACACTTAAAGGCAGAAATGAAGGAAAACGGTGCTATGAACATGCCAAAGCAGCAGGTGGAGCTAGATTCCTAACCGTGCAGAAATGTTGGCCAATCAGAAGTCTAGAAGCCTCGGTGGGAAAAAGTAAACAAAGCTGGGGCATAGAAGCAGAACCGAGTCGTATGTGTGGAGGGACAGTAACTGTGTGTATATGTAAGCATTTAAACACTGCAGAGAGTAGAATTAACAGTATTGTAGAAATTCATTGCACCGAAACAATAACGTGGCGCACAGTGTGACGCATGCACCAGTTTATTGTATTTCCAGACTTGCTTTCGGCACATTTACAGTGCACGCTACTCTGTTTTTGTCAGACTTATAGCCGAAATACCTTCCCACTACGGAACTTCTATGGCTCTTCCGTTCGACAATCTCTCCGGCATTGGAACCATCATCTGCTTTCTCTTCGGTCACGCTCGGTTGATTTTTCTAGTCGGCACACTCATTTCCTCCATTACCCGCTGGCTGCTTCCCAAACAAACACACGTGCGGCTTGGCACTTGTGCTATACGGTAACAAGTCACGCGACGTGACACTGCGGCTGTGATTGGTTCGGCTCTGCGCTACTTAATTTGGATTGGCTGACCTTTTTTTTTTTTTTTTTTTTTTTTAAGAGGACAAGAGCGGCGAGGTCTATCGCAATAGTTTAATTTTTCTATCGAGAAAAAGTTATATCGCGATACATATCATTATCGTTCTATCGCCCAGCTCTACCTAGAAACCAGGTCAATGTGTCTGTAGGTTCAGTCATCCAGGTCATGTGATCTAAGGAGCTTGGAGAGAAAAGAGACGTCTTTAAGTTTCTGGAAGACGTTTCATCCGAGAAGCTTCTTCAGCTCTAAAACCAAACGGTGGAGAGTCCCAGATATTTAAACCTGAGAGGGAAAGAAAGCATGTCGCTGACCCACCACTGATGTTATTTCAAGGAGGAAACTGAGAGCCTTTGCACCAGGAGCACAAACATCAGCTCCAGCAATGATCCACTGATGTGTTTTTATTCCATGTATGAATATTGTTATTGACAGAGATGACGTTTGTGTGTCAGTGATGCAGTGACTGTTGTTGTTACCTGTACAGGCTGGTTAGACTCTATGAAACAGATCATACAGATCTCTGCATGTTAGAAGAGACTATTAAAGGTCATGAATGAGACAAAGGCAGGGAGGCGTCCTTTACAGCTAAACAGCAGAGTGAGAGAACAGCCAGCACCTCTACATTTATCACATTATACAGCACATGTATGATACTGACAGGGATGAGAAGAATTTAGTGATTCTGATCCCATCATTGATATTACTTATTGATTCTCAGTAGCTCTGCTCTGACAGTCACCACCATCACTGAGCAGCATATCAAAGACATTTGTGCACATTAACTGCATGTTGTGGCTCAAATGTTTGTGCATGTTGGAGGCATTTCCTCTTTGTTGTGATCAGTGTTGGTCATTACTCAAAACAGTCATTATTACACATATTACACAGAACACTTTGATTAAAAGTAATGGAGTACGTTACTTCATTACTCCTCATAACATTACTTTGATGTTAAAATGAACAAATGAGCATGTAACAACATAAAGCTGAGGTACAGCCCCACACACCAACACAGATCCTGATGAGGTCACGTGATGTTTCTCTGAGTGTTTATGAACACAAATCAAAGATGAAACAGCACAAAGACACTTCAAAGTGATTCTACTGTAGAAACATGAACAGGTAGAAACCTGCAGCCTGACTGCTCATCACTTTGTTACCTGTTCAAGTTCAGCAGCAGCAGCTCACTTTATCACGGTGCTGGTCTGGGGTCAGTGTTTACTCAGCTTTAACTAGTGATGTGACGTTCTGTATCGAGGCTTCAAAGCGTGTGTCGAGTAATGGAGGGGGCGTTTCCGCGAAGCGCGTATCCAGGCTTGCTTCATTTATGGGAGGAGCTGAAAATGATGACGTCCGAAGCCTCGCTGCCCGGCTGTACCACGTGACTGGTTCAGGAAGCGGTTCGAACTTTGCCGCGAGCTATGACAGCGATATAAACCCCTCAGACAAAATGTGGGCGTTTGATGGAGAGTTGCGGTTAGTGAGAGTTAGAGACAGTTTAGAAAAAAAAAATCGCCTACGACCTGCCACAGTGGAGAAACTGTTTCTTTTTAACAAAAACCAATGATGTGTCCCCTAAACACTAATCACTGTCCTTGCCTCAATGTTACAAAAGCACAACCACTGTCCACACCTCACCTCACAGTATATGATCATTTCCATTTTAGGCATTTCCAAATAATCATGTTCCATACTGCCAGTATAAATATACACAGTACACTGCATCACTACAATATACATGTTTTACACACTCCTTTTGTTGTTGACATTTACAGGCTGTGTGCAAAAAGGCCACACTCTTCAAATTCATGCCAACTAATATTTTTACGTCCAGTAGGTGTCCTACTAGAGCAAATGAAGCTTCAAGAAGCTTCGCGTTGGGGTGAACCAATTGGATGAAAAGCTTCAGTGCTTCATGAGGCTTCATCTGCCCATCACTAGCTTTAACCTCACTCTGGGTTCTTGGCTAGCCTAGCTTTAGCTTAGTGTTAGCATGCTGTGTGCTAGCTTAGCGTCAGAGCTCTGCAGGTGTCTCGTGTGTAAATATTAATCACAGTGACAGTAAAGGAGGTAAAGGGCTGTGACGTCATCACGTACGCTGCGTCCTCTGTGGGCTCTGAGTGAACTCAAAGTACAAACTACAAGTACACAAACACGAACGTAGCTCAGAGTGGCGGACACACTCGGCCTCGTTGGTCCAGCTGTGAGTCCGTTACCGTGAACTATGGAGCGGCAGATTTGTGCTGAACTAAGCTGCACACAGCTGATGTTAGCCAGGAAACATTACACACTGACTTTAATGGAGAGACCGGAAATACAAACACACACAGTTTGTTGTGTGAAGAAATCAAACACGAGCTGAACAAACAGTAAAGTTCCTAAAGACAAACTGTTAAAGGAGGAAACAAAGCAAACTTACAGTTTCTTCACACACCAACAACAAGCTCCACTCCACACCTGGACACTAAACACGGACACACAGGTGAGCTGCTTCCTGGAAGGAGGCGGGGCTCCACCTGAAACTCAGCACAGGTGGGAGGGGCTCAGCTCTGTGTGTGCTGATGTGTTAACTTTAAAAATATGCCGTCTGACTGCTCAGACTGAGTCAGAGTAAAGTTCACATGCTGACGTGTGGAGACATGAAACCTTGTTGTAGCTGCAGGTGTGAACACACTGATCCCAGATCAGCTCTGCTGTATTTGTAACATGAACATTTCTGCTGCAAAGCTTCAAATGTTCAGCATGTTTCTCTGTTTCCAGTCTATAGATCCAGTCACACTTTCTACCTTCACCTGTGCAGTAAAGACTGAGAGCAGAGCTGAAAGCAAGCGTCCAATCAGTGAGCAGCATCAACACCTGAGCTTCATTCAGACTCTGTTATTGAAGATGTTGTTGGTACAAAGTTCATCTGCTGCTCACATGAATCCATGAAAGATTTATTTCACTGAATGTTTCTTCAAAGCTCATTTCAACCTGTTGAAGTCATGAATGAAAGTGCAGACTGAGAGTGGATCACATGATGTTTGAGGTGTGTCATGTGACATGTTCAGTATTGTCACACATGTCTAGATTGTCCCTGATATCATAGCTGCTCAAACACTGATGATTATATTTGAAGAATTATTCCTGATGGCAGCAAAGTTTGAATGGAGCTCTCTGTCTGTGCTGATTTGTCGCCCTCTGGAGGTCAAAGCACAAACTGCATGATGTCACTGTAACCACCACAGAGACAGGAAGTGTTTTTATGACTGAAACACTGAAATGATGCTAACGGCTGTCGTTAGGCTCACTGACAGCAGTGCTGATGTGTTCATGTCAAACACTGGCTCAGGTCAGACTCCTTCATCCTTCTCCAGCGTGAGGCCGCCCTCAGACCCACAGGAGCTCTGACCTTTGACCTCCTGACCCTAACCATTTTAGTCTTGTTGCATCTTTAAATGCAAATCCATCCAAACTGTAGCCGAGCAAAAGAAGCTGGAAGTTGTTCTATGAATGATGTTCATCCCAGAGTTTCTGTTAAACGCTGCTGCTGTGCTACATTTGTCATTTCCTGCTTTCACTACCATCCATGTCAAAGTGCTGAACTCATCTGATCACTTTAATGCAGTAAAGCAGGAGCTGTAAGTCTGACATTTATTTACTGTCATTACAAACACACACAGCTGGATTAGCATTCAGACAAAGGGTTGAAAAAAAAATCAGCATTTGATTATTATTATTATATATCCTGTTTATGTGGATGCACTTTTCTATCTGTCAGTGCTGAAAGCAGACGTCACTGATCACATGACTCTGAGGGATGTTTCCAGCACTTTGCTGAATCTGAGCCATGAAGATTTAAGGCTCAGCTCTGAAGGCAAAGCAGGTCTGAGCCTGTGTTAGCAAGCTGTACCTAATAAAGTGGCAGCAAGGACTCAGTCAGTAATGATCAGAGCCAGCAGGGGGCAGCACAGAGAGGTGAGGAGCTGTCAGAGAAGCAGGCTCACATCAGACTGGCCATATTCCATCATCTATACCTGAAATAATCATCAAACACACGCAGAGCAGAAACATGTGGAAACATCTGGAGCTCAGTCTCAGTTTGATCCCTCAGAGGTTTACCTCAGTCCTGCTCCTCTACTTCCTGTTTACAGCGCACATCATGCTGTGTACTGAGGGTCATGTGGTCAAATTGCTCGCTCTCTGTTACTCTGACAGAGAGCGAGCACAGTTATCCTAATGTGTGACATCACTTCTAACCACAGAGCATTCAGCTTTCACAGCAGCCAACATCCTGTCACACTGAGCATGTGCAAACACAGCAGCCAACATCCTGTCACACTGAGCATGTGCAAACACAGCAGCCAACATCCTGTCACACTGAGCATGTGCAAACACAGCAGCCAACATCCTGTCACACTGAGCATGTGCAAACACAGCAGCCAACATCCTGTCACACTGAGCATGTGCAAACACAGCAGCCACCATCCTGTCACACTGAGCATGTGCAAGCACAGCAGCCAACATCCTGTCACACTGAGCATGTGCAAACACAGCAGCCACCATCCTGTCACACTGAGCATGTGCAAGCACAGCAGCCAACATCCTGTCACACTGAGCATGTGCAAACACAGCAGCCACCATCCTGTCACACTGAGCATGTGCAAACACAGCAGCCACCATCCTGTCACACTGAGCATGTGCAAACACAGCAGCCACCATCCTGTCACACTGAGCATGTGCAAACAGAGCAGCCACCATCCTGTCACACTGAGCATGTGCAAACACAGCAGCCAACATCCTTTAATGATAGAACAAAATTCAGACATCAAAGTTTCTCACATTACAGAATCAGATGAACAGACATGAAGGGATATTTGTGGTTTTATGCACAGAGTCAGAATCAGACTCAGAGGTGTTCCTCGTGATGTTTGGTGATGGAAACAGTCTCATCGACGTTTCCATCACCAAACTAGAGAAACTAGTAGCTGCACGCAGCAGAGTTTAGCACAGCTGATCTCTGTGACACATCAACAGGAACAACATGTTGTTAAACAGGACTGTATAAAGACTCAGAGTCTGACTCACACCTGAACAATGAGGCTGTGCAGCATCGTCCTGTCACACCTGCTAAACCACTTGTATCAGTTTGAGCCCGAACAGTAACACGGTCACATGATCGACGAGGCCAACGCGCCCAGACGAACGTCTTCCTCGTGGAACTAACTTGTTCCTGTTATCAGATTTGTGAGCAGCAGCTGAAACTGCCACACGAATAAATGTTCTTCAAACTGTTTGATTCCAGCCAATCAATAATCTATAATCATGAGGATTCAAACACAAGAGCGGAACGTGTGGTTACATTGTAACCTTGGTTCTCTGAGTGAGAGACTCTCTCCCCTCTGTCACATATGTAACAGAGGGGAGAGAGAGTGTCGGTGTGATGGAGAACATCAGGTCCAAACATCACAGAAACAAACAAACTGTTAAAGGAGGAAACAAAGCAAACTTACAGTTTCTTCACACAGAGACACCAACAACAAGCTCCACTGTCCCACTCTGATCCTGTCTCCTCCTCTTTTATTCTTGCTCTGAGCTCTTTTTGGGTGTGTGTTTCTGTCTCCACCCACAGGAATGCATTGATACACTGTTGATAACGACTCGAGAGCAGACATGTTACAGAAAACAGAAAAATAACCTAAACACCTAAATAACGTAAAATAAACAGAATATTTATTAATATGTTTAATTTCTCTTTAAAAACTTTTCTGCTCCTCAAATCCTTTGTTTAAGTTCAATCTAAGGAAAGAAAAGCGTCTTCTTTAAGTTTCTCAAAGAAGTCCACGATCTGTAGGCTCATGGAGACACTGTGTGCTCACAGCTAAAGGCTGCAGTCAGCTGTGTCAGAGCGTCCAATGATCCTTTAATAAACACTCAGAGCTCCATGTTGATGAAGCTGTCATGTGTGAGCTTGTGAGGCTCCTTTAAACTGGCTCTGCTCTGTCAGATGCTCACCTCTTCTTCACTGTCTCATCAATCTGCTGCACTCTTCATCTCCTCCTCTCTCTCTCTGCTGTCCTGTTTAAAAAAACAAACAAATCAGCGTTAGCCAATCAAACTCTGTGCAGATGCTGCAGCTACAGCTGATATGTCATTCAGCTGTTCATCAATCAGCTTCTGCTGCTGTTTATTCTGCTCTTACTCTGAACACGTGCAGATCTAGGAAGATTTTCTTGGGGTGTCAAAATCAAAGCGTTTGTTTTTTCAAACACATGTGCAGGTGTTACACATGGTTTTCATAAAGTAGCAGCCAGTTGAGGAGGATGACTCTGAGGATGATGAGGTAACTTTTACAAACATGAGAAACCTCATAGATGGGAGCCAGGAATCATAAAACTAAAATCAGTTGGCGTTATCATCACACCTAACGCGTTATTTACGAACACGTTAGTCCCAACACTGATTGTTACAGGATACAGCAGCAGGGAAAAGTTCTGGACTGTCACGATTGGTCAGAATTAGCCCAACAAAATATAACCAATTTTACCTTTTTCTAAAGACAGAAAACACATCTAGTCCTTTTTTCTTTTACATATATTTTTTTAATTAATCAACAATAAAGCTCAACGCTACACCAGCTTCTAGCTTTGATTGACACAAAACTTAAAAATCAGCCTAATTCTGAGGACTCACTGCATGACACTCACAGTCTTTGTCATTGTTGATTCTTAGCTCACAAACAGTTCTTATGAGGACTAACTAGTGGTGAAGGTTTAGCTCTTCATAAAGTTACAGGAGGATAAAATAAACATGAGATTGTTGAAATAATCCTGTCTGATCACACGTGTGGACAATAAACGCTGTAACAGAAAATGAACAGTAATGTAACGACACTCATCTCTCACGTCTGCACTAAACTAAAACGTCACTACTTCCACATCTAGTTGGTTTTAATGGAGGCGGAGTCTCCCTGCCCAGTGCGCACTCAGGATAATTAACTTGTCACAACACAGGAAGTGAGCGCATGTAAATCAGAAAATCAGGTCTAGAAACGCAGTGAGGGAAATGAAGTGAAAGATCTTCGTTTTAACTGACAGGTTTCACTGACACTCAGAGGACCTGCAACAACATGAAAACACATCACTGTAACACTCAAAACTCAATCATATGAAATCATAAGTGAAGGACTGTGATGATGTTGTGTTATGGAGCGTCTGCTGAGTCCAACCTCTAAGAATTACGAGTCTGGACTTTAATGATTAATGATTCAAAATTCAGACATCAAAGTTTCTCACATTACAGAATCAGATGAACAGACATGAAGGGATATTTGTGGTTTTATGCACAGAGTCAGAATCAGACTCAGAGGTGTTCCTCGTGATGTTTGGTGATGGAAACAGTCTC
This sequence comes from Astatotilapia calliptera, assembly GCF_964374335.1. NCBI lineage: Eukaryota > Metazoa > Chordata > Actinopteri > Cichliformes > Cichlidae > Astatotilapia > Astatotilapia calliptera. The sequence goes on along the minus strand of NC_137424.1, from coordinate 6,398,644 downwards.
ATCGACGTTTCCATCACCAAACTAGAGAAACTAGTAGCTGCACGCAGCAGAGTTTAGCACAGCTGATCTCTGTGACACATCAACAGGAACAACATGTTGTTAAACAGGACTGTATAAAGACTCAGAGTCTGACTCACACCTGAACAATGAGGCTGTGCAGCATCGTCCTGTCACACCTGCTAAACCACTCGTATCAGTTTGAGCCCGAACAGTAACACGGTCACATGACCGACGAGGCCAACGCGCCCAGACGAACGTCTTCCTCGTGGAACTAACTTGTTCCTGTTATCAGATTTGTGAGCAGCAGCTGAAACTACCACATGAATAAATGTTCTTCAAACTGTTTGATTCCAGCCAATCAATAATCTATAATCATGAGGATTCAAACACAAGAGCGGAACGTGTGGTTACATTGTAACCTTGGTTCTCTGAGTGAGAGACTCTCTCTCCCCTCTGTCACATATGGAACAGAGGGGAGAGAGAGTGTCGGTGTGATGGAGAACATCAGGTCCAAACATCACAGAAACAAACAAACTGTTAAAGGAGGAAACAAAGCAAACTTACAGTTTCTTCACACAGAGACACCAACAACAAGCTCCACTGTCCCACTCTGATCCTGTCTCCTCCTCTTTTATTCTTGCTCTGAGCTCTTTTTGGGTGTGTGTTTCTGTCTCCACCCACAGGAATGCATTGATACACTGTTGATAACGACTCGAGAGCAGACGTGTTACAGAAAAATAACCTAAACACCTAAATAACGTAAAATAATCAGAATATTTATTAATATGTTTAATTGATCTTTAAAAACTTTTCTGCTCCTCAAATCCTTTGTTTAAGTTCAATCTAAGGAAAGAAAAGCGTCTTCTTTAAGTTTCTCAAAGAAGTCCACGATCTGTAGGCTCATGGAAATTCATTTTGTTGTTTTTTTGAGCAGAAACACCAGAGTGTAGAGCAGGAAAACGATCCCAGCAGGACGTCTCTGTTGGGGAAATATCCCAGTTATTCCCCTGAGCCTGGTTAGTGAACTGAGTCAGAGCTGTTCATCGATCCTACAGGTACTAACATACAAACACGATCAGCAGCTTCTCTCATATGGAGAACACACTTCAACATCTGCAGCAAATCCTGTGTTTTATGTTGATGTGACCAACATCTTGTGTTGAGCCTTTGAAGATGAGGAGCCAAACACAGACAGTGGATCCAGAAGGACTGTTTATTCAGGGCTTTAATACGACTGAACTGATGCTTCACATCCTGTTTAGAGACGATCGACCAACACAGGCTCAGTCCTCACTCATCACACGGACTTCAGTCACACTGGGATCAACAGAGGAGACTGTTCACCATCACAGTTCAGCAACAATAATCAGAGCTTTTCTCTCTTGGTGAGGATCACATGTTCTGACACACAAAATATCTTCTGCTTTAACTCGTCTCTCTTTTTTAGTTTGGTTGTCGTGTTTTTTACTCTTTGTTCCTGTCAGTGTCAAATATGAGAGCAAACTGTTTTATGCAGGAGCCAAACCAACACCAAGCTGACCAAGAGAACCTATAACACCACCAGAATTTATTATCCAGACTTTACTGACAGATTTATGTGCAAGTAAAGCTGTTTTTTAAATTATGTTCACTGCGTTCAGCCAAGGAAGCATTGGTTCTTGGAAGTTCACGAAACGAGTAAATCCAGTTCAGCAGAGTTCCAGTTTGTAGCACAGCTGATCTCAGCTGATCAACAGTAACAACAGTAGGGGTGGGCCATAGAAACGATATACGATAGAAACATTATAAATTTCAAATAGCTTCAAATACCTCGGAGTTCACATCACGCAGGACCTGTCATGGTCCTGTCACATCAACACCGTGGTGAAAAAGGCCCGTCAGCGTCTCTACCACCTCAGACGCTTGAGAGACTTCCAACTGCCCTCCAAGGTGCTCAGGAACTTTTACTCGTGCACCATAGAGAGCATCCTGGCGGGAAACATCTTAACCTGGTTCGGGAACAGCACCATGCAGGACAGACGAGCTCTACAGAGGGTTGTGCGGTCAGCTGAGCGCACCATCCGCTCCGAGCTCCCTGACCTGCACTCAATCTACAGCAGGCGGTGCCGGACCAAGGCCAGGAAGATCGTGAAGGACCTCAGCCATCCCAACAACAGACTGTTCTCTCTGCTGAGGTCAGGAAAGCGATTCTGCTCCCTGAAGACCAACACAGAGAGACTGAGGAGGAGCTTCTTCCCGCAGGCGATACGGTCTCTCAATCACACCACCACACAGTACTGACCCACACATACAGTTCTTACACACACTGGACTTTCTGGACTTTGTTTTCACTTCATTACTTAAATCACTGCTGCTGTTATTGTGTATATATTTATTTATACTTCTTGTGTATTTTGTTCATACATTCTTATATAGTTCTATATTGTGTATTTTGTTGTACAGTTATTTTATTTTCAATTTAATTTATATATTTTATCTTATTCTTCCCAGTTAAATTTACCCTTCATTCTAATTTGTGTTGTACAGTTATTTCATTTTTAACCTTAATTTATATTTTATTCCTTCCTAGTTAAATTTACCCTTTTTAATTTTTCATATTTATTTCCTATCTTATTCATAGCCTTTTCCTTTTTTGTTTTCTTTAGGTCACGAGCAGTTGTCCAAGCATTTCACTACATATCGTACTGTGTATGACTGTGTACGTGACAAATAAAATTTGAATTTGAATTTGAATTTGAATTTGGCCAAAGATAGAGATTGTGACTATACCACATGTTGATGATGTCATCAAGCTGCGCCTGTTTTGGTCGAAAGCATCGCAGCAGCTACAACAATTATCATCTGCAATTATGGCGGGCGACAGTCATAACAAAGAGATGAAGCACTATTGAAATATGGGGAAAGCCAAAAAGTTGGCGTTCATCCTCCAGCTTCACTGTGCTAATGTTATGCTAACATAGCTGTGTCGCTAGCAATCATGTAGCACAACATTATATACCAGGTAGTCCAACTTCAGTAACCCTGCAAACGCCACTGCTGTTTAGTCTTCATTTATGTTGGAAGTGATAGCAGAGCTGTACGTTTGAATTAGTTTCAAAAATCTCTCAGTCAGAATATGCTATGAAATGTTTAGGTGGAAACTAGCGAGCTAACTTCCTGTTAACTTCTAACTCCGTTAAATTGAATAAATTCTGTTTTCATGGATGCCTGGATGTAGGGCTGCTCGATTATGGCAAAAATGATAATCACGGTTATTTTCACTGAAATTGAGATCTCGATTATTTGACGATATTTATTTAACAATAACAATGTGTTGAATAATGACTTTAAAGGTTGTCAAAAAATAATATAAAATAGTGTAAATACTGACAACAGTGCAAATGGTTTTTTTACCTCTCTGTTCAACCAGCAGCAGTCACTCTCCTCTCCAAATAACTTCTGCTTAGCTTTCCGAGCTTCCCTCGGGTCCTCTTAATCAGCGGTCCCCAACCCCCGGGCAGCGGACCGGTCGTTTGGTACCGGGCCGCGAGAGTTGAGGCTCAGGTGTGAAATGTATAGTTTTCAGCGTTATTTTGTTATCGTTTTCAAGGTTTACTCGGTTTTTCTGTCACGGTCTCGCTGGCAGACCGTGGGGATGTGGGGAAAGGAGGACCCAAAATGCAGGACTCTACAGTGCAACAGTGTTTATTTACAGTGGTGACAATCCAAACAACAATAAATCCCCCCGTGCGATCCCAACTCCCGTTCCGTGTCTTCTCCTTTATCCCGTGCTCCGTGCTCTGTCTCCGTTCCCTGTGTACTCTCCGTGTGCTGCCTCCTGGTCGCCACAATTCCTCCTGAGGAAACACGTATACCAAAGGCAGCCGTGAGTACAAAACCTAACAGTAGACTTGCACTAACCTTGCACAATACACTTAAGACTGACGGGAAGTCACTCAACGATCCAGCGTCGAGGAGCTCTCAGCCACACTGTTTTGAAGCTCCTCTGACGAGGCTTGATCGGCGCCAGGTGTGTGTGGATTCCTGGGTGGGACCGGTCAGCTGGCAGGGCCACACCCACCAGGCCTAAAAGTGCCTGCCACGACCGCACCCTCACATACACAAGCACACACCCCTAAACACCTGACAGTACACCAACACGGAAAAACAGGACAGCAGACACAACCATAATAACAACAACCACAATAATGATAATAATAATAATAATAATAATAATAACTACAATAGTAGTCCACACTGCTCACGGACCCCGAATCCCTGGAACTGGGTCCGTGACATTTCCTGGGTCTTTTCACGTGTGTTATGAATAAATCTTTTTTTCGGTACCGGCACTAGTTTTATTTTGTTGCATTTATCCGCGACACCTTAAAGGCCGGCCCGTGAAAATATTGTCCGGCATAAACTGGTCCGTGGAGCAAAAAAGGTTGGAGGCCGCTGCTCTTAATTGTTGTGACACGTGTTCAAAATGCAGAGAGGTGCGCTCGATTTGCCACACGGAGCAGCGCGAGAGTAAAGCACGAGGGAGGGGCTAATAATCGGCTCAGTCATTTTTAATGATCGTTGAAAGCCCAGATCGTAATCGAGATTAAAATTCGATTAATTGAGCAGCCCTACCTGGATGTTAAACTTAATTGTTACACCTGGTAAAGCAGCAACGCTGATGATTTAATTAAAGATGAAAGAATTTAGACCATTTTTAACTCTTTGTGTTCGTTTGACTTTGGGACCTGAAGCTGTCGGAGTTTTGGACCCAGATTACTCCGTGAAGCTCCTCCCTACGGCAGCCGTAATGCTCTGACGATCCATCAAGCAGTGCTGCTTACCAAAGTTGTACTAAAACATTTTTAACAGATTTCTGCAGCCAAAATCGGTTCGAGGTCAGTAAGCACAACCAGAATTCATACATAAGGCACACTCTCGATTTTTGAGGAAATTAAAGGATTTTAAGTGTGGAAAATATGTTATACAGAAGAATATATCGTGATATGGATTTGAGGCCATATCGCCCAGCCCTAAACAACAGGTTATTAAACACATCAGTTTGATCCACAGATCAGATCATACATCAGGTTTACTTCATGTAAAATAAACGTCTCACTCTATGAGCTCCATCAGTCTGTGTAGCTCCTCATTGTCATTTCTGAGCAGAGTTTACCTGCACACTTCCTCATGTCTGACAGTGTCACAGTGTGTGTGTGTGCCAACATTAACCAGCTTATCATCAGCTGCTTGTGCTTCATGAATAACTCAGACTGACAGAGTGATGAACAGAGCACAGAGGGAGGCTCTGCTCTGGTCCATCAAGCAGGATTCACATAGTAACATGTTTTTCCTTTGAACACTTCATTGTGTTTAACTTGAAACAGATTAAAAAGTGTTCGATTGTGCACTTCACACAGTCCTGAGTCACAGAGGCTTAAATGTGTTTGATTCTGAGAGGCTTTACTCCTGCATCAACATCAAGTATATGTAGGATTTAAACCACAGTGAAAACATCCTTAAATATTGATGGTGTGTGAGAGAGTCTGTATTTACTTCTGATTATCTCTGTTTGCAGTGACCCTGAACTGAGCTGGAGCAGCTTCATGTTGTTTTGACGTCACTCAGTAAAACCTGAATGTCGGCTTCTGAAGAACAAACTGGTTTCATCTGTTTCCAGTTAAAGGGACGATCATTGTTCCACCAGTGATGTTGGATCCAAAGTTTCATTCAGATCGTTTTAAACTGTTTATCAAAGACAAATGTTTGAGTGCAGAGTTACTGACTGATAACCAGAGTGGATTCAGCCAATCATCAAATCATCTCATTGGTTTTATTTTATGTAAATACAAACGTCTCACTTCCTGATCTGCTCATAAAGTTCCTAAAGACAAACTGTTAAAGGAGGAAACAGAGCAAACTTACAGCTTCTTCACACACCAACAACAAGCTGCACAGCTGCACACTAAACACAGACACACAGGTGATTCCTGGAAGGAGGCGGGGCTTCACCTGAAGCAGGACAGGTGGAGACTTGATAGGAATTTTCCCCGTACAGGGAGGAGGCTGATCTTCAGATGAGTTCCTGTTAAATCTGACGAAACAAAGTTAAAAGTGGACTCAGTCTTGTCTGATTTCACTCTGTTTTTCACTGAGCAGGTTTAAGTTTTATTAATGAAAATCAGCAGAGCTTGGTACTGATGGAAGACCCTCCTCTAATCGTTGTCATTCAGAGTGATCCAACCTGTTTGTGAATGCAGCTCACAGACTCTCCGCATTTCCACACGACTTAAATGGTAAATGGCCTGCATTTGTATAGCGCTTTACTCTACATTCAGTCATCCACCCATTCACACACACATTCACACACTGGTGATGGCAGCTACATCGTAGCCACAGCTGCCCTGGGGCGCACTGATAGAGGCAAGGCTGCCGGACACTGGCGCCACCGGGCGAGTCCCTTCATGCATCGTTGACCAACGTGGACGTGGTGGAGTAACAGTTGTGGAGAATGCAACAGCTGAGGTTTGAGAAAAGGAGCTAATAGCCAAGGTCAGCGGCTCTCCTACTTCCTCATAAGGAAACTTCTCAGGTGGATGTCTTTCTCTGTCAGAGCGCCTCCACCTTACTGGCTGTGGTGCAGTGAGATCTGAGTCAGTCTTGGTAGGAGTCAAGTCAGGTTCATCAATCACAACATGGTCTGAAGACCAAGCACCTGAGTGAACATAGTCAACACGACTTGTGCCAAAGACTTCAGGTGTGTCAGGTTGGTGGGTTTGCCAACCAGGTAAGGACATTTCTGGTATAACAGTGTCAGAGAAGTTCTGACGTGCACTGTTGGGCTTCCTGTTAGACTCTCTTGGTAAACCTCAGAGCCTGACGTCTACAAACCAACTGTCCTTTGACATTTTTAGATGTGGGGTCAAAAGCAGAGCTGATCGAGGATTTCAGTGATGGCTCCAAATATCTAACCTGCACTTTTACATAGCAGCTGCTCCGTCTGTCAGTAATTTAAAAACTTTTAATAAGCTGCTGTTTCTCACTGACCGTCAGCTGTAGCTGAGCAGGATATCATTGCATTTGAATCCTCCTGGCTCTCTTTAACCCGAGTTCCTTCTGATTGGTTTCTTGGTCCTACAAAGAGAGTCTGCTGCCTGAGGGCCCCACCTCCTCCTCCACCTACTGCTGTGGACATTTACAAAACGTCAATCCAAGAAAAATTGTCTGGTTTGTAATAGATAGTCATTTTTTATTAGAGTCTACAGCAGGAACCAACCTGAACCTTGTTATGAGCTGAATCAGTGCTGGACTGTAGAAATGCTGTTTCAGTGGCTGCTGCAGGAACTAACATGGAAACGTGTTCAGCAGCTTTCCAGCTCTAATATAGGAAACACAAGATCAGAGTTTGGACACACTGGAACCAAACAGTTTTGTCTCGGACTTTTATTTCAGCATCATCGTTTGGGTTGAATTAAAACCTTTCAGCAACGCTAACCAGACTTTACGAGGTAAACGTGTATCTCCAAGAATGTCTTGCTAAGAGTCGCGTGTTCTGGGAAACAACACACAAATCAGTGGCGTCAATAAGGTTATGTTTCATGTAATACTCTAGACTTTACTGTGAGACCATCACTAACATGCAGACGTCACAAAGTTGTTCACGGATCACATTAATCCAGAGTCACAGACATGCAGAGACACTTCCAGGTATAACATATATAATCCACACAGTCAGTCACAGCTGAGCTCTTTACTGAAGTCAGCATCAGCTCTCTGCTCGCTCTCACATCATATTCATGACAATCAGACGTGTTTCAATGATGCTGCTGTTTTCAGCCAAGCACACAGTCTCCATGGAAGTTTAAACTGGAAACACTGGTAACTGCAGCAGAGTTTCATTTGGAGCAGACCTGATCTTTGTGACGCATCAACATGTCAACACAGTATTTAACAGAACTGCAGTTTGCATCAGATCATACATCAGACTGACCACGTTTGTAATTTCATCAAACCTGCCATTAACATATTCAACAGTACTTACACTATCTTAAACATGTTTTCTTTTTAAAATGTTTGCATATTTATTAAATATAAACTGTGCAGTATTTCATTGATGGAGGCCAAGAAAACACAGTTACAGGAGAAATGTATTTAAGCTTGAAATGTAGCTGCACTCGGTAGAATTGAGCCAACTGGTTGTCTTCATTTTCAGTTCTGATGAGCTCACATGTTTAAGATCATCAGTTTAAAAAACCATAAGGCCGTGGATCCTTAAGGGTTTTATGGTTTGAGTTTACAGTGAGAGGTGTTGATAATGATGTTGGCTGTTTTCAAGTTGAACAATCTTCCAGGGAAGTTTAAACTAGAAAAACGAGTCACTGCCTGCAGCAGAGATTCAGTTTGCAGCATTCCTGATCTTTGTGCAGCAGCAACAACATGTTGTTAACAGAGCTGTGTAAAGACTGACTCACCTCACCAGGCTCTCTTTCATTCACAGCATACACAACATTTACTTCATTACAAGCTGTGCTGCTCAAGTTACTGGAAATAAGCACTCAGTTACTAAGTAATCCCATGTCTTTACTGATTACTTATTTTCAAAAGTATTTGGTTACTTTACTCTTTAAAAAAACACGACTTGAATACGTAATAAAGTAGAAAGTAGACGTTTCAGCCCGAGACTTTTTTCTGCATAATCCATCATATAGAAATGAATCAAATTAAAAAGCCTTTCTTTTAATTGTTTTATTGTTTTTAATCTTTTTATTTTATGCATCAAGAAAAGATTAAATTATATTATAGCTGTTTTTGACTTGATGAAATGTGTTTAACATTTAAACCTATTTCCTGTATATTCCAGCACATGACATAAAATAATGTTTTGTGTTTCCACTCCCGAGTGGGGCGGGTGGAGGTCTGCCCACAGCGGTCATGTCAGGGGGAGGATCCGGGGGTTTCTCTGTCAATGTCACGTTCCCATGGCAGCGTGCTTGCTCAGATCTGAAGTGTTATGGTCCTGGGTGGGTGGCCCAGTGTTTTTTGAGTTTTGGTTCCTTCTCATGGTTCCTTAGTTTTTTAGTGTTTCCTGAGTTCTAGTTTTAGGGCTTGTTATGTGGCTATATATATAATATATAGTATTATATATATATATATAGTATTATATATATATAATACTATATATATATATATATAGTATTATATATATATATATATAGTATATATATATATATATAGTATTATATATATATAGCATATACACTGGGTGAATGTGCAGTAGTAGCAGCAAGCAGGTGAATTCTGTACATTAATATGAATAGACGTCTGACTATTTTACAGGATAGACAATCAGAATCAGAATCAGAAACTTTATTGTCATTGTCATGAGAACAACGAAATTAAGAATGGTCCCCGATCATTGCATCATCCCTAGCAATATCAAAATATAAATAAAACAATAAAATTCAATAAATAAAATAGATAGAATACTTAAAATACTAATAAGATATAACAGTAAAACATATTTAAAATTAAAGGAATTTGAAATGTACATTGTGCCTTGGTTTAGTGTCTGGAAGAGTCCTGTCTCAGTCAGTTATAGATGATGTGAGAGGGCGGGTGTGTGTGTTTAGGGCACGGATGGCTTGGGGATAGAAGCTCCTCTTGAGTCTCTCTGTCCTTGCCCGGATGATGCTGAACCTTCTACCAGATTGCAGGAGTTGGAACAGTTTGTTGCCAGGATGGGACGGGTCCTTCAGTATCTGCTCTAGTCCGGCATCTCCTGGTGTAGGTGTCCTGAAGCGGGGGGAGAGCAATCCTGCAGCAGCGTTCTGCTGTACGGATCACTCTCTGGAGAGCTTTTTGGTCCTTCACACAGCTGTTCCCGAACCACGATGTCATGTTCTGTGTGAGGATGCTCTCCACAGCGCCTGTATAGAAAATCCTGAGGATCTTTGGAGAGACCCTGAACTTCCTCAGTTGTCGTAGGTGATACAGGCGCTGCCTAGCCTTTTTGGTCTGGACCTGAATGTGTCAGGTCTGAGGAGATGTGGACACCAAGATACTTGAAGGACTGCACCCTCTCCACTGGAGCTCCATTGATGATAATGGGCTTGTAGTCTCTGTGCGATGTGAATTATATTATATGTGAATGATATAATGTTAAATTACTATTAAGCAAATGGCTGACTAAGTATTGTAGACTTTAGTTTACTGCAGCCATGTTTCATATAAATCAGGTATCATACAAAAATAAAAATAGCTTCAAATACAGTCATGACAATAAAGAATATGACTTTAAGGACTTAACATCATTACTTCAGTTATAGTACACCAACATCTCTGATACATTAGCACTTGTTAGGTGTGGCTGTGCGAAAACAGTAGATCGCGACACAGACACAGAGAAACACAGGGCTTAAATACACAGAGGGAGCAATCAGGGAATGGGTAACAGGAGGGAAACACAGCTGGGGCAAATCAGGCCTAACGAGACAAGGGGAAGCAAAACCAGACACATTAACATCAGACATGGACTTTCAAAGTAAAACAGGAAACATAACACAGACTCACGGGCAGGCACTATAACAAAGGGAACAGAGACGTGGGAACAGGGCAGACACAAACACTGACTGAACACGGGGATATAGGAACTTAGGATACACATAGACGCGAACTAGACAAGGGAACTCAGTGTACTAAGGGAACACTGAATGACCTGGTGGGTTTTGTCCATAAAACTACTCATCTACTGACCTTGGTTTTAAGTTGGACAGTGATTTTAAATTGGACAACCAAATCAGAGCAGTGGTGAAGTCCGGTTTTTATCATTTAAGGCGACTGGCAAGAGTAAAATCTTTTCTTTCGAGGCAGCACCTTGAAACAGTGATCCATGCTTTTATTTCTTCCCGCCTGGACGACTGTAACTCACTTTATGTGGGGGTCAGTCAGTCGTTGCTCTCACGTCTGCAGCTGGTTCAAAATGCGGCTGCACGACTCCTAACAGGAACTCAAAAAAGAGAGCATATAACCCCCGTGCTGGCCTCTCTGCACTGGCTGCCTGTGTCTTTTAGAGTTCATTTTAAAATTCTTATGTTTGTTTTTAAATGCCTTCACAGTCTTGCCCCGCCTTACCTCTCTGAGCTTCTTCATCCCCACACACCCTGTCGGTCTCTCAGGTCAGCTGACCAGCTGCTCCTGGAGGTACCGAGATCCAGGAGGAAGCTCAGAGGGGGCGGGGCCTTCTCTATTGTGGCTCCAAAGTTATGGAATCATTTGCCCATGCATGTTAGAGAGGCCCCTTCACTGTCCACTTTTACATCACGTCTTAAAACCCACTTTTATTCCTTGGCTTTTAACCTCAGTGAGACTTAGTTTCTTTTTTAATTGAAGTAGTTATTTAATTAATGATTTCACTCTTCTTTTATTTGTGTTTTATTTATATCTCATGTAATTTTATTTTACAGTTCCAGTGTACAGCACTTTGTGTCAGCTGTGGTTGTTTTAAAGTGCTTTATAAATAAAGTTGATGATGATCTCAGATGACCACAAAGTAAAAGATCTCTCAGCAACATGATGCAACAGTTTAGGCACTGTTGCCCCGATCAGATCAGTGAGCTTTTTATTCTAAACATGAGCTGCTGTTACAGCAACAGACATTAATCCTACTGGTGTCCCACACAACAACTCAGTGTCCACTATGTGAAGCAGCCAAACACAGGCCTGCTCCTCTCACTAACAGAGACAAACTGCTGGCATGTTGGTTTCCATCTATACTGTCCAGTCTCTGCTGGTGGACACACAGCAGCATTGTTTCATCTCGTTTGAGTCATTGTTGACCTTAGCATGTTTTTAGTCTTCTGAGAGCACTGAAGCTTCTTTCAGCCTCAGTACCTGCGTTTTATCCTCAGATTAAATTATTATTCTGTGCTTGATGGGCCTCACCTTTGGCCCTGGCTCCTCCCCTCTGACTGCACTAGGACATACTGTCACCCGATAAAGTAACACATGGATTCGTGCCATATAAAAAGTGAGACGTGTCAATTCAGATTCTTTGTCAAACATACACTAATGAATCAGTTTACATCAGCAGCCTGACAACTGTCATGATAAATACTAGTTAATCTACAGTCACCTGTGAGCTCTCCTCTCCACCTCTGAGCTACATGGCAGAGCTGCCTCTGTCACCTGATCAATAACAGTGAGACACTCCACATACATGCAGTCACACATGTGCTTCAAATACAGTCATGAACCATCAGGTCATCCTCCAGTTTCACCTGTGACCTTGTGTCACCATTGCTCTCTGAGCTCTGTGTTGGTTCTTCTGTCACCTGACAAACAGGACAAACATGACAATAAGAATAAAATGTGGAGCTGCTTCAGTGTTTCTGTCACTTTGTGCAGATCCTGACTCGTCAGTAATGTTTGTAGGCTGAGTGCATTTTAAAACTGTGCAAACTGCACTACAAGGTGGAAAATTTGCAAAATCGTGACTACCTCATGATATATTGTCTCAAAAATGAACCCTATGAATACGTCAGTGCCATTAGGATGAAATTATTGTGTCACCAACATTTTAACATTAGACATATAATTCTAACAGCCTCTGTAAACTAATATCCGGGCTGCTCGAGGCTGCCGTTTTCTCTGACAGTTTCAATCAAAATTAGAAACGCTGCTCTGAGACTGAGAGAACTAACAGTGCTGATGGTCCGCTTGAAGCTGAAGCTCCGGTGCGTGTCAAAAAAATCAACACACACCGGCTCACTCCTTGGCGGCCGCTTATTGGGGCTCGCTCGGGCCACTTCGGAGGTGGGGTGCCCCCGGCCTCTCGGCCTGGGGCTCGGTCACTCAGGCACGGCTGGCTGCCGGCGGAGCTCACGGGCGCGTCACTGCAACCCCCCCTGGCTTCTGCTCCGCGGCTGCTGAATGAGCCCTCATCTGGGACTCTCCTCAGCTCTTTCTGGGACAGTGGCGCGGCTGCCCCTCTGTGGGTCTTCCTTGGTCTCTTGTGTTCTGGGGGCCTCTGGATGTCTGGAGTTTTGATCTCCTCCATACCTGCTTGATACCATAAAGGACGGGGCTGTGGCTCCCCCACACCCTCTAGCAGATCGTTACATGGAGAAACCTTTGGAATGCAAGCATGCTGATCCACACAGGTATGCACACAGGTGTACACACGGGTATTCACAGACACGGACTACAGCTTTCTTGGCTGCTGCCTCAAAGCACACTGTGCGCTGTCTATCTTGCGTGCTGCACAATATCGTTTATTATTTAGTATCTACTGATATCTACTGCTAGCTAGTTTATTGTGATGGTGCTGTTTTTTTATTATGTTGCTCTTTGCTGTTTGCTGTCTCCTCTGGGTTTTTTTCTCCATACAGGTGACCCAGGAGTTTTGTTTTTTTTATTTGTTTGTTTTTTTCTCTCTTCCCCCCTTCTCACCGTCTCTTCTCCCCTTTGGTTTTCTTTCTTTCTCTCCCTCTCTTTCTTTCATTCTTTCCCCCTGTCCTATCCCCCAGTCATGTCTGTCCCGTTTGCAACTGAAAATAAAATAAATTCATAATTATAATAAAGGTCAATCAAATGGACCAATATGGCAAGGCCATGATGATCCACTTGGTAAAATAAATCCGCTTGGCATCTTTCTTGGCCTTAAGACAACAATTCTGATGCTATAGATCCAAACGGGACAAAAAACAAAAAAATCAACACACTGCTTCAGAAGCTCTGTGTCGAAGCTTGATTCGTTTGGCCAGAGTGATCAGTGACGTCCGAAGCTTCATTTAGAACCTAACTGCTTCGGTGTCTGATTCAATGGTTTATAAGGAAGTGAATCATTCGCGGGATTTGTGGAGTGTTTGGTGGTGACAGATAGTGAACCACTGATCATTCCACTGAGAGATTTGGAGCCAGTGAGGAATAGAGGAGGTTCTGTTGTGTGGGAGAATTTTGAGTTGATTTTGGTCGATCCGGTGGGTTTTCCAGCTTTGTGTTCTGGCTGTTTGCTTTTGTTTTGTGCGTGTTTATTATATCTGAAAATGGGAAAAAGATAAAATGTCAAAAATCTGCTTCCATAATATAAATATCATTAAATAACTTTAGAAAAACTTCCACTTGACTCTTTACATGTAATGTTGTAAAAATATATATTTTATTGTTTAATTCATCTGAAAATGTTAGTCTGCCAAATGTGCAGCAATTGAATTTATTTATTCTCTTTGGCTGATAGTTTGTGGGGCCCAGGTAGACTGTACAACTGCATCTCTACCAGTTTCTCTGCACTCCAGCCTCCTCTGTGCCATGTGAAGGGATTTTCCTTAAGGCAGGAGAAATGATCTCCACGAAAAGGAACAGGTTCGGCCATCGCACACTAGAACAAATTCTCTGCTTAAATAAAAATGAAAAAGGGTTACCGTCAATGCATCATGTTTTTCATTTGCAAGTTCATAAGCATTTTCCATTTCACAATCAATTCTACCCCCAGGTCAAAAATATGTAGAAGGTCCTGAGTTCAATTCCACCATCAGGCCGGGGTCTTTCTGTGTGGAGTTTGCATGTTCTCCCCGTGTTTGCGTGGGTTCACTCCGGGTACTCCGGCTTCCTCCCACCGTCCAAAGACATGCAGCTTGTGGGGATAGGTTAATTGGATAATCCAAATTGCCACTAGGTGTGAATGTGTGAATGGTTGTCTGTCCCTGTGTGTTGGCCCTGCGACAGACTGGCGACCTGTCCAGGGTGTACCCCGCCTCTCGCCCTATGACAGCTGGGATAGGCTCCAGCGCCCCCCGCGACCCTGAAAAGGATAAGCGGAAGCGAATGGATGGATGGATAATATTATTTATAAATATACCCCTCCGGCGATTAAATGCATACCTGCATGGAGGCAGGACCTCACAGCAGAAGCATACTCCATAATGTGTTGTACATTATTACATGTATATATATGTAACGTGGTATTTTTCAATTATTGTATTTACCAACATCAAGAAGTCACAAGCAAAGAAAGACCACACCATGGTGCATGTTTAAACAAGGAGAGTTTACCGGTCAAAACTATTTATTAAACAAATAAAACACATTTTTTAACCACCAAAAAATACACGTTCAAAGCAACACAGCGGCGGCCCAATATCAGACAGAACTCCACTCTGTAGAGTGAGCAGTCATTATGAAGCAGTTGGTTTTCTTTTGTGGATTCAAGCTGCTCTTCATATTTTGTCACCAGAGAGGACTGTGTTGAAAAGCTTCGAGTAATGAACCGTTTTTCAATACAAGCTTCAGAAAGCTTCATTTAGCCATCACTACCTGTAACGTTATTGTGACACATTTTATGAGTGAACTTGGCTTTAAGTGACTCACAGGTTTCTTTGAAAAACACTTTCTTACATCCAGCTTCTTCCTCTTAGTATGGAGTGCCAGGACTGCCATAATGCATTAATTAAATACACCATTAAATAATTAATTAAATGTGGCAATAATTAATTAAAATTGGAATTAATTAATTAAATAAATAGTTATGACACATGTAATTAATTAATTATTGACACATTTCAAGTCAAAGTCAAAGTCAAAGTCAGCTTTATTGTCAATTCTGCCACATGTACAGGACATACAGAGAATAGAAACTTCGTTACTCTCAATCCCTAGATAAAATAGCAAATGAACATTTAAATATAAGAGTGATTAAAAATGCAAGTAAAATAATTAAAAAGTAAAATTTAAATAAATAAATACAATACAATTTTTACATATAACAAGAAAGCTATACAATATACAATATAATGAGTAAATGACATTGAGTGCAAACCAGGCAGAGTAGTGCAAATGGGCAAATAGTGCAAATGGAGATTTGGTAATGTACGGTAAGAGATAGTGTAACAACAAAGTCTTATGAGGACAAAGTCTTATGAGGACACATTTAATTAATTATTTATGTATTTCACATTTTAATTAATTATTGACACATTTAATTAATTAATTATTGACACATTTAATTAATTATTGACACATTTAATTAATTAATTATTGACACATTTAATTAATTATTTATGTATTTCACATTTTAATTAATTATTGACACATTTAATTAATTAATTATTGACACATTTAATTAATTATTGACACATTTAATTAATTAATTATTGACACATTTAATTAATTATTGACACATTTAATTAATTATTTAATGATATATTTATTTATTTCATTTTGGCAGTCCTGGCGCCTGGCTCTCATCATGAAATAATTTTATCTGTCAGCCTCACCCATCAAACTCAGGGGGCGGGGTTAACGCTGATCGAGTCAAAACCATTGCTTTGGCCTGGTGGCCATTGTTTCTAGCACACAACAACCGGCATGTGGAAGCTAACAGAACTGAGCTTTGAAAAACCCTGTGTGTGTGTCACCAAATACCGTTTTAATGTTTTTTTAGCCGAGAATGTAGTGGTTTAATCTTCATGTGTCTGGTCGGTTTGTCAAGATACAGCCTCTTTGCAAAAGTGCTTCGATGATTTCGGAGATGTCTGCCCAGTCTCACGGCAAAGCGTGGGATAGACCCGCTCGCCTCGCCTCGCAAGCAATCGAGCTGTTATTACCACCGACAAAGCGCAGGCCCCGGTACACAGCTGTAGTAACCCCCGCTGACTTCTTTTACTGAGGTTTACTGAGGTCCTATTAACATGTTTAGTTTTAAAGGACACCTTCCTGCCTTTAGTCTCATTCATGAGCAGTATTAGTTTTCTTCTAACATCCAGAAGTCTGCACAATGTGTTTCATAGTTTGTAACAAGCCTTTGACAGGTAAACATAACATGACCGAAAAAGCAAAAAAAAAGAAAAAAAAAAGAGAGAGAGAGAGAGAGAGAGAGAGTGTTGACATAAGAAGAGAAAATGCTCTCAATTATGGAGACAGGCAAATGGTTCATTTATGTTTGATGTGTGTTTATTCCTCCCTAAATATCGTCGGTGAAGTTCGCCATGCACGTCAGATTTTCCTGCGCATTTTTATACCTCTGCCAACAGAGAGAGAAAAAAATCACATTCTAACAGACAGCTGGTGCTTAGAATACAGTTGAATAACTATTAAAAAACAGATGATATTTAGATGATAGTTCAGTCTAACACATGTGAACCATTAAACGTCTGTGAAACTATGCAGTTATGAAACGTAACTTTAACCTCAGCCAAACCGATTTGCTCAGTTGTAAATAAAACAGCGAAGTAAACGTGACCCGACAGACAGAACCTGAGTGAATGAAGTCCAGCGTTTAACCACTGAGAGCTAAAACTCAGCTGAGGTTTCAAAGCTGTGTGCCGGTGATTGGACATCAGCCGCTGATAAAGCTGTTCGCCTATAAAGTGCTCTGTAAGGAAACAAGCTCCAGCAGCTCTGCGCTCGGGGAAAACACTATATTTACTTATCTTGTGCAGAAAAATGCGCTGACATTGCGTTATATCGAGCACCGGCTGCCCAGTTAAACTGTGACTATCACCAGGTAACGTAGGCGTGTTTCTTGAATTAGCAGCAGGTGTTAAACAGCTGACAGATGCATGCAGGTAAACTGAGGGTCTGTTGAGCTGATCGCTGGTTTCGTGAGAAAAATGTCAGCTCGTTCTTTATGTTACAGAAGCACAGAGACACAAGACCAGGCGGAAAGAGACGATCGCTCGGTGAAAATGAGAATCTGCGAATGCAACATGTGGAACACGGAGAGTGGAATATGTAAACAAACCGGTTAACGTAACCCCCTGGGTGCACTCTGCATGCTAACTGTTAGCAGAGCTAGTGAAATCTCTGAAAACATCTGAGCACTTTTGCAAACATGTTCTATGTTGACAACCTGACCAGACATACGTCGCGACACTCGCGGCTAAAACACTGTTAAAAGTGTAGCTGGTGACAGAAAAACGGGGTATTTTAAAACTACACCACCACCATTGCTGCCTGTGATTTGATCTGCATTCTGGGATACCTGCCTGCCCCAAGTCTACACAAGCAATCGATTATCTAGGATCGACCTGTTTTGACTTACTTTGCACGGCAACCAATCAAATGTTAGAGAAGCTGCATGGGCAGCGTTAACCCCGCCCCCTGAGTTTGATGGGTGATGCTGACAGATAAAATTATTTCATGATGAGAGCCAGGCGTCAGGACTGCCAAAATGAAATAAATAAATATATCATTAAATAATTAATTAAATGTGTCAATAATTAATTAAATGTGTCAATAATTAATTAAAATGTGAAATACATAAATAATTAATTACATGTGTCATAACTATTTAATTAATTAATTCCAATTTTAATTAATTATTGCCACATTTAATTAATTATTTAATGGTGTATTTAATTAATGCATTATGGCAGTCCTGGCACTCCATAGAGACGCTGACAGATCGGTTTTCTTTCTTTCTATCGGGTTTGATTTTCTTTACTGGAAGAGATCAAATTATTGGTGGGGACACGTCACTTCCGTCCGTGACAATCTACGCCCTTGGTAAAAAACTTTGAAGTCCGAACTTTCAATGTGGCTGAAACAGACTCAGCGTTGCTGCAGCTTGTTGCTGTGTCAGCTTACATCAGTCATGTGATCTGGAGGTGCAGCGTGTCCGTGGACCACAGAGGGTTAATAACACTCACCTTCCTTCATTTCCACAGTGTAACATCCACCCACCTGTGTAACATCCGAAATTCCCATGGTGTTGTTCAAAATGTGCTCTGGCACAATCATAAGCATCGCTTGCTGCTGAAAACAAGAAAAAAGCCGTCCTGCTATGGGCTGAACCATTTGTTAATGTGGAGGGGGGGACACTATGGAATATATCCAGTTTTAGCATTTATATTCACTGCTGACTGTAACTATGCTCAAACTGTTAAACTTATTTTAATAAACAACACTGTCATATGCAAAACTGGGGTGGCACTTGGGGTGGCAAGGGATCATTTTAGGGTGGCACTTGCCACCCCATGCCACCCTTCTAGATCCGCCCCTGCTGATGAAGCCAACAGGTTCGCTTCATTTGCAAAAAGCAGATATGAGTTTCTGAGGCCACAGTCTTCTGTGGCAGAAGGGGAATCAGGGGAAGCCCTGGAGGAGTCCACCACCCACCAGAAACAGGTCTGAGCTCTCACTGCAGTGGTAAAGGGGCTACACAGCCCACATGAGGCTGAGGGATGCAGCCTTCTGTCAGACTGTCACTAACACAGAGAAACACCCGTGTACACTCATACTCATGGGCACATACACCAATCAACCTAACCCCACTAACTGCTCGTCTTTGGACTGTGGGAGCCAGAGAACCCAGAGAGGACCCAGACATGGGGAGAGCATGCAAACAGCTTAGATGTTGGATTTGAACCTAGAACCTTCTTGCTGTCAGGAAACAGTGCCAACCACTTTTCCACTGTGCTGCCTGTTTGACTCTGATACACCCATTTTTGAGCTCTTAAAAACAGCCCTCCACACAACAGGGACAAACCATAAAGGACTTTGTGGCTTGTAGCAACCGAAGAAAGTTTAAGGTGCAAAATAAATAGGTTGAAAGGAAAGTAATAAAGATGTAATTATAACAGTAATGTTGGCTGTGTATCACGTGTGGCATGTCATTGTGGGGCTGGCCTCTGCTGGGATTGAGAATATGTGATGGCGGGGGCAGGGTTGGTTACTGGGGTTTATCCTGATCTCCTGTTTAGTGGAACTGTGCTCCTTTGAATCCACAGCACTAACCTGGCACACACACATAAAATGCATCATTGCTACAGAGCACAGCAGGACTCATTATGAGTGGTGGGGCAGGCTGGATGGTGTTGAGGAGTCGTATCGCAGTGACATTGGCTCCCCTGCTTCACTCTCTCCTGCCCCACTAATGCAACTCACTAATCCCTCTGTCCCCTTTAGGTGGGGCTCACGCTGACAAGATAAAATAAGCTGCACGACTGGTGGGTGGGGGCTGTGCTGTCAGCCCCCCTGGGTCTGCTCCTCTGTGATCCTCAGTGGGCCAGTATGCCTCTCCTGGTAGCTCCATGGGGGATGGTGTGGTGGGTTGGTGGGTGCCATGGCGACTATGTGCGGACTTCACATTTTTGTCTGCTGTGACAGCTCCTTGATCTGGGCTGTCACAGCAGGGCCAGTGGGGTGTGGGTAGGTCCTTTGTGGGGCTTTGGACGTTGCCTGAATATTGTCAGGCAGCTGGGTGCTGTGCCTCGACCCTTTCTTCCTTTGCATTTGTGGTTTGGTGCCATAAATGCACAACATAGAAGAGCCACCTCGACGGGACAACACTCAGCGGTTCATCTGTCTCTCTTCCACAGCATGTCTTTATCCTGTCTTCCTTCTCTCACCTCAACCAATCACAGCAGATGGCCCCGCCCCTCCCTGAGCCTGGTTCTGCTGGAGGTTTCTTCCTGTTAAAAGGGAGTTTTTTCTTCCCACTGTCGCCAAAGTGCTGCTCATAGGGGGTCATATTGTTGGGTTTTTCTCTGTATGTATTATTGTACGAGCTACCTTACAGTATAAAGCACCTTGAGACGACTGCTGTTGTGATTTGGTGCTGTGTAAATAAAACTGAATTGAATTAAGAAACAACTCTTAGATTCCTCACATGATTCTCCTGTATTCCTACGGGACGCCAAGGTAATATAACATGGAAGTGTGTCGCAGTGCCTGGTGGCCACATGTTACCCATAAACTGTCAACCTGACCGTGCTGTAGCTACGTCCAAAGACTAGTTAAAGATTAAAGCTTTTTGGGGGGTTAAATCTGACATAAATAAAGAAAGAATAACATTAAAGTCGATTCTTTTGATCACTGTAGTTCTACTTTGAGGATATGACGTGTAAAAACCCTCAGTTGTGGCTGGTGGATCTCACATTCCTGGTCTTTGTAATTCCAGTTCAATGAAGCCTCATTTTCACCTTTTTCCAGGTAAATTTTCCCAACTGTTCTAATGTCCATGCTGTGGCATTGTCCCATCATTTGTATTTCCTGTTAATGGATTTTTAATATGGTCTGGGAAATTACTATATATGAGTAACTTCCTGTTGTATTGCAGCTTAAGGCCATTGTCACTGAAATAAAGCCCGAGTTGTAATAGTTTGCATCCAGAACGAGGAAAAGGAAGAAACCCAAACACTGCTCAGTGGATGAGTCCGTCCTGGAATAAATACCAGGACAAAACTAAAAAGAAGAGCTCGTTTCCTCGAAGCAACAACAGAAAGCTCTTTGTCTCTACAGATGTTTCTGGGAAACACGTTAACAATATTTAAACATTTGTTCTTAATAAACGTTTTTACTTAATGATGCTTTATGATATTTCTATCTGACCTAATGCAGCAGCGTATCCACATGAACTCTGCAGTGTTTCTACCCAGAGGCCACCGTGGTCCTTCTTTACTAATGCTGAGGGTTTTCTCCCAGCCGTGATAGCCTTTGACAGGTAAACTGAGTCATTCCAGCCCAGTGCAAAAATAACCTCCCTGTCTGCTCTTAACTTCACGCATCGATGCTAAAACGTTGCATAACTGAACCTGCAGACTGTGATCCTGTAGCTGTCGAGGAGAGGGCTTGATGCCGTCCATCTTCTGCTCAATTAACAACGCCTGCAACCTTTTGAGCCTTGGTCCTGCTACAGTCACAAATATAACATCATCACTCTTTATTTGATCCACTACACTGCTGTCATTTCTCTGTTATGGCCCCACAAGGTCACTGAATTCTGTCATTCTTCTCCAATCCATGGTTTTCAGTCACTGGTGGGCAACATTACTCTACCACGACTGCAAACAGTGGACAGTTGGTAGGTAGTCCTGCAGGACGCCTGTCTCGAGCCAAGGCTACTTGGAACATCTCTCCATGGAGGAACAATGAAGACATGAAGAGAAACTATAAATCTTTGGGACTTGTGCTCCAACAGCTTTGTTTAAAGGCCTGAAAGTGGCGACGTCTCTCCCAGAGCTCCAGCTCAGTGACATCTATGTGTGCCTTGTATGCTTCAGCTGACGCTGCTGCCAGGATGAAAGCTGTCAAACCGAGCACAGCTACATGTTCCACCTGGATGGGTAAATAATGTGTTTGAGGTGAGAACAATCAGGAAAGCTCGCCAGCGGCTTTACTTCCTGAGGAGGCTGAGGAAGTTTGGCATGAACGCCAACATCACCTCAAATTTCTACAGGTGTGCAGTCGAGAGCTTGCTGACGAGCTGCATCACAGTTTGGTACGAAGCTGCTCTGCCAGCAGCCGTAAATCACTACAGAGGGTGAAGGCAGCAGAGCACATCACTGGCACGAGGCTTCCTGCCATTCAGGACATTTATCTCCAGCGGTGCCTCCATAAAGCACACAGCATCATCAAGGACCACAGCCACCCAGCACATCAGCTGTTCTCCTTGTTACCATCGTTACAGGAGTCTGTCTGCTCGGACTACAAGACTCAAAAACTGTTTCTACCACCAAGCCATACGACACCTCAACCACAACACTTAAACACACACAACACAGCACTCAGAAGCTACCTGCAGCTTCACAAGTACTCTGTTTAATCTGCACTGGTCACTCCACTTTATTGTCATTGATATTTATATTTAAAAGTGCAATACTGAAATTTTCTGCTGCTCATTCCTGTGCAATGTCCCATCTGCCCTCCCGTCATATTTCTCTTCAAGATTTTCTTATTTAATCACTAGTGTACATATATTTATAGATACAAATATATTTAGTCATCTTTTCTCTTTTACCATGTCTCTCTAATATTTGCTCCTTACTATTTTTCTATTTTCTTTATTATTTTATTTTATTATATTTTCTCCTACTGTATCAAGCTGCCGAGTGACTGCTGCTCGTCAAACACATTTCATTGCAATGTTGACCTTGTGCTAACTTGCATATGACAAATAAAACTGAAAACTGAAAAGAAGAAACTGGTCGTTGTTAAAGGAAAGGTAATCTCCACATAAGCAGCTTAGATGACCTTCCACGTGTAAATCTTACAATGTGTTGACTTGGACATGAACAGTGTAGGACCAGAAAAGTCCCAGCAGTGTTCATTTGTCACATTAATGTAAAATGAAGTATTTTTCTGATGTTGGGTTAATCGTTCCTACAGTTTAAATGAGCCGTCACTGATGTTCACATGTGGCAGCCATACTCTACGGCTTCTGTAAATAAACACTGATTACTGAATCCAGTTTTGGCTACATTAAACTCAAAGACGTTCAAAGGATGGCTGGAAAGCTACAGACTGCAGTACTGTTTGGCACCAGTAGCAAAGTATGTCTGTTGTGGAGTTGTAGACATGTAACTTGAACATGTTTGTAACTTTTTACTAGCATTTTGTTTACTATGTTTCAGATCTATGGCACTAAATGGGGGACTGACCACGTTTTTGACCTTGACTGGACTTACTGGGTCCAGTAAAGATATCATAGCCAAAGGTGGCTCTGCTTCCAGTTCTGGCTTATAGGAAGATCTCTGAAGGTTGGGTGTAATCCTCTCCTGACTTTGGATCACTCTCTTAGATCTAAACCTCCAGCTCTGGACTCGCCATCCTCAAAGACTGCTCCATAAGAACACAGGCATGTGTGAACAGCCCACTCCTCCTTTGGTCAATGGCACACACTTTTAGACGATGTGTATTCAGCATCTGGCAAGAGTGGAATCAACTGGGGCTATTTCTAAATTGGCGTCACCATTGATTGTGGTGGTGGCAGCAGCTCATTCTGCTGGCTCTGTGTAACAGGGTCATAAATCACATTGTTATAATGTGTTCTAAACCCCCAAACTGCTCCTTTTATACCTGACTTTTAGGACCTCCAAGCCTGTAGTTGTGTTCATTATCAGTTAGAGCCCCTCCTCGTTCTTTTCTTCTTCTTCGGTGCAATCCTATAAATACAGTGTACCCCTTTTGCCTCTCCCCTTTTCTACAATCCCCCTGTGGGAGAGGTGGGTGTCATTTCTTTCCAACACTTTAAAACACACATATAATGCATATTTAGCCACCTGGATGTTTCTGATTGCAATTTTAGTTCGATTATTGTCATTATTAAGCCTGTTTTTGTTAGATGTTATAAGTGTGTCGTATGTGTGTATCATAAATGTGTTTTAGGCGCCATAAATGCTAGCATGAATATATACTCCTTGCTAGCTTGGGAGCTGTGGTGGGTTGAACTAACCCTCTTCCCCACTGTTTGTATTTGGTCGTAGGAGCTGGAGTGGGCAAATTATTTACTGGGAGGTCTTTCTTTCTTTTACCTTTTTTATCAGACACAACGCAGAATCACACCGGTTACATCTGCAGCTCATCCATCACCTGTTCTTCCCATCACTTAATGTTTTTGCTGCAAGACGTTGGAGTGAGTGCCATCTATTTTGCTGTTGTTTGGAGGCATTTTAGTTCAGTGAGAGACAGGAGGTCACGCAACAAACTGCTCAAACGAGTGGAAGCCGCTGCCCTCTGCTCGTCAGCTGGGAAACCTGGATCTCCCTTGTTGTGTTAACAGACCTCTCTGCATTGAATCATACCTGTTATTAACCTCTGTCTCTCTTCCACAGCATGTCTTTATCCTGTTTTTCTTCTCTCACCCCAACCAATCACAGCAGATGGCCCCGCCCCTCCCTGAGCCTGGTTCTGTCGGAGGTTTCTTCCTGTTAAAAGGGAGTTTTTCCTTCCCACTGTCGCCAAAGTGCTGCTCATAGGGGGTCATATGATTGTTGGGTTTTTCTCTGTATCTATGAAGCGCCTTGAGGCGACTTTTGTTGTGATTTGGCGCTATATAAATAAAATTGAATTGTCAGGGTCAAAGTTCAGAGGTAAGTTTGTTTAGCAAATGAATGACAATAAATCATACATGTTTGCTGATTCACAGGTTAACAGCCTGGAGGAACAGGGCTGTGTCGTTCCTGTGATGTGA
Source organism: Astatotilapia calliptera (assembly GCF_964374335.1). Taxonomy (NCBI): domain Eukaryota; kingdom Metazoa; phylum Chordata; class Actinopteri; order Cichliformes; family Cichlidae; genus Astatotilapia; species Astatotilapia calliptera. The sequence goes on along the minus strand of NC_137424.1, from coordinate 6,373,761 downwards.
TTCAGCTTTATTTTAGTATTCATTTATTTTATTAGCTTTATTTCAGCCACTCAAACAAAACAACATTATATTAAAACAGAGTGCAGGTCTCATCCAACCATAGTTAAATATGTGCCAACTGATTCAGTACGTTTCATGTAGAAATATCTGTGGCAACCTTTTGTTGCAGCAATGATCTCAAAACACAAGGGGGGGCTAAGATGAATGTCTGCTGTGAGGACAGGGGGTGTGCATGTGCTCAAGTCACGTGACACGTCATTTACGCAACATTTGGTCGATTTAAAAGTTACAGTGAGATAAAATCATGTTATGGATTGCACTCAGTATATTGTGCCGACATGGTGAGATTGTGTCTGTCGAGCCGAGGAGAGCGTCGCATGAATAAATAATTATAAATAAATGATCAATAATTAGCCATTTGTCAGTAGTAGATGTGTGGTTATTATAACAGAGGGCAGAGGTCCTCTAAGGGCCTGGTTTAGGTGTTCAGCAGCGTCCTGTGTGCAGCAGATTAATCACATCATGTTCGGTTTGGTGGCTTTTTGATGTTATTGTTCGGAGAAAGCTGCCAGGAAACAACTAATAACTGATCAATGACAGCTCAGACAGTCCAGCTGGCTTTCCTTACAAAGTGATTCATTCGTTACCGTCTGTGGTCTCTGACCTGAGGAGGCGCAGTGTTACACTGATTTCATCTCCACAAAGCTTCTGTTGAATGTGAGTGAAGCAAGATCACTCCAAGCTGGTCAGTAATCTGTCCAGACCAGTATGTCAGTACTGTCTGGGTTTATGCTGAACTGGGCTACTGGTACATGACTGGTAATGAACTGGTAACAACCCAGAGTTCAGTAGAACCTCCGGCTCTCTGTGCGCAAAGAGAAAGCCAATCCATAAATAAATCATGAACAGCCAACATGCACACATGCTTAACATAGTGTGTGTGTGTGTGTGTGTGTGTGTGTGTGTGTGTGTGTGTGTGTGTGTGTGTGTCTGCTTCCTTTGAGTACAGCTGTTTAGCACATGCATTAATATTTCAGGAAGATGCCCTCAGAGAGACATTATATATGTTTGCATGCTGCATAATTAATATAATAATAAATACCTTTCTAGTGTGATAACAGCAGGGGGCGCTGTGACTGCAGAGTCCTTTTGATGTGCTGTTTTTACGTGACAAATTGCTGCTGACAGATCTATGTGATCACTTATATTAAGAGAGGATTCCTGATTCTCTGTTTAACTTTGTACTGTGACGCTAATTTAGTTTATAAATAAGTCTTTTAATCGTATTAGTTGTAATTAGAAAGACGAACTCCTCTCTCCTGATTGTTTATTGGCTTTTTATGAATTAGGGTGAAAACTTCAAACCCACAAATACCCAAAGAAACCTGAAACGATGATTTAGCCATGAAGTGAAATCACACAGGGAAGCTGAGATGGTTTGTTGACCTGTGCTTCAGCATGTCTAACTGGGACCTTTACAGCAGTATTTCTGTGTTAGTTACTGTTCGACACCCTGTGTATCCACGATCAGTCGTCTGCACGTGTCCAGCCTCGCCCCTGTGTTCTACCTAAACGTTTCCATTCTGGTCATTCCCAATGAAGAGTCGACCATCTTTAACCGCTCCAGCTCCGCCTCCTGTGGTTTGTCAGTGCCACCGTCTCCGACACACAACAGCTCGCCATCACGAGCTACCGTCTCCTAAATTTTCCCTGTCAGGTTTTTGTGTTTCTTCTTTCACAAACCCCCCCTGACCCTCACCTCCACCCACCCCACCTCCTCTGCACCTGCCCTGTGCACTGTGTTGTTCTGGACCAGCTTCACTCAGGCACCTTTCTCCTTCACACACATGTATTCAGTCTTACTGGCTCCACCTCTCCACCTGGTCCCTGTTCTCACTATAGTTCCCAGTGTTGTCTGCACCATCGCACACATGAAGGGCCTCAGAGTCGAGTCCTGATGTCATGGCGCCCCCGCTCTAAATCCATCTGTCCCTCCTACAGCTCACCTGTGCCTTGCTGTCTCCTGCACAGCCTCAGTATGTGCTCAGTATGTGCTCAGTATGTGCAGTACCACAGTACGTCTCTTGGTGTCCCGTCGTGTGCTTTTTCCACATCCACACAGATATGATACAACTTCTAACCTTCTCTGCACTTCCTCATCTACATGTAGAACCTCACTTCAGTAGCTCTTTCTCACGGTGTGGCTCATCAGCTCGCTCCCCCTGTGGCTGCTGCAGCTCTGCACCCTGATTCTTCAGTACCAGGACACAAGCATCTGTCCCAACACTGTGTTAAACAATCTAGTTAAAAAGTCCCCTTCATACCTCCAGATGTTTATCAGGACCATCATTCTCCTTCATAGCTGCCCTCATGTCCTCCTTACTCTTACTGCACATCCTTCCAGCCTCAGCCAAGTCTTCTTCTGCTTCCTCAGCATGTGCTCTCTCACACAGGTCACTGTAAACCTGCAGCCACTGCCCAGTTCTCCCGTCTACTTTCATTATCCTGAACGTCCTCGTTCACATTTCCTTGTCTTCTTTTCTTCTGTTCAGAGGATGCACTGAACACCACCATGACTCCCTCATACTTCAAACCATGTTTCAGAGGTTTGAAGTCACACACTAACCTGCTCACTTTATGTATTGTGTTTTTGAGCGTTTTCTTCTGCTAGTACCCCCCTCACAGTCTCCACCTTCACCATGCGTCACCTGCAAGGTCACTGTCTTCAAAGGTGAAGCCTGAAGTAGCCCCTCCCCTCCATTATCTGATTTCACTGCAGCTTTTACGAGTCAGCCGTGCTATTTCTGACAGGCTCCCCTCTTCTCTCTGTGGGTGTCGCTCATAGAAAACTTGGACACATTAGCCGGTCATGTGAGCTGCTGCTGGAAATAAGTTGAAGAGGGGGTGAGGCCCTGTTAGTGCACACGCCGCTGCCGCCTCGCAGCAGCCTGGGATTCCTGATTTACTGCTAATTATCTTCACTGAGCAGAAGAACAGCGTTTAATGGGGCTCTTTCCTAAAAGTCGTGGCCTGTGTGAGCGATCGTGGCGTGTAGTGTATGTGTTGTTGGCAAGCCGTCACAAGGGGGCGCCCTTCAACAACTTACCTTTGATTTGTGACTCATGAGCAAGAAAAGCATAATCGTCAGATTAAATGTAATTCATCTTCATAGTAAAGGAGGAAACACGGATGTTTCTCAGTGACTCGTGTTTGTTGTGCTGTGTTTTCAGTCAGTTTGAGACAAGAAGAAAAGAAATGAGCAGGAAGCAGAACACATCACTGTTTGCTCCTCCTTTTATATAATAGGACTAATACAGCAGTGTTAGATATGTAAATGGCTCCAGCTGTCATAAACTAAGATTCAGGAAGTTCTCTGATTGAAATGCTGGCAGGTGATGGGTAACCCTCCCCAGCATGTTCCCAAGCGTTGCATACAAGCCACTGAAAAGTAAACAAGTAGATGACGACAGGCTGACTGTCTGTGTGGAGAATCAGTAGGAATACGATGGATGAGCACATGAATCTGACATATTTGGAACAACCAGGTCTCGTGAATGACGTCATTTTTACTCCACGTGAAGAGAAAAACATGTAAACAGATCGTGAGCATCAGATCTGTTTATGCTTCACAGTTTCCTGCTATCCAAAGATGTCAGCCGACGGCCCCGCCTGCCTTTGTTGTCTCTGCCCAGCCTTCCTGTCGTTATCCGTGTTTTTGCTCCCCATCCCCTCTGCCCTGTTGCCCTGACAACAGACAGACACCTAGGTTTCCTTGGCGACGGGGCAGTTTCCTGCTTGGACGCTGTGACTGTAGCACAGAGTGTACGATGTGATTGAAAAGCCAAACCTGGGGATGTGTGTGCTTCACAGCACGCGGCTGTGAGCGGTCCAACCTCACAGGACACGTCGAGCTTTGTCTGGGTTTGGATTTAAGGAGCTACAGGTTAGAGGAGCAGGGACAGAAATCGTCTGTCAGTGTCCCCGTGAAGCCATCGCTGATGTGATTACTGCTGTTTCACATCAAACACTGCAGTTTTCCAGCAGTGGAAAGAAGCTGCTTTTGCTGGCATCCTTATTGAAGTTTAAAGTTTTCCATTTCTTAGAAAATGTTGCTTATTTTTCATCCTTTTAGGTGCAAATTATTCGTTTTACATATAAGTCATGCAGACCGTCAGTGATGCAGGCGTGCGGCTGTGATTAACATTTCCCACCAAAGACCAGAACTGTGCTTTTCACAGATGAGAGCCGCTGCATGCTGAGCACATGTGGAAGAGGCTGCAGAGCATCGTGCTGCTGGAACCTCGTCAGCACGGCTGCTCTGGTGTTTCAGTGATGGTCTGGGGGACATCCCAACCACTCAGCACCCTTTGAGTCGCTCTAATAACAGCTACTTATTAATAACATTTGTGCACGAAGCTGCCACATAACACCTGGATTCTTGGGGTGTCTCTGCACCTACACAGAATGGTTTCAGTGATGGATGGAAGAACCCTCAGACGATGCCTTGCGTTGGGTTCTGCGTCGACTGGACGCCTTGTGTCGGAGGTGAACCGTTTTGATTTAAAGGTTGATCGTAGCGCTCCCTCTGTGACTCCCAACATTAACTAGCTCACTCGTGAGCGAGAGAAGATCAGCTGTGATCCTGTCTGCTTCATGTCTGTCGTGCGTGCTCAGCACATATCGCAGGAACGTGAAATATTTTGTAGGTTGAGCACAACCAGTGTTCCCCAGTTTCATTACTGGGAGTTTGAAACCAGTGATTAGGCTGACCTGTACTGGCCTGATAAAGCACCGCTACTTGAAACACGTGTAAAAAGCTCGGTGTCTACATTGATGGTTCTTTTAAAGTGAAGAAGCAGGTGAGTGCAGTGTTCAGTCCTGCTTCTTTCAGTTAAGACAGCTGGCCAAGGTAAAGCCAGACCTCCTAACGTCTTTGAGCGTGTTATTCACCTTTCCCTTACTTGCAGATGAGACTACTGCAATTCATTGTGTTATGGTCTAGATCAGGCCTCCATCCATCGTCTTCAGATGGTTCAAAATGCAGCTGCTCGCCTGCTAACTGGTACCAAGCGGAGAGAGCATATAACCCCAGTTTTAGCTTCTCTACACTGGCTTCCTGTCTCCTACAGGATCCAATTTAAACTTCTACTTTTTGTTTTTAAGTCATTAATGCCCGAGCCCCTCCTCACCTGTCTGAGCTCCTCTCTGCCTATGCTCCAGGACAAACCACGAGGTCCAGCTCAAAACTAATGCTGTCCATCCCACGGACTGACCTCACATCCCGTGGTGATAGATCCGTCTCTGTGGCAGGTCCCAGACTCTGGAATAGTCTCCCCTTAAATATTAGATCTGCACAAACACTTGAGCAGTTTAAATCTTTACTAAAGACACATTTCTATGCCCTGGCTTTTAACACACTATGACCCAAGCATTCTGGTCTTATTTGAATTAGTTTAGTTATTGTTTTAACTCTTTTACTGTCCTATTATTGTTTTTACTGTTATTATTGTGTTACATTGTTGCTTTTTAATACCATTTTTATATTGTTAAGCACTTTGTGCATCATTGGCTGTTTGAAATGTGCTATAGAAATAAATTTGACCTTGAAACCAAATCTCCTTAGGAAGCGATTTTATTTTATTTATTTAGGACCGTGCATGTTAATGAACATAAATGTAAAAAGAAAAATTACATGAATGTAAACATGCCAGATTATAGCCAAAGGCTAATTTCCATCTTTAATGAGGCCGTGTATTAAGTTTCACACAGCATGGGTGGAACAGCTACTAACCATCACTGCAAGCTCGACAGCAGGAGCCGTCTTCCTGTCGCAGTATACCCCAAACAGCTAATTATTGGACCGCAGGGAAATGGGACGGGTGTTGGTGCCATGAGGGAAAACCGTCGTTCTCCTCGCTCCTCCCTTTGCCTCCTGCTTGCTCCTGCCGACCCCGCTGGTCTCCGCTTTCCCCGACACTGATTAACCCCCCTCCTCTTCCCTAACAACGTTAGGCCCCTTTGATCTCCAGCACTTAAAACCAGCAGCTACCATTGTGCCATCCAAAACATCTCTGTGGTTGCTATGGTTATTCACTTAGATACAATTACTATAGCAACAGTGTTTCTGAGGGCTGGGGAGGAAGTGGCTCAGCAGGGATCCAGGTGGAGACACATGAAAGACACAGACTGCATATAAACGGTGGATCGGTGAGGGCGGGCCCTCCTCGCCAGCCTCGACATCGATACGATTTCTCTTTATGTAAATACGTGACACAGATATGTATGTTGAAGAAAGACAGAACATCCTTTCACATGATCCTCTGACACACTTGTCTCTACAATTGGATGTGAAACAGACTTGAAAGGAAAGAAGTCGTGTCAGGTATTAACAGATATATCAAACACATTATCTTCATATGCAGGGGTTAAGACTCTGTCATCAAACACCTTTACAGAGAAAAGTAGCCAAGTGTGTGAGATGATAGCTACAGTGAGTGACAGCTTAGCAAAAATCCTGAAAGTTGGACACTTAATGTCAGCTTTGTCAGCCACACTGCAGAGCTCACAGAAGGCCCACAGCTCTGATGACTCAGTGGATGGAATAAAGCCCTCCAATGTGAACTGCACAGTAGGGCTGCCACGATTAGTCGACTAGTCACGATTATGTCGACTATTAAAATCGTCGACGACTAATTTAATAGTCGACGCATCGTTTGAAGCTTTGTAAGATCACAAAGGACGCAGGAATGAGTAGTAGGATTTAAGAGTGTAATAATGGACTGAAACAGAAGATGGCAGCACTGCATGTACAAGGATGCCAGCTGCCGTTAAACCCCGAAGAAGAAGAAGTAGCTGTGTCCCAGAATTCATAGCGCAGCTGTCAACAATGGCGGCAGCTAGTTAGTTTTAACTTTACTCTTATTATTCTTTCTGGGTCACAAAATAAACGTTTAACATATTTTCAGGGAGAATGTAGCTGTGTAAACCTCAAATATCTGCTCAGTTTATCAGGACACCACATATTTTCAAAAGCGCTCCGACGTTTTCGGAGACGTTTGTTACCCACTAGCTCGTTAGCTAGGCGGGGGCAAGGCTAACTAGAGCCGTGAGAACACCGGACTCCCGGCAAATCGTTTTCAAACCCACCACCGTCTTTCGCTACTCAGGTTAAACATATATATAAGTCACTTAGATAACTTACAAATGTTATTGTTTGGCTTTCTTTAGTATTTTATTTGTTCCTGAGTAAATCGGTTTGGCTGAGATTAAAGTTATAGTTTTTTGAACAGCTAAAACTGTCAAGCAGACAGCTGATTATCAGAAGTGTGAGACGCTGGAGAATATACTCCGGTGTCCTGTTATATTTTAGAAAGCAAGGAGTTTATTAAACTTCACCGAAACACTCTGCAAATTTCATTAAAAATTAATAAACTACCATCTTGTCTTTATTTTTAGTTAGCACAAACACTTAAAGCTGTAAGCTAATGATAGTTATATAAGACCAGATGCTGCTGGTGCAATAAGCTGTACGTCCAATGGATGATGATCTGATTAGTCGATTATCAAAATAATCGTTTGTGGCAGCCCTACTGCACAGTGGTGTCATCATCACGTGTCCTTCATCTTCTCTGGGATGGATCAATAGATGGCTGATCCAGCCCCGTGTCATGAGGCAGCGCTGCCTGGTTGGCAGAATCTGACCCCAGACCAGCTATATACCATGTACAGTGTTCAATCAACCTTTCACTGGGCATGTGTATAAGGTCACAGCTGTCAGTGTGCTGGATATTTGCAGTGTTTTCAAATGTATTCCACTACAGACTACAGATTACATGCCCCAAAATGTATTCTGTAACGTTACTCAATGAGAGTAATGTATTCTGAATACTTTGGATTACTTAATATATTATCATGCTGTTTACAATTACATGAATGTACTGTTGCTGTGATTTATTACTGTTACTGAAGGTCAGCGGCTCCGAACCGTAGTAAAGGGACCTCTGGCTAACACGTCGGGTTCGTGTCGGCTCGTAGCTGAAAACGAGCTTTACTTTGTTGTCTGGGTCAACTTTGCTAGCAGAGACAGAGAGGCGTTGAAAGGCTGCTCCAACAGAACTTATTGTCAAAGGAGCAGAACAGAGTCAAACCTTCTGTTCTTAGAACTGAAGAAGCTTCTGGATGAGAGGTGAAACGTCTTCAAGCAACTTAAAGAAGTCCAGACGCTTTTCTTTGCAAGCTCCTCAGACTACGATGACCTGGATGACTGAGAACCTTCACAGACAACAGAACTTATTGTTTTCGGAGGAAAACAGGAACACGGTGTACGGTCGAGTCTTAACAGCTTACTTACAGCTGGGCTCGTCAGGCTCTCTTCTTGCAGTGGTTATTATTATATTTACATGCTTCCAGCTCCCGTTTCTGCTCGGTGACAGCTCGTGCTTTTCCTTTCTCTCCCTCCCTCGCTCACAGACACATCACGGGTACAGCAGTCCATTCTCCCTGCAGCACGGACTACACTGCCCATGATGCTACATTCTGCCTGTTAGCTTAGCACAAAAACAACAAGGCCTCTCTCACCCAGGAAACACGCAGCGTGTCACCCTGTAACCATGGCAACCACAACGCTGCCGCCTGGAACAACAGAACATGTCAAACAAACCCAAACAGTCCTGACCCGCCACAATATGAACAGGAAAGTACCGCCGTGTAATCCATTTATTTCAACAAAGTAACTGTATTCTGAATACCACCTGTTTAAACGGTAACTGTAACAGAATACAGTTACTCGTACGTGTACTCCGTTACTCCCCAACACTGGATATTTGTCATATAATTGAAATATCATTAAACTCACTACTCGTACTCATAAATATGGTCCGTGCACAAAGCAGCGTCGTCTCTTTCTAACCATCCCTGCTCCAACAAACACGAGGTTGTTTCCATCGCTGCTGCTGTTACATGTTGTTCAGCTCTTATTGTTACTGTAAGTCTCGTAGTTCTTATTTGTGTGAGGCTTTGCTCCTGCCCGTCACTCTGCTGCTGTTACATGTTGTTCAGCTCTTATTGTTACTGTAAGTCTCGTGTTTCTTATTTGTGTGAGGCTTTGCTCCTGCCCGTCACTCTGCTGCTGTTCCATGTTGTTCAGCTCTTATTGTTACTGTAAGTCTCGTGTTTCTTATTTGTGTGAGGCTTTGCTCCTGCCCGTCACTCTGCTGCTGGAGCACCGGGATTTCCCCAATCAGGACAATAACGGATATTTCTGTTCGTTTCTGGTCTATACATGTTTTATATCAGAGCATCTCCCAGAATCTGAACTGATCAAAAAGTGCCGACATGTCCGGAGGGATTTTGGCCCACTCCTCTTTACAGCTGCTTCCACAGATTTAGTAAAGGAGGCTCTGGAGGCTGGCTAGCCCACTTCTTCTTCAGCCACTGCTTTGTTTGCACCCATCCACGGCCACCACTGTGTGTTTGACTGTGGGGATGTTGGTGTGTCACACTCAGCATTTCTCAGCCTTCAGCCAATCATCCAGACGGTCAAACCTCAGACGGGCTTGTACATGCTAAACCGCGTGGGTGCTGCAGTAGTTCAATCCTGTACCAGTGTTACCAGTATGTGGTGACTGTCATCCACCTGCCTTCTCACCATTAACCAGCTCCTCCTGTGTGAGTTTGGGCCCATCCAGCACCTTTCCTATGATCATCCTCCGCCCATGAGGCTGACTGATCACATCATGGTCAGAACTGCTGCACCCACAGTCACCGAGCTTCATGCTGACGCCCTTTGCATCTATATGCTGAGAGTCCCACAGCCAGTCTGTGGGATCCAGGGTTGTAGAGGATCACACACTTCATTCAGGGACATGCAGATCTGTTCATAACTGATATGTTTTTTGTTCGATGTTTCTAAACTCAGGTAAAAATCAGAGACTGTTCATTTCTCTGTAAGTGAGCAAACTTATAAATTCAGCAGGGAGGATAATTGTTTCCCCGTCGTAGTTCAGTGTAGCTAGTCTCTTAACCCCCAACCAACCCGCTGCACCTCCTCCCTCCCCTCCCTCTCATAAAATATTGAGAGAGCCTGGCACTAGGCCAGACGCCCCCCTCCCTCTCTGCCAGGCAGACGGCCAGCTGACGGAGCATGTGGCTGTGGGAGGGGCACGAAGGGCGGCTCGGCTGAGGAGATACAGTAACCATGAACATATTCGTTCTCTAAATGAACGCCACGAGTTGTTCCCACATCAAGCTGCTCTACTCTGAACTCATTCACACGAGCACTTTCTGCTCGAGTGCTTCCTCTGTTCACAGCCACACTCACGGATGCGCTGGAGAACAGCTCGGGTAAGAAGTGTGAACAACATGCTGGCATTTCATTCTACCTGCAGTGGTCAAATCAAGGCAGTGGTCAAATCTAGCTTCTTTCAGCTCAGGCAGCTGCAAAAACAAAGCCAATTCTTTCACGGCAGCACTTTGATCCACGCCTTTGTCAGCACTCGGCTGCATTACTGTGATGACCTTCATGTTGGGGTCAGCGCATCATATATTAGTCAAAATGCTGCAGCTCGTCTTTTAACTGGCACTCGAAAGTTTGAGCACATTTCCCCTGTTTTAGCTTCACGTCACTGGCTGCCCATTTCTTTTAGGATTCATTTTAAAATTCTTTTATTTACTTTTAAAGCTCTCCATGGCCTCGCCCCATCTCATCTCTCTGAGCTGCGACAGCCTCATACAGGCCAGCTGATCAGCTGCTCCTGCATGTACCCAGGACTGGGCGTAAACTTAGAGGAGATCCTGCTTTTGCTGTAGCAGCTGCAAACTGTGGAGCGAGCTTCCTTTGGAGATCAGACAGGCCTCTTCTTTACCTGTTTTTAAGTCTTGAAAACCCGCCTCTTTACCCTGAGCTTTGACACCACGTGAGATGTTGGTTTTTATTTCAGTTGTTTTTAGGTGATTCGATGCTGTTTTATCTTGTTTTGTTTTCATTTGATGTTTTATGTGTTTTATTTATTTATTTTGCTGTTTTCTGTTGTTCTATTGTTTTAACTTATTTTCCGTGCAGCACTTTGTTCCTGTGCTGGCTATTTTAAAGTGCTTTATAAATAAGATTGGATTGGATTGGACTGCCACCAACAGCTCTGTAACACACTGTGCACACAATGCTATCATTGTCTTTTCTTTTTAGCTGCTTTTACATTTTAGTTGCTGACTTCTGATAAACTGAATAAAACAGGAGAACACACAACCTGGAAATCTTCAACCACACACAAAATACATACGTTTCCCTGGTAAAGTACACAACCTCTGCAGTACCGCTGAGTTTTCTACAAGCGCACAAAGCTGCTACCAGCTCTGCTGCTGTGACCTGTGTTACCTGTGTTAGGCTCTTACATCCATACGATGGTTGAAGGACCGGCCGTGTCCCGTCTTCCTTCTGTGCATAATCGTGGCCCCTGCTGGAAGCTGACCCCGTTCTCCCACAGTGTTGCTGAAATGGTGAAACTGGAGCACGAATCGATCTGGGAGCTTTGATGAGAGATCAGCTGAAGTTTGACTGCAGCCTGATTCACTTTAGGACAACCAGTTTGCTTTGAATGTTTTTCTGCCTGATTCATTCTGATACACAAACACAGGCTGAACGGTGTCTGTGCTCCCACATCCTCAGTGTCCGTCTCAGCACCTCTGCATCCTTCACTCACTTCTTAGCATGCAGGACGTGTGTGTGTGTGTGTGTGTGTGTGTGTGTGTGTGTGTGTGTGTGTGTGTGTGTGTGTGTGTGGGTGGGGCACAGGGGAATGTGGGACTTTGTCCTGATGTGAATGTGTGTGTAGATCTATCACAGTGAGGAATGGGGGTGGTGTCAGTGTGGGTCAGTGTCACTGGGAGCTGTGGGCGTCTCCACAGTGGGCCTGGGAAACTTTGAAAAGATGTTTTCTTCTTTCGGCCATAAAATCCAGATCTTGGTTTCCTCTTTGTGAGCACAACAGAGACTCCCCTTGTTTCTTACACAGCCCCCCTTTGGCTTTCATGCACACACACCCACTCAGGGAATAAAGTCACTGCAGCCATTTAGCTGCTTCTCAGCACTCGCTGCATAACCTGAGGTTGGTCAGCCGGTCGACTCGTCGTGCATAGTGACAAATGAGGGATTTCAAATATTTCCAAAGCGATGCATCAGGTTTCTTTGCAGATGAAGTGAGACGTGGATGTTTCACAGCACCAATGAAGATTGTGTTTAAGTGCAGCCGGGCCCTTTCTGTGTGGAGTCCGCGTGCAGCGACGCCAGCTTCTTTGAAATAGATGATGGACTGGTGATGTGTTCAGGGTCACAGGTTTCCACCCGCCTCGTCTCTTTGCATGCAGTGAAAGAAACTATGCAAGGTGTGCAGTAACAGGGCTGATCTATGCAGGTCTGAACACACCAGCAGCAAATAACTCAACAGGTTCAGTGCAGCTGGTGTAACAAACGTCTGGTTACAACATGTTAATGTTCGCACACTGCTGTAAAAACAGTTTTATTCCAGGGTAAATATGAACGTGCACTTTTGTGGAAGCTCGTGGTGAATGCTCGTATGTAGTGTAACTGTAATCTGTAACTGTAGTTTGGCTGAGCTGGAGTCTTTGGGTTCATCATGTCGTTGGATGCTCACCTCCTGCAGCTGCTGGCTGCTCTCCCAGATGAGAGATGATATCTGAATGTCCTTTATAATAACCTTAATTCACCTCGCACACACACAATGAGCTGTCTAATCAGCTGACCGGAGCAGGTGCTGTGTGTGAGAGCGATGTTGGGGTTGTGAGGGCCCAAACAGCTGGATCTCAGCCCCTGTGGAGGACAGAGGTGTGCGTGGAAACCACTCCTCAGCTACTAGCTGCAGATGTGCAGACCACACATGGAACATGCAGCACCTTAAACCAACTTTTCCTCTGGAGTTAAACACTCTCCCTATCTGTTCACATACAGGTCTGTGTCCTCTGTACAAACCGCTGGTGACCGTAGCAAACTGGCAACCAGAGTAATGGTAAATGGTAAATGCACTGGTTCTTATACAGCACTCTTCTACCCTCCCTAAGCACTAAACCAGTTCCAGAGCATCTAATAAAAGCACTGGCAGCAACGGGGGCCAGTATCCCGCCCAAGGTGACTTTGGCACGCAGACTGGAGCAGCCGGGGATCGAACTACCGACTGACGTCCTGAGCCACAGTCGCCTCTTTTCCAGTAGAACATAACTGCCTCAGCTCAACTTGACTCTACTCGACTCTACTCGACTCTGTCTCTCAGTTACAGTTGAGCACCACCTCAGTGTGGGTGGGGCTGTTACAGCAACACAACCTGAAAGTCCCGTGACGCAAACACAACATCTGCACCCTGTCGCTGGACTTTGGTGTCGGTTCCTGTGTAGCCGTTTCCCTCGTTGCCAGGCAGGTTTGAGTCTTGGTTTCGCTCTCATAACTGATCCAGTGATGTCACTTCCTGGCCATCACCGGCATGTATCTGGGACACAAACTGGGCTTGGAACTGGGTGAGAGATGAAACTCTGAGAAGCTCTTCAGACGACGCTGACCTGCATGACTGAGGACCTGCACAGACTTGCTGCCTCGCTCTTTGTGAGGAACGTCCTTCAGGAGTATGAAAGGGAAACTAGCAGTTTATTGAAACCAGCTCCGCTTCAACCTCAGATGCACACAAAGTAGACTCGTTCCCCAAAAGTTTGCACTTTGGATCCCAGGTATCGAACCAGCAACCCTCTGATTAGCAGATGAGCCAGTCGGGCTACAGCTACCCTACGTGTGTGTGTGTGTTGCCTTTTCATTCACATAATCCATCTTATCTCTAATGAAAAAGCCAAATGAAATCCTCAGATTTGCCCCTCAGGTTCCCACAGTGTTCAGGTCACACCAGGCCACAGTCCCACATTTGAGCCACGACTGTGGGTCACACAGAGCATGTCCTTTAGCCTTCTTTGTTTTTGGATTGTGTGCCACAGAGTCTCCCTGAAGATGATTTTGGCACGTTTGCTGAGATTGTTTGAAAAACAAGCTGAAGAACACGTCCACGATGTCACAGCAGCTGTGGGCCTCGATGGAGCCCACGCTTGTCCTGGAGGCGTCCTCTGTGGAGTGAGGCCGGCTCACATGGTTCAGTCTGAACAGGGTGAAGCTCCAGCTTTGACCTGATTAACTTCCAGTAGTGGAAAAGCAGCTGTAGCTGCATTTTTCATCACTATTAATGGGATGCTGCTGGGACCTGCTGTTAGTGGGAGCTCAAAGCCTGAGGCCATCATTAAGATCTGTGTGGGTCTGTGTGGGTCTGTGTGGATCTGTGTGGATCTGTGTGGGTCTGTGTGGATCTGTGTGGGTCTGTGTGGATCTGTGTGGATCTGTGTGAGTCTGTGTGGATCTGTGTGGGTCTGTGTGGATCTGTGTAGGTCTGTGTGGGTCTGTGTGTGTCTGTGTGGGTCTGTGTGAATCTGTGTGTGTCTGTGTGAGTCTGTGTAGGTCTGTGTAGGTCTGTGTGAGTCTGTGTGGGTCTGTGTAGGTCTGTGTGAGTCTGTGTGAGTCTGTGTGGGTCTGTGTAGGTATGTGTGGGTCTGTGTGAGTCTGTGTGTGTCTGTGTGGGTCTGTGTGGGTCTGTGTGGGTCTGTGTGAGTCTGTGTGTGTCTGTGTGGGTCTGTGTGGGTCTGTGTGAGTCTGTGTGTGTCTGTGTGAATCTGTGTGGGTCTGTGTAGGTATGTGTGGGTCTGTGTGGGTCTGTGTGGGTCTGTGTGAGTCTGTGTGTGTCTGTGTGAGTCTGTGTGTGTCTGTGTGAATCTGTGTGGGTCTGTGTAGATCTGTGTGGGTCTGTGTGTGTCTGTGTGTGTCTGTGTGGGTCTGTGTGGGTCTGTGTGTGTCTGTGTGTGTCTGTGTGAATCTGTGTGGGTCTGTGTAGATCTGTGTGGGTCTGTGTGAGTCTGTGTGTGTCTGTGTGAATCTGTGTGGGTCTGTGTAGGTATGTGTGGGTCTGTGTGGGTCTGTGTGGGTCTGTGTGAGTCTGTGTGTGTCTGTGTGAGTCTGTGTGTGTCTGTGTGAATCTGTGTGGGTCTGTGTAGATCTGTGTGTGTCTGTGTGTGTGTGTGTGTGTGTGTGGGTCTGTGTGTGTGTGTGGGTCTGTGTGGGTCTGTGTGTGTGTGTGGGTCTGTGTGGGTCTGTGTGTGTGTGGGACACTCACTGAGTAGTAGTCCACTGACCGACCCAAACACGGTGACTTCATATCACAGGAAATATTCAGCTCAGGCTTCTGTCTGACGCTTTGCTGTCTCACATTTAAATCACAAAGGTTGTTTCTACAAACACCCACTCATCTATCGTCCTCTTACACACCGGTCACAGACCCACTGCTGAACTCACAATATCATTTATTTTCCTTGTGTTTGATTGGTGGTACAGTTGTTTTATTTTATGTGTTTGTTACACAGGAAAGCTGTTATTGATCAGTTTGAGAGTAAAACAGAAACTGTGACTGTAAATGTGGAGATTACAGTCGTTTCATGCTGTAACCTACAAAATGCTTTGTGCAGACGAGTCAGTGAAATCAATCAATCATCGTGATTTCTTTAGCTCATGAACACAGTGTGGGGTCAGTGTTAACAACATGGTGCAGAAAGGAAACACAAGCGTGGAGTCGGTGGTGCAAACGGTGGCTCGTGCATCAATCAGCTCCAGCTGTGATGCATCTCTTTGATTAGTGGGAGCAGCAAACTCCATCCAGACAGCTTCCTTTGTTTTTTTCACTTGACTGATCGATCAGCGCACAGCTCCGTTTAGCACACACGCCATCTTTAACGACGGCGTGGAGTCTGTGCCCTGTTCCTCCCACACACGAGTGTTCGTTCATGTTCGGCCTTGTGTCTGAGCGTTTCCTCTCGGTGTGTCTGTAACGAGGAAGCCACGGGCAGGTCGCACACAAACGTGTGGCTGCCGAGTGTGCGAGTGTGGCAACTATTCTGGTTTCCAGATAAACACTGGTGGCAGCTGCTGCCATGGCAACACCATTGTGCTCCCTCCCTCCCTCGCTCGTCTCCCCTCCCTCTCCCCAACCACTCCTCTCTCTCATGCTCCGCCGGCTCAGAGAGCGAGGACCAGAGAGGAGAGAGGTCAGCTCGATTCAGAGGACAGAAAGAAGAAAGGAATAACCCGGAGTGGACGGGGACAGGATGAGCGAGGACAGCCACTCCCACTACAGGCTGGACCCCAGCGATCGCCTCAACGGGCTGGGACAGAGGAGGAAGAGACCCAAGAAGGTAAACGAATAGATGGAGAGCCACGTGGTGCAAAGTGTGTAAGGATGGAGCACCCCACCCTGCAAAAAGAGAAAGGAGGTGGGGTTAGGTGAGGTTTGTTTATGTGCAGACGAGCGTCCACATGATGTTAGGAGCACCGAACCATCTCTCACCCCGTCGTCTCCTGTGGAGTGTGTGGCTGCTCCCCCACAGCAGCTGTATCCTCTCTCGTATCCTCCGTCTCCTGGTGTTGTGTTGCTCCACAGTGAGTCGTAGTAGGAGGCTCACATGCTGTCAGGGTGGGTCCCTGCTCGCCCTTTGTGCGCCTGTCGTTGGGGGTTTTGCTGTTTGCAGCTATCAGGAGGTTTGTGTTGTAGCCTGATGTGAGAAGTGTTGTTATTATCATCATTTTTAACATTTCTGCACCGCTACAATAAACAGACACACACCCATCAGCCTGTTTACAGATCTATACGCCCATAAAGACGTGAAACACACATTGCACAAATCTACTATAACGTGTTCATATGTGTTATAAAATAAAGAGGTAAAGTATTAGCTGTTCAGGTTGATTCATAAATATGACCTCAGCACGTGAAATCCTTCTGCTGACATCCCTAAAAGCTCGTCAGACCAACGAAGCCGTACAACACAAATAACCAGACCAAACCAGGGTTGTGCGTCTGTTGTTGAGAACATTGTCAGTAAACCACAGATCAGTGTTTATGTACCAGTGACGTCCTGTCAGTCTCGATGTAACGATTCCTGACAGCGCGTCTTTGTGTGCCACCTGCTCGCTCAGCAGCTACACAACCCAGGAGCTCAGTTTTGAAACAAACCTTAGCACAGTGTTTGTGTGTCCGCCGGGAGCGATGTCTCACTCTGTTTCCATCCTTTTCTCGTGAACAGCGATCTGGTGTTTCTGAGGACACAGAAGCATCCAGCGTCATTATTTTTGTGTATGTCGTGTGAGCTGAGAGTGGAGCGCTGTAACCAAAGGTAGTGAGCGCGTCAGCCTTTAACGTCGCGGCTGGTTGTGCGATCGTGTCGCCGCTGAACTCGTGTGGCCTGAAACTGAGAGTTTGTCTCAGGGATCTTTAATTTGAAGTCAGGTAAACAGGAGCAATCATCCAGTGAACTAACAGAACATTCAGGAGCATTTACTCTCATGAATGTCAGACAAACTGAGGTTTGTGTGTCAGTTAGATTCTTTAAGTCATTAAAGTGTCTCTGTTAGGAAAAGCATCTGTTTCCTCCACCTCTGCAGAACTGCGTGACCTGTAGCATCATTGCAGGAAGTATCCTGTGACAATGAGTGACTGCACATCATCATTATCAACACATAAACCTGTGGTCTGGACCTGCACTTCTTATTTTTACTGTCTGGTTTTGTGTAAAGCAGCACTTCAGTAAGCACCTGTGAAGCACACAGTCATAGTCGAGTAATGAAGCGATCCATATGTGAAACATATTCCACGTCTACAGGATAGTGGAGGTTACATGGGTCAACCTGGCAAACTGTACCAGCACATGTGATCACACTGATAGCAGAACACAGGTATGTGAGTCTCTACGACGAGGTCAGAAACCAGTAACAAATGTTTCATGTGATTCGTTTTTCTCCAGTTTGTCTGCAGTGAACCTTAAATACTCACTGAACCAGCTGTTTCCTGATGTGGTGACGTGTGTCGGTGATGAAGCCAACACTCTGTCCAGTGTTGGGCAAGTTACTTGAAAACAGTAATCAGTAACTAATTACTTCCCCAAAAAAAGTAATCCCGTTACTTTACTGATTACTTATTTTCAAAAGTAATTAATTACTTAGTTACTTTTTAAAAACACGATTTCCAACCTGAGTAGGTGATAAAGCGATAGATCTTTCAGCCCAATTCTACTTTTTCTACATAATCCATCATACAAAATGTAATCAAATGGAAAAGTCTCTTTTTAAAACTTGTTTTATTAGTTTTAATCTTTTAACTTTATGCATCAAGCAAACATTTAATTATCTGCAACATTCTGACTGGAAGAAATTAGTTTAACATTTAAACCTATTTTCTGCACATTCCAGCTCATAAAATAAAATGTTTTTTGTGTTTACACTCAGTCTTTCAAATAGATGCAAGTAAAACACAGCAGAAAATAAATAAAGTCAAAGACTCAGCGGTCCTGTTGCTCTATTTTCACCTGTAAAGCAGGAGTGGGGCAGGCGGAGGTTTACCCTGGTGCAGGTGTGCCGCGGTCAGTGGAAGAATCCGCGAGTTTCTCTGTGAGTTTCCCATTACGTCGTAGCTACTCGGTGCTTGTTGGAAGTTTAGGGGGTTTTTTCGCTGTAAAAAGAAGTTTTCTTCCCACGCACAGCGGACACTAATGTTTTTGTCACTTCTTATGGACTCAAACTCAAAGTAAGGTCAGTACTTCCACGCTTTAAACGCTGCACGCTCATACTCTCTCTGCACTCGATATGTGATCCATTGTTGATCTGCACACAGCTGTTGTCACTAACGTCGCACTCGCTTACGTCACTGTCGTGAGACATTCTCGCAAAAAAATCACGGTTTTAGTAACGCAGTAACGCAGCGTTCCTACGGGAAAGTAACGGTAATCGAATTACTGTTTTTGCAATAGTGATCCCTTACTTTACTCGTTACTTCAAAAAAATAATGGGATTACGCGTTACTGGAGCGTTGTTCTCCTCTGTAACAAAGCAGTGATAAAGGAATAGATGCTGATTTTATTAACTTGTGTCTTTGTGCTGCTGGATTCAGTCTGAAGCAGGCAGCAGTGCTGAACCTACCAGTGTAAATGTGATGGTGGAAGCAGAGGCCAGCACTTGGCAGTGCTAAACACAATAAAAGACTCACAAGTTCCTGCTCAAAGGTCAGCTGCCTTCAGATCAATCATTAACCTGCAGCAGGTTGTGGCCTGATGTGTTTGTAAGAGTTTCACTTTCAGGAGGAGAAGATTTAAACGAGTCACACAAATGTGAACTACAAAGTCTGTGACACACAATTTATGCAAACTGCATGAAATCTGACCTGAAGAAATCCAGTCTTCTGCCTGTTGTGGTTGTGACAGCTGCTCGTAGGAGAGTTTGTTTGTAGGAGGTGGAGATGTTCTCAGATCAAGTGCGTAATCGTCTCTTTGTGTAGACGCTAAAAGCTGTGAGCCAAAACTCTCTGCTCTGAAACTCTTCACTCAGTCCTCACGCTGAGAGTTTAGAGGCTGAACTTCTTGTTCCTCCATAACACTTTTCATGAAACAGCAGAAATGAGCTTGTGTTTCTCAGCAGTGCGCACACAGAGAACCGATCCTCTCTGCTCAGTCTGAACAAATCAAAGTGAAACGTCAGTGAAAACACAGCTGCTGATCAAACTGTGTCAGATTAATGCCTCAATGTTTCACTGTGAGGTTAAAAAATACATAAAAATGATTTAAAGAAGTAGGAGGCAGATTTTCACAATAAGAGCACGTTGTTTTTAATTCAGTTAATGTCAAACTGTCATCAACACCTCTGTGTTGTCTCTGAGCAGATTCAGGCATTACTCAAATAATAAAGGCTTTCTTTCACTATTATACTTTTCATTAGTCTCCAGGTTGATGATTATAAACAGAATTATTAAAGTTTTTATCATTTCAGGCTGAAAATCAACATGAATTTGGTTCTAATCAAAGAAGCTCCTTTAATGTGTGTCATTAAAATCCTCACACAGACTTAAAAAGGCGACATTAACATTAAAATAAATGAAAGAAGCTTCAGCTGAGAGCTTCATGCAGTCATCATCAGCAGCTCATAGCAGTCACAGCTCTTTATTACGCAGCTTTGCAGGAATTAAAGTGGCTGAAGTGTCAGAGTTTGTGTGAGAAGCTGCTTCATGGACAGCTGTACACACGTCTTTATTATTTCTTCATAAATCAAACACACAGGTTTGTCTGCAGATGATTTAAAGTGTGTCGTTGTGCAGTTAAAGCTGTTTGTGTGACGCCCTGACCTCCTGTGAATGATACAGCCAATCAGATCCATCAGAGAGAGAGCAGGAAGTGTGTGTTTGTGACAGAACAAGGAAACAGTGATGATGATGAACATAAAGGTCCTCTGATGTTTCCTGTTACAGTAACGCTTGTTCATCTGTTGCTCTCCTACACTTTCCTATAAATAAAGGAGAAAAAGTCCGTTTAGTTTCATTTCCTACAGCTCAGAGTTACACTTCACATTCCTGCTGTCACATCAAAAAGCTTCACTTTGGTCCAACATCTACATGTTAACATGAAACACAGACAGACTCAGAACATCTGGAACATCTGCACTTTGACCCAAACTGTTATAGCAGGATATTTTCTGCATATTTCTTATGTTGGACCTGTTTGAACTGTAAACGACCTGTAATCATCTGTAAATGGTGTGAGACACACTGAGGCCACCTACAGGGCAGCTGGGGAACAGCAGGGATCTGAAATCATATGAGACGTTAGTGAGAAGTTAGAACAAACGGACTTAAGATGGCTCGAAGTGATCAAAGTTGGTCTAAAACAGAAGATAAATCCAAAGCAGCATCAGATGAATGTTACCATTTCCAGTTACGGTGCCCTTCATCTAATATGGAAATGTGTTGGTTTTTTTTGCCGTGTTGTTGTTCTTCCTATTGTGTTTAGGCCAGAGATGCTCTTCAAACAGCGGACAGACATGACCACATTACAAGAACATGGTGTGAGTCCGATTTGATATTCCAGTCAACGCTGAGAGACCTTAACCAGGAAGTCAGAGGTCCGCTGATGCTGCGAGCAGGAAGTGAACCAAGGGAAAGGTTCACTCTACTCAATCTCAAAGAAAATATGCTGGTATTTGTTGATGTTGATGGTACAATAAAAATATATAATATAATAAATAATAAAATATCATGTGATGATGAGATGTGTTGTTGGTGTTTGTATTTTCTGTAAATGTCTTTTTAATGTAAATGCTTTGTTCCAGACGGACAGGGAATCAGTTGCTGTACGATGACATCATCTTGATGTTGACGAGGAGGGCGAGAAAAACTAGTTTTGTCCTGCAGATGGCGATCTTGCACCGTGTCCAGAGAGCCGACACTTTGATGGTGCTGCTCTACTCAGCTTACTTTAGCCTGGGTTGGACTCTATATGAGCAGCTTCCACTCTGGTTTCACTCTTAAACACACTTGTTTGATTTCACTTGTAAAAGTTGAAGAATAAATATTTTATTACAAAATTATTTGTTGATGCATTTTTTTAGGGTCAAATATCTTGTTTGATTTGAGGAATGAACTGTTAGGGTGGAAAAAGTGAATCAGGTTAAAATAGTGGTGCTTTATATCAGTGAAGATGTATAATGTAATTTAAAATGTTGATGATGGGTTGTAGTGGGCTTGTACTTACAAAACTGCCTCATTTTATTGGAACGATCCACAGTTGCATCCATTCACGGATGACATCTGACATCATTTGACATCTGGTCTGAACACGTTTGTACACAAGATGCCTCAGTTCTGGATGTTTCCACAGACTCCTCTGTGCACCTAAAGGAAAGGTCAAGGGTCAGCAGCACATGTAGTTGGGACAATTCTTCAGTCGCACAAACTACACAATCATTTTCCTCCAATGACGACTTTTCACTTGCAGAAATGGTCCTGTGTGATTTCCAGGCTGTGATATAAAAACTAGTTCCTAATGGCAGCGACTCACTCAGTAAACATGTGTTTCCTTCACCAACCTCACACACAGATCCAATAAGATCAGGAAGTGGGCAGTATAGTACAATATGTGTTATTCTGTGCTGCACTGCCCAAACTAAAGATCTGCTGAAGTGTTGGAAATGATCCAGATGTTTATTTTGGACGATACAGCAGAAGATCAGACATGAAAGTGGAGATAACACAGAAGACCTGCAGCAAAGGTCAGAGGTCAGACTGGGCCCTGGATTCAACAATGAGCCAATGATCATCAAGCAGTGACTAAAGCAGAGCCCTGACGTTCTGACATTCATCACACAGTCAGAACAAATGTCTGCTGATGACTTCATCTCATGAAACGACTGATAGATGTCAGTTCATTGATCAGCTGAGCTGCTGATCTTCATCGTCACAGAAACATTCAGCTTGTTTCAATCAGTAAATAACTCCCACTACTCCCAGTTTGAACTGTTCCCACTCAAAATGCTGTGAGAACAATGATCATTGTAGAACTTCACAAACATCACGTGTTGTTTTCCACATGTAAGATCAGCAAACACACAGAAACTTCCTGTTGCCACACACGGCCTCTAAAATCTCTTCCACGCTTTCTGTCTGAAGTCCACTCTCTGTGTCGGATCCACAGGAAACAACAAGATCTTATTAACATGGTTTTCAATGTGTCTCCTTCCAAAAAGTCCAACCAATGAACAAATGTGTGTATTTGTGGAGGCCGAACAAAAGCATGACACATTTCTCTGTTTCTATAAACTGGAGTCAAACACAAACATGAAGAGTTTCACTGACAGACTCCAAAATGCCCCCACAGTGGATCAAAGGGAAATCCTACAGTGTGGCCAGAGACTCTTAATGGCTCCAACATCAACACATCCACAATGTTGGATCCAGTTCTGCCTCACAGAGTTACTAAGACACACCCTCTGCCAGCATCACAACAGCTCCACCTGCTTCACCTGCCTCCTCAGCATCTGTACACCTGAAGAGAAAAGAAAGGCTCCAACAGCTCAAATCTACAAAGGATTCATGAAGTTTCATCCAACAATAACATGTTTGCCTTCCACAGTGTGCTGTTAGACACCACTGTACCTCTGCCATTTCAAAAAGAGCAGCTTGGGAACATTTTGGCTCCAAACACTTTGTGTTTAAGTTCTTTGTTTTCTTTGTGAAGCCGACAACATCTGGAGCTTTGTGACTCATAGAAACATCATTTTGTTCTTTAGATGACAGCAGATTGGGACTGAATAATCAATCACTATCAAACCAATAAAGACAAACATGCTGATTTTACAGGAACTTTGTTGGAGAAGCTGCAAAGACATGAAACTGGTGGAGATCCCAAACCAGTTGATAGTGCTGGTTATTCCAAATAAAGCTGTTTCCCTTTGAGATGAAATGACTTTCTGTCCTGATATATAATAAAGATGTTGTTGTTTTTGAGCCCCTGTATTAAAAGTAGTTTAAAGTCAGCTTGAGTTTGATGTCTTTATGTCAAAGCTGCTCATGATGTTGAGCTGCTGATGGAATAAAAACAATATAAAAGCATGTAGTCCAGACTTAAATGTAGCCTGTTGTTAGCTGAGGTCCACACACAGTGTTTGACAGTGTAAAGTGTGTGAAAGGGCTGCTGGTGGAGCTCACTAGGATGAGCAGGTGACCACGAGGTGGAGAGCAGCTGGCCTGGCTTTGACCCGGGCCACGCCCCCTTTCTCTCTGCTTTGCTGTCACTTATCTTCACTGCTCTGTCCAATAAAGCTGAAAAAGGCCCCGAATCAAAGAAATCTGCTGCAGCCTCTGAAATGTCTTCTGTTTCCTTCCCGACGGCTTTTTCACCGTCAGCCCATCAGACAGTCCAGCAGCATTTATGATGATGTCATGATGTTGAAGAGGCTGCTACGGTGGCCTCCCATGACCCCCAGCCTCATCACAGCTGAGATGCAGACATTTGAAAACATTCAGCAGACAACTGAATAACAGTCCAACACAACAGTCTGTGTGCAGACACACACTGACCTTTCATAGAGTCAAACACAGCTGGTTGAGTCATTTCTCTGTGAGTCTAAAGTGAATCTAGTATTTGAAAGTCCACTTCCTGTATTTGTTGTTGAAGACTTCTTCAGCTTCTTCTCAAGGACATCAGCTGCTTGTTTGGCAGCAGAGGCAGTTAAGAAGCTTCCTGAAAAACACTGAACAGTGAGTTCACTGTGGCATATGACAGATTCAGCTTTCTGTGTGCAAATGTGTCTGTGTCGACCTTTCAAATGCTGTTGAATCCAAAACATCAGCGGCTCCTCGGCTGCTCGCTTCATGCACTTCTGTCTGTGTGACAGTCCAATGACATCACAGCTGTTTCCAGCCCCAGTGTCTCAGGACTGGACACCTTTAAACATGTCGAGGATCAAACAGCGTCCAGCTAAACACACATGAAACTATCAGAGCTGACAATCATTCCAATAACATCTAATGGTTCATGTATGTAGACACAGGACTACAAGGAAATGGCTCTCAGCATCTGGCTGTGGGAACACATGAGTCCCTGTTTGTGTTCAGATTGTGTGCATGTTTTAGACGTGTGTCACATGTAGAAACACAACAATCCCACAATGACACACAGATGTGTTTGACACAGCTGTGCAGCTGTAAGTTGTTTCTAATGATTCATTGAAGCTCTTCTAACATTCTGGAGACGATCAGTACATGAATCTGTTCAACACGACAACAATTTGACTTCAGTGTGAACGTTTGCATTAAATAACCTTCTTCATCCAGCTGACAGCATCTTCATCCTATGATGTGAACAGTTCCTCCTGTTGATGACAAACCTCTGACAGGATCTGCTTGAGGAGCTTTTTCATGTGCAGCTCTCTGAGCTCAGGGCTGAGCTGCTGTTTCATCTTTAAGAGCTGCTGCCTCCTCGCCGGACTTGTTCTCCTCTTCTTCTCCTAATGACACCATTTCTGCTTCATATTAAATTCAATAAAGATGCTGACATGTTTCTGTAGCAACAACATCATTGAATCTAGAACAACTGGAGCCAAACCAGTGGCTCTGCTGGGATCACTGGTGAGCCAACACTTCCTTGTTGATGCAGATTTCAGGGCTTCCTTTTGCTCCTCCGTTATAACTGTTCTCTCTTCTCAACACATGATGACACAAAGGAATCAGCAGTGACAAAGATGATGCTGAAGAGAAGCACACACTTCACACATATAACAGAGCAGTGCAGTTACACACACCTCTGCTCGACATCAGGCCTCAAACAAAGACACAAAACACTAACTTGACTCTAAACAGAAGAAACCAGCAGCTGTTTCTGTTCTGTGCTTATTTATATTTGACACACATGCTTCTCTTTGTGCAAACACACATCGCACTATAAGGGTAACCTCGCACACAATGATTGGACAGCACAGTGATGATGCTGGGAGATCCTATACGCAGCAACACAGAAACACTGAGAACTTTAAACAATGATGGAAAGTGTTATAAATGACTTGTTGGCCTCTGATCTGTCACAAACAGCTGAAACGTGTCTCTCATGAGTCACATGAAGGTTTTTGACAGAAAGGACAAAAAGTAGCTGCAGTCAGTTTGTGTCATTTTTATATTTATTCATCTGGGAGAAAAATCTGAGGGACATTAAAATGTGTTTTCAACAGAGACAAGAACATGAATATAACAGAACAGGTAAATGAACATGTTTCAAGTAAACAGCTGGACTGATCAGGTCCAAACACAGAGTGATAAACTTGTCAAACAGCTGTCATATCTTTATATAGAAGCTCTTTATAAATGCTGCTCACTGCAGTCTGTTTACTAATAATGTCAAAGTGTTAGAAACACAGAAACATCAGAATGGTCTTTGTTCACAGAAACCTGTCTGGGATCCTTTGTTGTTCTTTTGATGCAGAGTTACATTATAAATATAAAGAGTTATTTCAGAGTCTCATCAGTTTTCCTGCATGTCTTTATTTAACACATCAGCAGGGCTGAAGCTCTCATGTTAAACACACACTGATCTATGGACACGTTCATGTGTTTCTAACAGAACCAGGCTGTTATCAGCCTGCACTAACATTATGTCACACACACTGAATGTAACAGTGACAGTTTACATCATCACACAATCAGCTGTGATTGTTTCACTGTCATCAAACGAGTCAACAGGAAGTAGAATCAATAGAAACCAATCATTTACTGACAGCATGTCTGATGGAAATAAGTGCAGATTATGTATGAAGTCTAACTGCACACAGTAACTGTGTTACAATAAGGACTTAACAGCGCCCTCTGCTGGAGTGTTTCAGTACTGCGTTAACTAGAATACACCACCTCCTCCTCACACCACCTGCTACAGCTCTACTCTTCTATGACTACAGTCATCCACAGCACTGATGTGAGGTCACATGGTTCATATGTAAGGAGCACAGCTGACCTCAGGTCAGTTTAATGACTGTGAGCAGCAGCTGTGTTATTGTCACTGTGACAGGGAGACACTCTCAGACACAGCGCTCATGTCAGCTTGTTCTCATGCAGGAGGATCAGGAGCTCCATGTTTGTCTTTCTGTTTGAATCATGATGTGTTTGTGCCATCAGAGTCTGTCATGAGTACTCAGGGTTTCACAGCAGCTCTTCTGGATGCTGACGAGGACTCCAACCTCATGTTTCACCTCTCTGAGCTTCTGATGTCTGTGAACACTCGTGTTTCTTCTCTGGGCTCATCTGGACAAAAACACCTTTCTGTGTTTGGCTGCAGCCTCATTCTGACTGACAGGAAGTGTGTTATCCATGAGCTGCACTTCTGTGAGGAAGTTTCCTGCTGTGTTTCCTGTCTGTGGACAAACACGAGTGTTCCAGCTGAGGACTTGGTTCCTTCCACCTGTCCATACAGGACATCACGCTGTCTGCAGCTCTGTAAATGCAGCTCCAGGTCCTTCCACGTGCTGCTCTGTATTTGTGCAGTTTGTAGTGTGTCCTGGGAAACGTAGCACACATGGTGTTCTTCTGCTGTTTCCTCCTTTCACTGAGTGTGAAACACTGACGCTGTGCTGTTGTTCACAGAGGGGAGCTGATTCTAGCTGCAGCTGGACTCTGTCATCTAACTGAATGTGTTGGTGCTGATCACGGGGCTCTGAGGGGGGAGCAGCAGGAGGACTCTGGATGCTGACGTCAGTGTATCTGTGGAAGCTCCCACAGCGTGTCTGTCATTCAATATTGTGCTGTATATTGTATCTATGCAAAGATGAACAGACTGTGTGTTCACTGGTCTCTGTGCTGCAGCTCTGATGTCATCATCACTCCCTCCTCCACCCTCAGCAGTCCCAGCATGCTGCTGTGGTGCACCCCACCCTCACTCTACACCTGAGCCACAGACCACACCCTCCACCTCAATATACACCACAGTTTTCTCTGCTGTGGAAATGAGATCAGGAGGAAATCATCATTATTATTATTTAATAAACGCTCACATTAATGTGGGCTTATTTGTTTCATATTAGAAACATTAGTTGAGTGTTTTTAGTATAAAATGGTCAAAGTCCCTCTTTTTGCTCCTCCCCTCACCTGTGGATGGACGGTGCTGTTACCGTGGTGACAGCTTGGATGTGTTTCAGTCCTGCCTGGTTATCACTGCAGGAATCTTTCACATTTATTACAGGTAATAACTCTGATTTTTCTGTGTATTATGAACCAAATGTATCCTGATACACACAGAGATGGATGAGCAGAGGGTTTTTTTGCAGTTTATGTAGTTACTATGGACTTAATGCATACATATTATTAAAATTAGGACTATAACAGTTGTATTGATGTATAGCAACTTGAAATGCTCCCACAAATGGCTCCACAGCATGTAAAAATATAACAAAAGCTCTGGCGGACTTGGTTCTGTGGTCAGTCTTAAAGGGTGAAGTTAAACTCTGTAATCTTCACTGTGTCACAGAGTTCAGTGAGTCCCGTTATTCACAGTATCAATCAGATCATCAGAGAACAGCTGATCAGCAATCAGTGGTGCCAACAGCGCCTCCTGTGGTGAGAGGATGCAATAATGCAATGTAGCATTTTTCCACTCAACACTTGCAGTCATGGAAACTGTCTGTTGGATCTGTGTGACGTTGCTTTCTTGGTTAGAGTTCCTCACAAATGTCCAGATGATTCTTCTAATGAGGCGTCGACCATGTTTGCAGCTCTTTGGAAGAAAACGTCGCCCTTTGCCATCCTTACTTTTCTTTGACTTCTTCAAATGCAGCTGAACTCCAGCTGGTATTTTCTTGGACTTTGCAGCTGTTTCTGGTCATCAGTTCATTCCTGCAAACCTCTGAAGCTGAACAACAATGATGCTGCATTGCTGGCTGATCCCAAAAGGTTGATTCTGTTCATCTGGACGTTTTCAGAAACGTTTGCTCACTGATCAGGTGACTTCTTCAGTCTCAGCTGACTGCAGCTTTACAAGCTTACAAACAGCACATTTGCACAATGACTGAAAGCAGCAGCACCTGATATATATGATACTAATATAATACATATACATATATAATCCATACTAATGATGAAGGAACTGAGCTCACAGTCCATTGTTCATTCAGTGAACTACTCAGTTTATTTTGGGCCTCAGAAATGCTCACTCTGTTTGTACATCACTGTCAGCAATAGACTCATTCTGCTGTGTGGACAGGAACACATGTGACATCACTTCCTGTTTGTTTGTGACTGAAGAAGTTTACAAGGAATCATTTAGAAGAGTTTCAAACATCAACTGATTGAATCCATGAATCTGAAAACGTGTTTGTGAGTGAAAGAGACAGACATGTACAGACTGAACTATCTGTTCAACAGTCAGAGTGTTTCTGTAACAGGAGACACTCTTTACACTCCACTCAGCACAGGGACACTGAGGCACCAGGAGGCCAGACATAAAACCCAGGATAAAGAGTTTGAGTGAATGTGGTATTGAAGGTGTGGAGGTGGATCAGAGTGTCAGAGGAGACTCTGTAGAAGGACAGAGTGCCAGCAGGACAGTCCACATACACTGCTGCTCTGTTAGAGACAGAGGAGGAGGAGGAGGAGGAGGAGGAGATGGATGTTTGTCTGTTATTGTGCCAGACATAACGAGGACCATCATCAGTGCAGTACAGACTCCAGGACTGATCATTGTTTCCAAACTCACAGTCTCTGCCTCCTTTCCTTCTGATGCTTCTGTAACTCACTGATATATAAACGTCTCCTCTCCACTCGACCTCCCAGTAACAGCGACCAGTCAGACCATTTCTACACAGCAGCTGATAAAAATCAAATCTGTCTGGATGATCAGGATATGACTGAACCTTCTTCACACGTGTCACCTTCCTGTTGTTGTCAGACAGTTGGAGCTTTGTGTTCACTGTGTTTGTGTCGATTGTGAGTTGACAGGAATCTGATGGAGAGAACAAACACAATCCAGCTGCAGTTATTGATCCATCATCTGTTCATTGATTGACACTTTGATGATGACTCCTGACATGATGAAGATGGTTGAATGTGTGCTGCTTTGTTTTCATGAATCCCATTAAAAACACACTTACACTTCCTCAGACCTGGTCTCAACCATCGGACTCCAGCAGGCTCCACCCTGAAAGGAGGAGGGGGGTCAGAGCAGCACAGTCAGCATGCACACATGGACATTACATGGCTCTCACACACACACTGTTACACACTGAGCTCAAAGCTCGGCTCCACTGTTTTATTCAAAGAAATCTACATTTATTTATCAGCACATTTAAAAACAGCTTGAGCCAAAGTGCTGCACAGAGTAGAGAGAAAATAGGAAACATACACAGTAATGACTATAAAGACTGGTCAGGATTGAAAGCTACAGAGTACAAATGTGTTTCCAACCGGCTTTTAAAAATGTCCAGTGTTGGTGACGACCTGATGTGAAGGGCGACTGTTCCAGAGTTTGGCTGCAGCCATCGATAAAGCTCACCTCTGTTTTTACGTCTAGTTCTGGTCAGAAGCTGCTTATCTGCAGACCTGAGGGCTCCACTTGGATTCTTTTGTTAAAGAGAGATAAGATGGAGCCAATCCATTCACAGATTTAAAGACAACCAGATCTGGAAGTGGATTCTACCACGTACTGGTAACCAGTGGAAAAAGCTGGTGATGGGTCGTCTAGCACAGACCCACCACTGGAACCAGACAATTGATGAGGGAGAGAACTGTGACAGCGCCGTTCCTTCACTTGACCTCAGTCGCTCTCGTCTGCTCCCTCGTAACACTGCTCTTTATTGAGCTTACATGAATATGCACAAGTTCATTATGACGTCTTACACAGGTATGAACAAAGAGTACCAGTCTGTGCATAGTGTGTGTGTGTGTGTGTGTGTGTGTGTGTGTGTGTGTGTGTGTGTGTGTGTGTGTGTGTTCCAGATGTGACCCTGTGACCCCAAAGCTGGTGCTAAGAGTCCAGCGGTCCCCCTAACAAAGGGCTCTTATACTTAACCAGACACAGAGTAGGTGTCCTCCTACACCAGGGGTCTCAAACTCGCGGCCCGCGGGCCAATTGCGGCCCGCAGGACGATAGTTTTTGGCCCCACCTTAATATGAAAATGTAATGTTAGTTTGATAATGTATGACACTTTACAGTGTTGTGGGCGGAGCTGAATTAACCCACCAATCAGGGTGGGATATGGATCTCAGGGGACACCAGCCGGGCTTGATGCAAGCAGGGAAACATTTCTCAATGAGTCAAAGTTCCAGCAGCGTTGCCCTGGAGTGTTTCTTTCTTTCCTGTGCCTGGCTGGCTTCCTCCTTTCTATTGGGCAAACGCCGACATTCGCCCCAGCGCGCTGCGTTCACAACACTTCAAAAAAAGTTGTTTTTTTTAAGTTGCTGCCCAGCAGGACATTATACGTATATAGATTTATACACACGTCAGTGGGATTTAAAGTTATTTTTCCACAGAGAGAGATCTCATATTAACTCTCACAGTGATGCGTAGGCGGCGGGATAAAAGAAAAGTCATGAACTCAATGCAGCCCAATTTAGTCTGCAGTCACATAGCGACACCTGTTCATCGGCAACAACAGTCCCCGGTAACCCGGACTAATTATAGGGTCGCACCGTAATTTGTGGCTCCATGTTTTTATTTGCATCACTGCGTTTGCATTGCAGCAAACATGAACATTACATATATTTCAATATAATGTAAAAGCAGTCAAAACAACTAACATCAGAAACAGCTGATGTTATTTGTTATATGTCACGGTGTCATTTCCGCTTCTTTCTCCTGTAACAACAGCCCGGCGCCATGAGCAGTCGCCTTTTTTGCGCTCGCTATCCCTGCACTTTCTACCATCTGCAAACGCCACGGTGTTCGTGTCGTCATGAAAGACATGAACATCGAGCGTAAAAACAAAGGAGACTGCTACCGGCTTTTTATCTGCCGATCGCCGTGCTACGGTTGCAAGAAAAAGAAGCAGAAATGACGTTCTCTACGCGTTGAGACGTTCCCCGTCCGTCGGCTAAACGCTTGATTGAAACTTCAATGCGACAGTGACACCAAGTAGAATTATAAATGTCACATAGCCCCAAACATGTCTTTTTCAAAGCCTGCGGTGAAGAGAAAGGTTGGTGATGAGCACCGACAATTTCAGGAAAAGTGGGAAATGCAATATTTCTTTGTTGAGCACAGGGGCACCCCGACCTGTCTTATTTGCACAGAGAAAGTTGCGCTGCACAAGGAATACAATTTGAAACGTCATTACACAACTAGACATGCTGAGCTGGATGCAAAATACCAGGGAGACGAGAGAGCGAACCGGGTTGCCAGTCTTAAAACAGATCTACTGAGGCAGCAAGATTTCTCCAAGAAAGCAACCAAAGAGAATAATGCAGCAGTCGGAGCCACGTGGTTAGTGAGATGATTGCTAAAGCAGGGAAGCCATTCACAGAAGGTGCATTTGTCTAAAAGTGCATATTGCAGGCTGCAAATATAGTCTGTCCGGGAAAGAAAGGTCAGTTTAGCAACATCAGCCTTTCTGCCAACACCGCAGCAGATCGCATTTCTGACCTGTCAAGTGACATTTATGACCAACTGTGTGAGAAAGCCAAATGTTTCAGTGTATACTCAGTCGCTCTTGATGAGACCACAGACATCACCGACACTGCCCAGCTCCCAATGTATGTCCGTGGTGTTGATGACAGTTTTGAAGTGATGGAGGAGCTGCTCACAGTAATGTTTAGTTAGTAAAGTTTATGGGCCCTGTTAGAATCAATATTTCATTCTCATTCTGTTGTTTGAGAACAATAACAGAAAAATGTGCACTTGAGAACAAATTTATTGTGAATTCAGCTGTGAATGTACAGTTTGTCATTATTTTAGCTTCCATTTCCAAATGTTAGCTGACACTTTATTAGGTACACTGGTATCTATATCAGGTACACCTGTGACCTAAATGTTCCTGCAAACAGACTCCTTGGAGACCCCTACATAAATATCCATGAACTATCCAGCTAGACTAGTGTGTCTGTCCCTGAAAATATTCCTGCATGTGTGATTGTTCATGTGTCATCTGCAGGAAACAAACAGGAAGTGAGTGAAGGACACAGGAAATGTTTCCAGCTCTTTCTCCTCTATCAGATTTTCTCTCCATACCTGAGAGTGTCCAGTCTCCAGCCTGTATCCTTCAGTCCAGCCGACAGCAGCTTAATTCCTGAGTCACCTGGATGATTGTAGCTCAGGTCCAGCTCTCTCAGATGGGAGGGGTTGGAGCTCAGAGCTGAGGCCAGAGAAGTACAGCCTTCCTCTGTGATCAGACAGCCTGACAGACTGCAGACACACAAAACAACAATCTATCTGTCAACAATCGTTTTCTCTTTGTCACAATAACATCTATCCATTTACATCCATTCAATGTAACTTTATTTATAAGTGACAATTCCCAAAGGACAACAACAGTCATCTGAAGCTGTTTAACAGTGTAAGGTAACCGCCTCCAATATTAGAGAGAAAGCCCCAACCATCAGACAATTGTGGAGATACAGAAATTCTTTTATTGCTGCCATATAATCTGCATCATTATAACTGCATTAATAATGTTCTTTACAGCATTATTCCATCTAATAATATTTCTCACAGTATTGATATTGCATTAAAGTTGTCTATTGAACATGTTCATTTGAGGATCCTTCCATTATGTTAACTTTTATTACAAGTACGGTCAGAAGTATTTCATACACATTGCATATTTGTGCTTATGTCGAGTTGATGTTCGGTTCATTAAGGGTCTTAAGCTTCACTGGCGTGACTGTCCAGGTGATCCATGCTGAGGGAAACTAGAACAGGATGATTGCATGCATGCTTACAATACATATAACACATATAATCTAGGAATGCGTCAGGCCTGAGGCCTTAACTCATTTGGTGTCTCACTATATTTACTCTACTTGGCAACAGATGACCAGAGACAATAATTAGCCCCAGAGACCCTGAGGGCTTGAAGTTTATTACCTTGTATGGAAGGTGTTACAGAAAAGAGAAGTTCTGTGTCTGTTTATAGCCATTAAAGATGTACAAGATGTACCATTAACTGTGACTAATGTCTGGAACATATTTTACTCTGACTATTTTTATTGACGCCATGGGGGGGCGTATACCCCACTGCTTTGTAAGTGTCCACAACATGTATTTTTGTCAGAAGACATAGGCTGATGTTTTCTCCTGTGTGTTAATAAACTCATCGTTTGATTGCACTTCTCTGGGGCCTCCGTGGTTTGTCTCACTGCTCTACATTGATAGATTTCACGACACAATCCACTGTGAGCAGCACTTGGTGATGGTGGGAAGAAGAACTCCCTTTGACACAAAGATCCTCCCAGTGAAAACAGGCTCCAGGAGGAGCATCTACCATGACTGGTTGCAGGGTGAGGGGAAAGAGAAGAGATGAGCTCAGAGAGACAAGAACAAAACAGAGAGACAAAAGTTAAGGACACGTAGTAGTGACATATAAAAGCATCAGGAGTGAAAAGAGGGGAGAAGAAAGCAGAGCATCATGGGAAGTCCACCAACAGCCTGAGCCTATAGCAGCATAACTAAGGGATGGTTCAGGGTCACCTGATCCAGCTCGAACTATAAGCTTTATCAAAAAGGAAAGTTTGCAGCTGATCTTCAAAGTAGAGAGGGTGTCTGTCTCCTGAACTCAAACTGGGAGCTGCTTCCACACCCAGTCCAACATAGCCAGGCTGAGTCGTTAGATTAGTCCAACGTAAAGTCAGAAAGTCATTATTTATGTCTCATTTTAGTGCAAATGTAGAAAAACTGTCCAAAAGTTATTTCTAAATCTGATATTAAACAGTTTAAATGGTGAAAAAAGCTGTAAAGAAAACAGAAAGAGTCAATAAAAGCCTCTTTAGAGGGTCACCAGTTTAAAACTCAGACATTTAAACTGGTGATTCTCCTTCTCTGCTCCATTTCCTCTCTAGACTTCCTGTTCCTAGGAGGGATTTGATTGGCTGAATGTCCTTTTAGCCTTTCTTTAGTTCTTTGGGTGCTAAGCAAAGAGGAAAACACACGAGTCATGTGACGTGACATAAGGAGCGCTCTGATTGGTTGGGATTGACAAACTATGGTGCTGTTTGCAAGCTTCGCTTTGCAGAGGCAAGAAAATCTCTTAGATAGGGATGAGATGCTCCACAGTGACGTTTCCACACTTTGGAGCTTCTGAAGTGCAGATGTTTGGAAACGCTGCTCCAACGTCTGGTTCAAACACTCAGATCACGTGACCTCAGCTGCCACAGGTGGCATACCTGCGGCTTCCAGGCATTGCCAGTCTCGGGAATTCCCATTTTTCATTGACTGGTCTTTTTGACCCTTTTAATGGCTGAATGATGCTTTTATATCACTGCTTCAGTTTATTCCACACACATTCAGTCCTATCAGCAGAGAGAGAGCCACACACTGTCTGTAACATCATTAGAAGATCTCAGTAAAAACAGTAAAAACTGCTTCAAGGACTAAATCAAACAGGCACCAGGGGCCTGTTCTTCGCACCTCGCTAAGTAAGTTAGCTGGATTTGATTGTTGACGATTTCGCGTGATCCTGGATCGTTCGGTTCTCCGAAGCTCATCCGGGACTTGCTGTCATAGCAACAGAGCCGTAAGCGTAAACCTGCTCCCGAGCAGGTTTGCTTTATGTAAACAGGATTAGATCGCGGCCACGCAGGTATGTCCGCGTCATTTATACGAAAGCAACAGCGATATTCCACCACTGTTTCACCATAAATAAATAACATCAATGTAACTAAAGATAATGCAGCACTTGATCCTTTTATTGATGTCACACAGATACATACAGGTCATTTCCTAAAAAAGGGAAATGTACTATTAACATTCTATTACATGTATGTGATTATTACAGATGTAATTCATATTTCAGAGTAGTAATTGTAAATTACTTCGTGTAATCAAGATGAGAGACCACGGCTATAAAAGTGAAGGTGGATTTGGGAAGTCTGTCGCAGTCATATCCTGTCCGTATACGCGAGCCACCCATTGCGGAAGGTGCAAGATTGATAAGGAGAGTCCTCAGAATCCAGCGTATATTGCGGGACAGACAGGATCCTTTAGCTCAGCGCGACAGTGTGCTCATAGAGAGATATCGATTTTCCCGTGAGGGTATTATTTACTTAACCAACTTGTTGATGAGGGGGTGCAGGACCACCACCTGTCTTTTTTTGCTCTGCCCTTTTCTTGGTTGCTGTTATGAACAAACAAACAGATTATTTCAGGGTCTCTTTCCAAGAGACTAAAAGCAATATAAGTGATAAATATTACCATTCTATAGAATATTCTTATATTTCACTTTTACTTGTTCCCATGTTCTAGTGGGTCCTGTTGTGGCTCTAATGTGAAAGGGGATATAATATAACATATTATAATATAATATAGTGTAATATAATATTGGATAATATAGTGTGAAATGATAAATCTACCCTACCGCCTACTGGTGTTGGCCAGAGGGGCCGATGGCGCGATATGGCAGCCTGGCTTCTGTCAGTCTGTCCCAGGGCAGCTGTGGCTACAACTGTAGCTGCCTCCACCAGTGTGTGAATGTGAGAGTGAATGAATAGTGGTATCGTAAAGCACTTTGGGTGCCTTGAAAAGCGCTATATAAATCCACTCCATTATTATTGTTATTATTAAATTACTTACGAGTTTAATTTGTCAGCAACTTCCTGCCAGCCCTCTCTCCTTGCTTTTGCAGCCTTTGCAGTGTTCCCTTGCGTTCTGATTAAACTCTGAAACTCCTGAAATCCCTCACTCAAGAGTTCTTGCTCTGCTGCCGGAAAATACCGAGCGCGCTCCTTCGACATTTTCGCCGACCAATCAAAGGGTTGCCGATCAATGTTTCTACTATCGATGCTAAATAAATACTTATTTTCCACCCTGATTTACGAATAAATTCTTTACAAATCCTACCATGTGGATTCATGGATTTTTTTTTCACATTCTGTCTCTCACAGTTGAAGTGTACCTCTGGTGCAAATTACTGACCTCTGTCATCATTTTAAGTGGGGGAACTTGCACAATCGGTGGCTGACTAAATACTTTTTTGCCCCACTGTACAGTGTGACTGCTGTGACTTTACAGCTGGGCCTCATTCACATTGGACTGTGGGAGGAAGCAGAGTATCTGAAGACAACCCACACAGGCCACACTATCACCCTTATTTAGAGAAGTATAATGAATTAACTGATAAAGTAATAAATTATTTGATATTTCAATGAAAATACTTTTTAACAATTGTTTAGAAGTCAACAATAATAGTTAAATAAAAAGAAGCGTCAAATCAATAAACACGCAATAAAACCTTGTACAGCTGAAACTCATGTAGACAATGTCAGGGGAGGAAGTAAAACTAAACCTTTGACACCAGAGATGAAAACTACCAAAATAAAACAGGAAGTTAATAACAACCATGAGTGGAACACCTGAGTGAACCTAGTAAAGGGAGAATACATCATCATCCACAAAGAAAACCAGTCGGAGCTTGTGGCTGCAGTTAGCTGATTTGCTACTCAGCTTGGAGTTAACTCAGTAGAACATAGAAT
Organism: Astatotilapia calliptera; assembly: GCF_964374335.1. Taxonomy (NCBI): domain Eukaryota; kingdom Metazoa; phylum Chordata; class Actinopteri; order Cichliformes; family Cichlidae; genus Astatotilapia; species Astatotilapia calliptera. The sequence continues at coordinate 6,336,715 of NC_137424.1, read as the reverse complement.
GCTAAACTGTCTAAACCAGGGGTGTCAAACATATGGCCCGTCGGCCAAATTCAGCCCCTGAGATAATTTCATATATCAGTTATTAAAGAATTTTCAGGGTTGCTGATATTCCATGGCAGCAGGGCTGGGACTTTATTCTGATGGACACATCATGTGGCCAATCACATTAAGAGACAGCCTGGGATCATGCCACTATTTAAAGAAAGGGATGGGGGCAAACGTTCAGAAGAAAGCAAGCTTAGTGGTACAGGCCTGGTACACACAGACACAGGTTTAAATTCAAGCGTGTCAGGAAAAAGTGAAAGCATAAAATGAGCAGCATCTGGCTGAATTTCAGTGATATTGGAGACGGCAAAGCTGAGTGCAGAATTTATAAATTAGAAGCTGGATAAAGTGATACCCATTTTCCATTGTGAAGGACAAAAGGTTTCAAACTTGTCCAGGCCTTAAGGTCATGTCCGTTCTCTTCTTAGTGGTAGTAAATGTATAAAATTAAGACTAATGAAAACACTGAATTAAAATTGCTTCCTTTAAAAACACCAAGCTTACAGTTCAGTTTTGAATACTACATATATAAACTGTATATAACAAAGTGCCTTTGAATGGCAAGGATGCAGAAATGTCTGTATGTAGCACAGAGCCAGTGCTCACGGTCTGAATGAGTGTCACAGACCTGAATGTGCATTTAAAGAAATTTATAATTAAATTTCTAATTATGATCTTCAGCACCCAACACCATGACTATGTACATATTGTCGGGTGTAAGAATATTTGTGTTGTGTTCTGTGGATTCAACTCTGCAAACTCATCAGTAATTTCATCAGCAAGTTTCTACTTAGACAGTAATAAAACAGAAAGCAGTTCCCAGGAACTACTTCTTGTTTTAGAATCTTTCAACATAAGAGTACTTTGCACATCAGAACACCCCCATATCTCCTCTTATTAAAGGATTACCTTATTATTAATTTGCTAATTCTGCCAGTTGATTACAAAATGCTTGATCTCACCTGAGAGTTTCCAGTTTGCAGTGTGGATTCTTCAGTCCTTCAGACAGAAACTTCACGCCTAAATCCTGCAGGTTATTGTTACTTAGGTCCAGCTGTCTCAGATTAGAGGACTGAGAGCTGAGACCTGAGGACAGAGCTTCACAACTTCTCTCTGACAGGTTACAGAGACTCAGTCTGAAAAATAACAGAAAAACAATTAAAAAAAACTTACTTTTGATCAAGTGTAATGAGATTACATAACATTTAGCAATATTCCATTCTCTTTTTGTCAAGAAAGTAACGAGCAACATGTGGAAACAATCAGAGAGAGAACAGAGAACAGAGCAGTAAAAGAACAGTGGATAGTTCAATAGGCTTTTGGTATCAACAAAACGTGCCAAATTTCTTTATTTTGTCATCGTTTAAGAAGAGTTCATGATTAAAACTCAGATAACAACTCAAGGCCAGGTCTGGGTGTAACTTTGATGACAGTTACACCCAGAAAATTTTCAGAAATGCCGACAGGTATTCAGTATTGAACAAAATGAGTACTGATTATCACTTAACAGTTGTATACACTTTTCAGACACCAGCACTCATAACTGTGGTTTTGGGGGTTATTTTGTTAGTGGTTTTAGTTGATCACACCTGCTTTTTGTCAACAAGCATATGAATACAAATGTACTTACAGAGCTTTGTTGGAGGCTTTGACCACTGGCAGCAGCCTCAGAAGAGCCTCCTCTGAAGCAGAGTATTTCTGCAGGTCAAACACATCCAGATCTTCTTCTGATGACAGTAAGATGAAGACCAGAGCTGACCACTGAGCAGGAGACAGTTTATCTGTGGAGAGACGTCCTGATCTCAGGGACTGTTGGATCTCCTCCACTAGAGAACGATCATTCAGTTCATTCAGACAGTGGAACAGATTGATGCTTTTCTCTGCAGACAGATCCTCACTGAGCTTCTCCTTGATGTACTGGACTGTTTCCTGATTGGTCTGTGAGCTACTTCCTGTCTGTGTCAGCAGACCTCGTAGGAGAGTCTGATTGGTTTGCAGTGAAAGACCCAGGAGGAAGCGGAGGAACAAGTCCAGGTGTCCATTTGGACTCTGTAAGGCCTTGTTCACAGCACTGTGGTGGAAGTGTTTCTCTACAGATTTTACTTCTTTTTCAGGTTTTTGTTTCCAAAACAATATAGACCATATGGACTTTGTTTGTTGTTGTTCCATCAGATTGAGTCCAGAGTTGATGAAGGTCAGGTGGACATGAAGAGCAGCCAGAAACTCCTGAACACTCAGATGGATGAAGCAGAACACCTTGTCCTGGTACAGTCCGCTCTCCTCTTTAAAGATCTGTGTGAACACTCCTGAGTACACTGAGGCTGCTCTGATATCGATGCCACACTCTGTCAGGTCTGATTCATAGAAGATCAGGTTTCCTTTCTGCAGCTGATCAAAAGCCAGTTTTCCCAGAGACTCCATCATCTTCCTGCTCTCTGGACTCCAGTGTGGATCTGTCTCAGCTCCTCCATCATACTTGACCTTCTTCACTTTGGCCTGAACCACCAGGAAGTGGATGTACATCTCAGTCAGGGTCTTGGGCAGCTGTCCTCCCTCTCTGGTTTTCAGCACATCCTCCAGAACTGTAGCAGTGATCCAGCAGAAGACTGGGATGTGGCACATGATGTGGAGGCTTCGTGATGTCTTGATGTGGGAGATGATCCTGCTGGCCTGCTCCTTATCTCTGAATCTCTTCCTGAAGTACTCCTCCTTCTGTGGTTCAGTGAACCCTCTGACCTCTGTCACCATGCCGACACAGTCAGGAGGGATCTGATTGGCTGCTGCAGGTCGTGTGGTTATCCAGAGGCGAGCAGAGGGAAGCAGTTTCCCCCTGATGAGGTTTATCAGCAGCACATCCACTGAGGTGGACTTTCTAGGGTCAGTTAGGATTGTAGTTTTGTGGAAGTCCAGAGGAAGTCGACACTCATCCAGACCATCAAAGATGAACACAACCTGGAAGTCTTCAAAGCTGCAGATTCCTGCTTCTTTGGTTTCAGTAAAGAAGTGATGAACAAGTCCCACCAAGCTGAACTTTTCCTCTTTCAGCACATTCAGCTCTCTGAAAGTGAATGGAAATATGAACTGGATGTCCTGGTTGGCTTCGTCTTCAGCCCAGTCCAGGCTGTATTTCTGTGTTAAGACCGTTTTCCCAATGCCAGCCACTCCCTTTGTCAGCACTGTTCTGATTGGTTCATCTCTTCCAGGTGAGGCTTTAAAGATGTCTTCTTGTCTGATTGTTGTTTCTGGTCTGTCTGGTTTCCTGGATGCTGTTTCAATCTGTCTGACCTCATGTTCATCATTGACCTCTGCAGTCCCTCCCTCTGTGATGTAGAGCTCTGTGTAGATCTGATTCAGGAGGGTTGGGTTTCCTGCTTTAGCGATGCCCTCAAACACACACTGGAACTTCTCCTTCAGCTTAGACTTAAGGTTACGATGACAAACAGCAGCTGGAAGTTCTGAATAATAATAATAAAAATACAACTTTAACAATCATATTTTACAAAATGCTGATGACAATTTCTGACCCACTGAGAAATGACTGAACACACTGGTTTCACAAGTCTCTCATTTATCCAGCAGCTTAAATCTTTAGATAAATCCTCTTACGTCTCTGCAGACGGTCAGCCAGCTCCTCCTGCTTCATTCTCCTCAGGAAGTCCACTGTGATCTTCACAAATGCCTCTCTGCTGTTTCTCCTCTGCTCATCATCCTCCCTCTGAAACTCCAAGCACTGGGGCTTATTTGGATTCAGAGCCTTCTGGATCTTCTTCAGCTCGTTCTTCACAAAAGTGATGATGTTGTCCTCCAGCAGCTGGAACAGAATATTTATGAATGACCCACCACTCTGAACTTTAGTCCACACAACATCCACTTCTTTACCATCAAGGGGCATATCATCCACGAACTCTTTACCAATTATAGGTTTGACTTTATCTGATTAACTGAGACTTTGTCCACAACTCCATGATCCCAAAAAGTTGATTCTGTTCATATGAATGCAGCGATTTCAGTGGGAGAAACATTTCACTGGTGTTCAGAGCTGAACTACCAACAGGTTGATGATCAAAGCCAGAAACTTGGAGATGTTTCAGGTGACTGAGTTGATCGTACAGACAACTGGTCTTAAAGGTTCACTCTGTTTACACATACAGATCAGTATTTAAGGTTTGACTCTCATCATCCACTGGGGCACAAACTGGGCGTCATCAGGACACTACAACACAGAACAAACACCATCCCCACAGACACAGCAGCCAGCGAAGCAGAAGAACTTCACATCAAGAAGGTCCTGAGTAAATGTGAACGCTGGTTTGAGGGCGGAGTCAAGGAGGCCATTTATGTGAAAAGGAAAGACCATCTCTGAATGGAGGAGGGGCCTAAGGGTACAACTGTCACCATCTTACATGCTGTGATTGCAGCCATTCCCCAGCTCTCTGTGAACTGGACTCATGAACATTGATCAACAACCATTGATCAATGGTCCTGACAATATGCGTACCAATGATCAATGAACTGACCTCCCAGCCCATTGTTCCTTCAGTGGGCTGGTTTCAGTCATACAAATGTCCTGTTTATGAGATTGAAACCTGCAGTCAGCTGAGACTGAAGAAGTCACCTGATGATGATGAAACGTTTCTCCCACTGAAAACATCCAGATGAACAGAATCAAGCTTTTTGGGATTTACGTACCTGGATGATTGAGCATCAAGACACAACTCTGTGACTTTTCTCAGATGAATCAATCCTCTCCTCCAGCTTTGTTTACATCTACCAGCCCTGTGGCGCTGCCCAGGGAAATAATCTATGTGAGAGGTGGAAAGTCATACAGGTGTCTGCTCCTGCCTTCAGTTATTTTATCTACTGTGTGTCAACTGGCTGAACCTCCTCCAACTGTCTACTGTCTCCCTAAACTCAACAATGACTTAGTGATCTATCCATTCTCTGACCAAAGACATCCTGCTGCAGGAGGTTAACATAGCAGCCAATGATGATCCCACTCACTGTGAACAACACATTTGGACCTGATTTGCTGCTCTGGTTTACACGTGAACTTCCACTGCTGTCACCAACTTGAGAGGCTCTACAGAAAAACTGGACTTGTCCATAAAAATCATAAACAACATTACAAGGACAGCATTGCTCAATCAACTCTAATTACTATGACCATGTTATCTCTTCTAACTAAGGTACAGACACTCAAACTTGCTGCTTTCAGTGAGAAGTCAAATGTCTGAATATGAGCTGGAAGCCGCTGAGAGTCCTCCTCCTTCCCGTGGGGTTTACTTTCTCTACTACTTTCAATATAAACACGCCCCTTTCATGCACCTGCAGAGGGCCACCAGCAGATGGAGCTGTCTTAAACAAATCCACTTGGATAGTTAGCTGTAGATGATTTTCTCAGTATGATTGTAGGACTTTGAGTTATTCTTTAGATTTATTTAAACTCCTATATTGTGCACAAGTGTTGAGCGACCCATAATTTCTCTGTACTTTTCATAAGAGCAGCCAGACTTTCAGCTGGTTTTTCTTTTTTAAGAGCTCAAAGATATTGAAGAAACAGTTATTCAGCTTCATTCCCACTGATCTCGACTACAAACTGTTTCACTTTGGTTTCTGTTTAAAGCCTCGATGTTTAAAACGTTTCCCTGTGATCACATTTGCACCGTCTGATTTCAAAGTTTGTTTCTTTTGGTCATTTAGTCCACAGAGTCCTTGGTGTTCTGAAAGGGACCTATAAATAAATGCATTATTATTAATAATAAAGTAGTTGTTGTACATGTACAGACCATAAATATGGAGTCCAGCTGTGTTTGATGCTGCTGGGCAGACTGACCACTGGGAACCTCTGAGCTCTGCTGCTCCACTCTGTGGAAGAACCATGAAGGATTAGATCAACACAGGATAACGATCCAGGAGTTTCTGCTCAAATAACTTCATCTGAATCAAGTCTGTCAAGTTTTAGACACTCAGATTCTGAAGATATATTTTCTGTTTTCTATGAACTTTCTTTCATCAGTGATGGAAGTGATGATGCTGCAGAAGCTCAGAGGAAACTTTGAGAAAACTGTGATGAACCATCAACTAATGCTCTCAGGAGGCCAAAGGTCCCTGAATGTAACTGTGCAGTAGATTCATCGAGTGTTTGAAACCTGACCACTTCCATATGTTTTCATTCTAACACAAGAAGTCCTTTTCTCATTGCTTTGATTTGAGTTTTCATTTGAGTTTTCTGAGTCTCGTATTTGGAGTCGAGTCTAATCAATGATCTGACAGAAGAACATTAAAAAGGATTTACCAGTGCTGTCAAAATTAACATGTAGGGTTAGGGGTTCATCTGTTATCATGATTAACATGATAAAAACCTTTAACACGACACATCTGGAGAGCAGAACGACTCAAAATCCCTGAAATGTTTCTATCAACGCACTTCGGGCAGTTTGTCCAAGTAGAGTTACCTTTGCACACGTGCAGATGTGCAGCACATCTGTTAGTGACGGCAGCTGAACCAATCAGCTCAATATGGAAGATGATGAACACACACTGACCTCTCAATGGAAAGTTTGAGCATTAAAAAAATAACAAGACGGACCAGCCGACCAACATGAAGGATTCTGCACATCGTGACAGAAGGAATTTTCTTTTCACCGAAGCACTTCCAGCTTAAAATATCACAACAATGCAAAGCACTGATGACACAACTGCCAAGTGGACAAACTGCAGACCTGTTAGTGTTGTTAATAACATAGTTTTGGTTCCTCGTGTCAAAGACTTGAAGAAGAGTGACAGAGAGTGTTAGACTGCTGCAGGATCAGTGCCACCTCCACAGACCTGTGAAGAAAATGATTGTTTGACAGATGGGCTCAGATTCAGGATCAGCTGAGGAGTTTGTGGCTGACAGAATCCTGCAGGTACAGAGCAGAGCCCATCATTAGCATGCAGGACTGTCCCTGGGGGGGTCGGCTCATTCAGGAGCTTAATCAATGTTTACATGTTCAATAAACATGTTAAGTGTGTAAATTTGCCCTTTTCTCTCGAGTCTGTTTGCTCATGAAATGAACTTTGATTCGTTTACATTAAAAATGATGTTTAATGGTGATTAATCCAAATGAATCCACAGTAACCCTGTGATGAGTCTGATTAAACATTTTCATTAACAGCAGTAATATAGATTATATATTATTATATATTAGTGCACACTTAGCTTTTAGTATATATGTTTGTTACAAAGTTGTATTTACAGCAGAGAAGCTGAGTTAAAGACTGAAAACTATTCAAAGTCTCTTTGAATTGAAGCGTTTAACATTCTTTGTGTTTATTCTGCATTGACTTCATTATATGGTGTAAACGTCTGTTACAGGCTTAAATATAAAGTTGGAAAAATGTAACTGCAGCTATTGATCAAGTAATTGTGATTAATCAGGATTAATGACAGAAGATTGTGTCATTAATTAGTCATGTTTTAATCTACTGACAGCACTAGTGTTCACTCTGGTGCCTCCAACTGTTTTACGCCCTTTCAACACCTTCGTGGTCAAAAGTGTACACGCACAAAATCTACAATAAAACCCTCACGCAGCAATAGGACAGACACACAATCCATTTATCTCTGTGTCTCAAACACACACACGTGTATTCAAAGCCTCGATTTGTTCATATTTCATCTGTTGTGTTTTTATCTTCAGCGTTTTCAGTGTTGCTGCATTTACACCAAAAATGTTTCCATTGATGAATCAGATTGATTTGAATGTGTTTCATCCATACAAATCCCTCCCTGGTGGTCACATGACTCTATAACATAACAGGAGTCATGTGACAAGAGTTTCATGCTGTAAAATGTCAAAATGGTTGAATGTGGTGGAGTAAAAATGTGAGATGTCAACTACTTTTCTTCAATATGAAATGTTTGCAGGGCCTGACAGGAAGTGGACGGACGCTCTGATCACTTCCTGTTTGCTGAAGTGGGTTTTCAGTTGTTTAGAAACCAAAGGCTTGTTTTAAAAGACAGTTTAAATGGGACTGAGGGAACGACGTGTTTGTAGTTTATATCCAACAACATCAAGCAGTTTAATCAAAGAGTTCATGTTGCTAACAGCTCACCTCTCTGCAGCAGACACAGGCTGGGATTTAAAATTAATGAGACGATCTAAAGACCCGTCACTCTGTAAGGACACACAGCTGGGTCCAGGTTCAGGTCCAGCAGGTCTCCCATGGATCCTGTCAGAGAAGAAAAATGTGTTTTGAGAATGAGCAGAAGGAAACTCCAAAGTAGTGTTTCACAGTGTAAGAACAGAGCGCCACCCAGGGGTCATTTACACTGTGCAGGACTATTGATGGTCCCACTGTGAGCAGCAGGAATTTAAATGTTGGACATGTTTGATAGAAATAAGGAATAAAGGTTCAGTGACTTCCTTTGAGATGCAGTTTAGAGACCAGGAAACATCAAACAGTTCATTTAAATCAGATAAACTGACATCAAAGAGCTCATGTTGCTAACAGCTCACCTCTCTGCAGCAGACACAGGCTGGGATTTAAAATAAATGGGAAGATCTTTAGACGCGTCACTCTGTAAGGACACAGAGCTGGGTGGAGGTCCAGGCTGGTTCCTGTGAATAATGATGCAGCAGTGATGTGAGTGCTGAGCTGTGACATGGAGAAGAGTCATGGACAGTTAGAGATGGTCATCTCACCTCTGAGCTTTGGTCTGGCTCTCATGTTCCCCACACAGAGTGCTTTTAGAGGGAGGGGCTCCCTCCTCTCTGTCCTCACACTGATCCATGCTGCTCAATTCAGCTCACACACACTTTCTACCTGCAGAGGAAACACAAATCATTCATGTGCACATCAGCTGAAATCCTCCTTTCATCATGTGTGCTGTCCAAATATCAGCTGCTTCTTTCCTGCTTCATCTCAGTGTCAGCTGGATGCAGTCAGACAGCAGTGTGAGGCAGAGGAAGCTGCCATCAGCTGCTCTGCTATCAGTCCACTAGATGGAGCCTGAAGCACACACGATGCATTCACTGACACACACTGATTCACTGTTTGGGAAACTAGAAAAATGTTGGTCTTGAACTAGCTGCATAATGCAGACAGGGTAGGACCCAAATATAACGGCGAAACATCTTCAAGCAACTTATAGAAGTCCAGATGCTTTTCTTTCCAAGCTCCTTCAACTATGATGACCTGGATGACTGAGAACCTTCACAGGAAAAATGAAACACACTGAACAAAGAATGCAAGACTTTCACAATAAAACAGCAAACAAAGGAACACAACACTGACACGTGAGCTTGACAGAGGAGTGGAGGAAAGGCAGACGAGAGTGAGCGAGGGAAAGAGGAGACAAGAGAGACATGACAGGCTGAGGAAATATAGAATGGAGCACCAGGCCTCACACAAACACACACAAACACACACAAACACACACAGAGACACACAGAGACACACAGAGGCACACAGAGGCACACAGAGACACAGAGGGAATCTAATGATCAAGGAACTAAACAGGAAGTATAAGAAACTCAAAGAAGCATAAATAAGACTGTAAATGAACCAGAACCATAAACCATAATACAAAAAATGCAAAGTGCTTGGTCAAAGGGACCCAGAACCATTAAAGTTCTTTTCTTTGCTCTTCAGTGTTTGAGTGCAAACAGACTCCACGTTAAACTATGACAGCACCGTCCCTGCTGCTGCTGTCAGACCTGTTATTCACTCACTGCTCGCCAGTGTTTCTAATGAGTTTTACTCATCCATGAGAGTTTAAAGCTTGCACTTACAAGCAATGTTCCCTCTAATGTTTCACGTGTCTGAACACACAACCTCCCTGAGCAATCCACTGTGAGCGACATTAGACGTGTGCACTGTGGTCACGCCAGCGTCGAATCCATCCAAGTTACATGTTTATTAAAATAATCAATTTACAGCGTTTACATTTCTGTTAAACTACTTTTAATTAACTGCTTTAGCCCACTTACAATGAAAGTTAAAAAAGAAAATCTTGTTCATGACCTGTAGCATGTTAACACTATTGGAAGGAAAAATAACTTGAACTTCAATTTTGAAAACACAACTTTCTTTAAATAAAGCTCTGACTTGTATTATGAGTCTGTGGTCTGGGAGAGAGTCTGTAACTCTGTCTGCAACATACAGTAAATAATGACCAATGTTGGGCAGTTAATTATATAGTTACTTCTTCAAAAAAGTAACTGAGTTTTGCAAACAGAGTTTTTTGCAGCTGTTTACTGCAAAAAACTACAGCCAAGGTGTTTTTTTTAAAATAAATATTTCAAACTATTTACAGAACAATCAGCTGTTCTGCATCAAATCTGATGCCACACAAATTATTTGTGCCGCTCCAAAAAATAATTTGTGTCCACTATGAGATGAAGGAGAACAACAGCCTGATACCTGCAGGCCTGACAGCAGCAGATGTATCACTGCTGTAACACCTGTAACACTCAGCAGTCGCCTCATTGTTCTGACACACACAACAACACTATTGACTACACACTAACTACACACTAACTACATACTAACTACACAAGATTTGCTCTAAACGTCTCAAATCTCTCACATCTCAAACACGCCGTCACTCCTTTTCTTAACAACTAAATGCCATGTTTTGATTGGTCGGCATGGTACATTTTTCGACCAATAGGAAAGGCTGGGGTTGGTGTTGTCTTTGCTCACAGGCTTTCGAGCGTTTTCCTTATAAAACTCTGTTTTTACCGTTTCTTCCTGCAGTAAATATAAACAACGACAGTATTCAGGAAGAAAACCAAACATTGCAGATATTTTTATCATAACTCTGGTTTTACGTGGCCGATCAACACAATTTAAAAACTGGTATAAAGTCCACACTTTTCCTGTCAGTTGTTCCGTCTGTCCTGCTCACATCTCCAATCGTTGTACATGTTGTCATTAACGTGGCTTCACTCCACATCAGCCGCTTTGCTAAAACACCGGCACATATTTACTTTAATTTCAATTCAGGTTAGAATTCTTTTTGTGTGCGCAATACAGATTTTCTCTGCGCAGAGACCGTGCCAACAGTGCGCAAATGCGCACGTGCGCAGCTTAGAGGGAACATTGCTTACAAGGTGACTACCAATAAAAACGAGTGTGCTTCACTGTCAGAGCTACGGTGATTCAACCAGTAGGTCGAATGACTTGATAATAAAAATATTTGCTTGATGCTTTGCATTGAGGCGCATTGTTGAATTTGCAGGGACACAATTACCACAGATCAGTTGTTCAAATCACTACAGTAGGGAGCCATGTTATGAATAATAAACAAATAATAATACTAATACTACTACTAATAATAATGTTAATTTAAGTAATTGTTTTCGACTGAACATCACATATAATGTAACAAGCAGTAAATTCAGGTTAAGTGCATTATCAGCATTTGGAGGAGCTCCTTATCCTTCACTGCTCACCTCTTACAAAGTGTTCACACAGTTTGCTAGCTTCTTTCAGCCTGCTAGCTATGCTAACAAGTCTACTACACACACTTGACTCGGTCACATGACAGACAGCAGAGATAGCTGCTCTGCTAGCTAAGCTAACTCATGTCAAAGAAATGAGGCGATGCTGCTGGGAGTTACGTCGCAGACTAGCAGAATTTAGTTATTCAGCATAATATTTAATCCTTATTATCTGCTCCTCTCACCTCTGTTTACATCTGAAAACAAGAAAATTTAGCCAACAGTTTATTAGCCTCTCGCCCTATGACAGCTGGGATAGGCTCCAGCGCCCCCCGCGACCCTGAAAAGGATAAGCGGAAGCGAATGGATGGATGGATGGAGTTTATTAGCTTTGGTGAAATTATAAACAGGTATCAGCGCGGTCACCTATACTGTGCTTTAATGCTAGAGCAGCAGGAACACCAGTTAATCTGAAATCTCCTTTTCTCTCTAAAAAGTGACAGCAGACTGAGTCAAAGACAGAAACCTTATTTAAACACCAAATATTCACTTCCTGATCCAGGATTCAAAGAGGACGTTGAACTTACTCAGCTTCTTCCAATGAACGTCTTCACTCTGCAGCTCTCTGCTGTCTGGACCAGGTCTGTGTAGAAACAGAGAAAATCCTCTGCTTCTTCTCCGTCAGCAGTCCTCTGTGTCTGCAGACTGCGTCAGATTAAACACTTCACACCAGCAAAGACTCTGAAGCTCACAGGTCAAAGGTCAGCTGCTGCACCTTTTGTGATATAAATTTGATCAACAATTAACCTGCAGCAGGTTTCGGCTCCAACTCCAACACACAGAAAACAACCCTGAGAACAAATCAGATGATGTGTGGGTGTGTCTGCAGGCTTCAATAGATGAGCATTAAACACTCAGCAAAGAGGCTGAAGCACAGGTCAAAGGTCAGCTGCCTCACTGTATATAACAATTCACTTTTGAACAGTAGATAGCCTGTAGGCGTCTCTGCAGTGATAAACAGTTTACACATTAAACACTGAACCATAAAAGAAGCTTGAGCTGCAGCTCACAGGTCAAAGCTCAGCTGCTGCACCCAGTTATGAGTTTAAATAAATCATTAATCATGATTTTTTTTCCCTCTCAGCACTTTCACTTGGCCTTGGAGTGTTTTGACGGAGCTACACTGTATGTTTCAAATGTTGTAAATAAATTGGGAGTTAGGGCTGGGCAATATGGCCTAAAATCCATATCGCGGTATAATTTGAAGCACGTGCGGTAACGATATATATCGCGATATATTCTTTTCTTCTGTATAACGTATTTTCCACACTATAAGGCACACTTACAATCCTTTAATTTTCTCAAAAATCAAGAGTGTGGCTTATGTATGAATTCTAGATGTGCTTACTGACCTCGAACCGATTTTGGCTGCAGAAATCTGTTAAAAAATGTTTTAGTAGAACTTTGGTAAGCTACGACGCCGCACTGCTTGATGGATCGTCAGAGCATTACGGCTGCCAAAGTGAGGAGCTTCGCGGAGTAATCTGGGTCCTAAACTCCGTCCGCTTCAGGTCCCAAAGTCAAACGAACACTGAGAGTTAAAAACGGTCTAAATTCTTTCATCTTTAATAAAATCATCAGCGTTGCTGCTTTACCAGGTGTAACAATTAAGTTTAACATCCATGAAAACAGAATTTATTAAATTTAACGGAGTTAGAAGTTAACAGGAAGTTAGCTCGCTAGTTTACACATAAACATTTCATACCATGTTCTGACAGAGATTTTTGAAACTAATTCAAACAGCTCTGCTATCACTTCCAACATAAATGAAGACAGAAAACTAAACAGCAGTGACGTTTGCAGGGTTACTGAAGTTGGACTACCTGGTATATAATGTTGTGCTACGTGATTGCTAGCGACACAGCTATGTTAGCATAACATTAGCACAGTGAAGCCGGAGGCTGAACGCCAACTTTTTTTCCACTTGATAAAAGTTAACGTGAGGGATTCTGGTGGTCAGGGACAAATGCAATCGCATAGCAGGATGCTGTACACGGGCCAAACTTCAGTCAGGAGAACAACTGAGATCATTCATCCACAACACGAGGCTAGTTATTAATATACTGCAACAACATGGGAACAGAGCAGCTGCGAGAGAATTCAACATTAATGAATCAATGTTACGGAAGTGGAGGAAGCGCAGTTTTTGGCTTTCCCCGTATTTCAAAAGTGCTTTATCTCTTTGCTATGACTGTCGCCCGCCATAATTTGAAGAGGATAATGGTTGTAGCCGCTGTGATGCTTTAGACCAAAAAAGGCGCAGCTTGATGACATCATCAACATGCGCTATCGCGATAGAGCGATATAGTCAGAGGCCCTTTCTCAATTCTAAGTACGCAAGTACGTACTCGCGTTCTCGGCGAGACCGGATTTGCCGAGACCGCACGGGAGCACGGACTCGCGATTTGTACAATTGGAACGCCAGCATACATGATGATGTCACAGGTCCGGAGTTTTTACTGCCGTCCCCTCTTAATTTAACTGTGAGTAATATGTTATGAAGCTTAACTTTAATCACAGCCAAACCGGTTTACTCAGGAACAAATAAAACACTGAAATAAGCCAAACATTAACATTTAGAAGTGATCTAAGTGACTTATATATCATGTTTAACCTCAGTAGTGAAATCTCTATTAATAAAAATAGTGTACATGTACATACGTGTACATACCTTAATAAAAACAAGCAGGTGAAAACGAACATAAAACATAAAAGGGGTGAAAACGATGTGCTGGGAGTCCGCTGTTCTCGCCGGCTCTAATGGTCCTCGACCTCGCTGTCTGCTATGGAGCTGGCAGGTCACAGACGTCTCCGAAAACGTCAGAGCGCGTTTGGAAATATATGATATCTTGATAAATCGAGCAGATATTTGAAGTTTACACAGCTACATTCTCGCTTGAAATAACTTAAATGTTTATTTTGTGACCCAGAAAGAGTAATATTTAAAAGTTTTCAGCCCCGCTCGTCCGCCATTGCCGCGTTTGAGTTTTGGACGAAATGCATTCTGGGATATTTAGCTGTACCAAGTCCACACAAGTCACCACCGATGCATGCTCGATAAAAAGGGCGGAGCGAGAACTCAGCTTGATGCGTACTTCGAATTGGAACAGTACTTGTTCTCCGACTGATGACGTATCACGAGTAGACGAGAACGCAAGTACGCATATTGAGAAAGGGCCAAAATCTCTATCGTTGACCAAATTTAATCGATTCTATCGTATATCGTTTATATCACCCACCCCTACTGGGTGTGATTTGGTTGTATTGGTTTGTTTTTTGGTTTTATGTTTCCATGTAGATGAATGAAGACAGATTCACTCTTACCTTTTCAAAATGTCTATAAGGTAGACGAGGTCTATGCTTTTCTGCCCCTTCACAGATAATCCCAGTGATTTTCCCTTGGTCTGAAATTTCACCTGATCTTGTGATATTGAGAGTCATCTGCCTTTGAGGCAGCTAACCAAACAGTGTTCTCTAAACTCTAACTTTAATATACTTTGATATATTTCAGATTTCTGAGCTCTGCTCTGACTCCGTGCCAGTAGCTCCTTAATATGACTTTAGTTTGATCAATAATTAACCTGCAGAAAGTTTCTGTTCCCACTCCACCACGCCGAACAACCCTGAGAACAAATAATATGATGTGGGTGTGTCTGCAGGCTTCAGCACTGTGAGCATTAAACACAATAAAAGACTCACAAGTTCCTGCTCAAAGGTCAGCTGCCTTTAGATCAATCATTAACCTGCAGCAGGTTGTGGCCTGATGTGTTTGTAAGAGTTTCACTTTCAGGAGGAGAAGATTTAAACGAGTCACACAAATGTGAACTACAAAGTCTGTGACACACAATTTATGCAAACTGCATGAAATCTGACCTGAAGAAATCCAGTCTTCTGCCTGTTGTGGTTGTGACAGCTGCTCGTAGGAGAGTTTGTTTGTAGGAGGTGGAGATGTTCTCAGATCAAGTGCGTAATCGTCTCTTTGTGTAGACGCTAAAAGCTGTGAGCCAAAACTCTCTGCTCTGAAACTCTTCACTCAGTCCTCACGCTGAGAGTTTAGAGGCTGAACTTCTTGTTCCTCCATAACACTTTTCATGAAACAGCAGAAATGAGCTTGTGTTTCTCAGCAGTGCGCACACAGAGAACCGATCCTCTCTGCTCAGTCTGAACAAATCAAAGTGAAACGTCAGTGAAAACACAGCTGCTGATCAAACTGTGTCAGATTAATGCCTCAATGTTTCACTGTGAGGTTAAAAAATACATAAAAATGATTTAAAGAAGTAGGAGGCAGATTTTCACAATAAGAGCACTTTGTTTTTAATTCAGTTAATGTCAAACTGTCATCAACACCTCTGTGTTGTCTCCGTCTCTGAGCAGATTCAGGCATTACTCAAATAATAAAGGCTTTTTTTCACTATTATACTTTTCATTAGTCTCCAGGTTGATGATTATAAACAGAATTATTAAAGTTTTTATAATTTCAGGCTGAAAATCAACATGAAATTGGTTTTGATCAAAGAAGCTCCTTTAATGTGTGTCATTAAAATCCTCACACAGACTTAAAAAGGCGACATTAACATTAAAATAAATGAAAGAAGCTTCAGCTGAGAGCTTCATGCAGTCATCATCAGCAGCTCATAGCAGTCACAGCTCTTTATTACGCAGCTTTGCAGGAATTAAAGTGGCTGAAGTGTCAGAGTTTGTGTGAGAAGCTGCTTCATGGACAGCTGTACACACGTCTTTATTATTTCTTCATAAATCAAACACACAGGTTTGTCTGCAGATGATTTAAAGTGTGTCGTTGTGCAGTTAAAGCTGTTTGTGTGACGCCCTGACCTCCTGTGAATGAAACAGCCAATCAGATCCATCAGAGAGAGAGCAGGAAGTGTGTGTTTGTGACAGAACAAGGAAACAGTGATGATGATGAACATAAAGGTCCTCTGATGTTTCCTGTTACAGTAACGCTTGTTCATCTGTTGCTCTCCTACACTTTCCTATAAATAAAGGAGAAAAAGTCCGTTTAGTTTCATTTCCTACAGCTCAGAGTTACACTTCACATTCCTGCAGTCACATCAAAAAGCTTCACTTTGGTCCAACATCTACATGTTAACATGAAACACAGACAGACTCAGAACATCTGGAACATCTGCACTTTGACCCAAACTGTTATAGCAGGATATTTTCTGCATATTTCTTATGTTGGACCTGTTTGAACTGTAAACGACCTGTAATCATCTGTAAATGGTGTGAGACACACTGAGGCCACCTACAGGGCAGCTGGGGAACAGCAGGGATCTGAAATCATACGAGACGTTAGTGAGTGAGAAGAACAAACGGACTTAAGATGGCTCGAAGTGATCAAAGTTGATCTAAAACAGAAGATAAATCCACTGATTCTTTGTAAAGTTCATCTGCTGCTCACATGAATCCATGAAAGATTTATTTCACTGAATGTTTCTTCAAAGCTCATTTCAACCTGTTGAAGTCATGAATGAAAGTGCAGACTGAGAGTGGATCACATGATGTTTGAGGTGTGTCATGTGACATGTTCAGTATTGTCACACATGTCTAGATTGTCCCTGATATCATAACTGCTCAAACACTGATGATTATATTTGAAGAATTATTCCTGATGGCAGCAAAGTTTGAATGGAGCTCTCTGTCTGTGCTGATTTGTCGCCCTCTGGAGGTCAAAGCACAAACCTACAGGGCAGCTGGGGAACAGCAGGGATCTGAAATCATACGAGATGTTAGTGAGAAGTTAGAACAAACGGACTTAAGATGGCTCGAAGTGATCAAAGTTGATCTAAAACAGAAGATAAATCCAAAGCAGCATCAGATGAATGTTACCATTTCCAGTTACGGTGCCCTTCATCTAATATGGAAATGTGTTGGTTTTTTTTGCCGTGTTGTTGTTCTTCCTATTGTGTTTAGGCCAGAGATGCTCTTCAAACAGCGGACAGACATGACCACATTACAAGAACATGGTGTGAGAACGCTGAGAGACCTTAACCAGGAAGTCAGAGGTCAGCTGATGCTGCGAGCAGGAAGTGAACCAAGGGAAAGGTTCACTCTACTCAATCTCAAAGAAAATATGCTGGTATTTGTTGATGTTGATGGTACAATAAAAATATATAATATAATAAATAATAAAATATCATGTGATGATGAGATGTGTTGTTGGTGTTTGTATTTTCTGTAAATGTCTTTTTTAATGTAAATGCTTTGTTCCAGACGGACAGGGAATCAGTTGCTGTACGATGACATCATCTTGATGTTGACGAGGAGGGCGAGAAAAACTAGTTTTGTCCTGCAGATGGCGATCTTGCACCGTGTCCAGAGAGCCGACACTTTGATGGTGCTGCTCTACTCAGCTTACTTTAGCCTGGGTTGGACTCTATATGAGCAGCTTCCACTCTGGTTTCACTCTTAAACACACTTGTTTGATTTCACTTGTAAAAGTTGAAGAATAAATATTTTATTACAAAATTATTTGTTGATGCATTTTTTTAGGGTCAAATATCTTGTTTGATTTGAGGAATGAACTGTTAGGGTGGAAAAAGTGAATCAGGTTAAAATAGTGGTGCTTTATATCAGTGAAGATGTATAATGTAATTTAAAATGTTGATGATGGGTTGTAGTGGGCTTGTACTTACAAAACTGCCTCATTTTATTGGAACGATCCACAGTTGCATCCATTCACGGATGACATCTGACATCATTTGACATCTGGTCTGAACACGTTTGTACACAAGATGCCTCAGTTCTGGATGTTTCCACAGACTCCTCTGTGCACCTAAAGGAAAGGTCAAGGGTCAGCAGCACATGTAGTTGGGACAATTCTTCAGTCGCACAAACTACACAATCATTTTCCTCCAATGACGACTTTTCACTTGCAGAAATGGTCCTGTGTGATTTCCAGGCTGTGATATAAAAACTAGTTCCTAATGGCAGCGACTCACTCAGTAAACATGTGTTTCCTTCACCAACCTCACACACAGATCCAATAAGATCAGGAAGTGGGCAGTATAGTACAATATGTGTTATTCTGTGCTGCACTGCCCAAACTAAAGATCTGCTGAAGTGTTGGAAATGATCCAGATGTTTATTTTGGACGATACAGCAGAAGATCAGACATGAAAGTGGAGATAACACAGAAGACCTGCAGCAAAGGTCAGAGGTCAGACTGGGCCCTGGATTCAACAATGAGCCAATGATCATCAAGCAGTGACTAAAGCAGAGCCCTGACGTTCTGACATTCATCACACAGTCAGAACAAATGTCTGCTGATGACTTCATCTCATGAAACGACTGATAGATGTCAGTTCATTGATCAGCTGAGCTGCTGATCTTCATCGTCACAGAAACATTCAGCTTGTTTCAATCAGTAAATAACTCCCACTACTCCCAGTTTGAACTGTTCCCACTCAAAATGCTGAGAGAACAATGATCATTGTAGAACTTCACAAACATCACGTGTTGTTTTCCACATGTAAGATCAGCAAACACACAGAAACTTCCTGTTGCCACACACGGCCTCTAAAATCTCTTCCACGCTTTCTGTCTGAAGTCCACTCTCTGTGTCGGATCCACAGGAAACAACAAGATCTTATTAACATGGTTTTCAATGTGTCTCCTTCCAAAAAGTCCAACCAATGAACAAATGTGTGTATTTGTGGAGGCCGAACAAAAGCATGACACATTTCTCTGTTTCTATAAACTGGAGTCAAACACAAACATGAAGAGTTTCACTGACAGACTCCAAAATGCCCCCACAGTGGATCAAAGGGAAATCCTACAGTGTGGCCAGAGACTCTTAATGGCTCCAACATCAACACATCCACAATGTTGGATCCAGTTCTGCCTCACAGAGTTACTAAGACACACCCTCTGCCAGCATCACAACAGCTCCACCTGCTTCACCTGCCTCCTCAGCATCTGTACACCTGAAGAGAAAAGAAAGGCTCCAACAGCTCAAATCTACAAAGGATTCATGAAGTTTCATCCAACAATAACATGTTTGCCTTCCACAGTGTGCTGTTAGACACCACTGTACCTCTGCCATTTCAAAAAGAGCAGCTTGGGAACATTTTGGCTCCAAACACTTTGTGTTTAAGTTCTTTGTTTTCTTTGTGAAGCCGACAACATCTGGAGCTTTGTGACTCATAGAAACATCATTTTGTTCTTTAGATGACAGCAGATTGGGACTGAATAATCAATCACTATCAAACCAATAAAGACAAACATGCTGATTTTACAGGAACTTTGTTGGAGAAGCTGCAAAGACATGAAACTGGTGGAGATCCCAAACCAGTTGATAGTGCTGGTTATTCCAAATAAAGCTGTTTCCCTTTGAGATGAAATGACTTTCTGTCCTGATATATAATAAAGATGTTGTTGTTTTTGAGCCCCTGTATTAAAAGTAGTTTAAAGTCAGCTTGAGTTTGATGTCTTTATGTCAAAGCTGCTCATGATGTTGAGCTGCTGATGGAATAAAAACAATATAAAAGCATGTAGTCCAGACTTAAATGTAGCCTGTTGTTAGCTGAGGTCCACACACAGTGTTTGACAGTGTAAAGTGTGTGAAAGGGCTGCTGGTGGAGCTCACTAGGATGAGCAGGTGACCACGAGGTGGAGAGCAGCTGGCCTGGCTTTGACCCGGGCCACGCCCCCTTTCTCTCTGCTTTGCTGTCACTTATCTTCACTGCTCTGTCCAATAAAGCTGAAAAAGGCCCCGAATCAAAGAAATCTGCTGCAGCCTCTGAAATGTCTTCTGTTTCCTTCCCGACGGCTTTTTCACCGTCAGCCCATCAGACAGTCCAGCAGCATTTATGATGATGTCATGATGTTGAAGAGGCTGCTACGGTGGCCTCCCATGACCCCCAGCCTCATCACAGCTGAGATGCAGACATTTGAAAACATTCAGCAGACAACTGAATAACAGTCCAACACAACAGTCTGTGTGCAGACACACACTGACCTTTCATAGAGTCAAACACAGCTGGTTGAGTCATTTCTCTGTGAGTCTAAAGTGAATCTAGTATTTGAAAGTCCACTTCCTGTATTTGTTGTTGAAGACTTCTTCAGCTTCTTCTCAAGGACATCAGCTGCTTGTTTGGCAGCAGAGGCAGTTAAGAAGCTTCCTGAAAAACACTGAACAGTGAGTTCACTGTGGCATATGACAGATTCAGCTTTCTGTGTGCAAATGTGTCTGTGTCGACCTTTCAAATGCTGTTGAATCCAAAACATCAGCGGCTCCTCGGCTGCTCGCTTCATGCACTTCTGTCTGTGTGACAGTCCAATGACATCACAGCTGTTTCCAGCCCCAGTGTCTCAGGACTGGACACCTTTAAACATGTCGAGGATCAAACAGCGTCCAGCTAAACACACATGAAACTATCAGAGCTGACAATCATTCCAATAACATCTAATGGTTCATGTATGTAGACACAGGACTACAAGGAAATGGCTCTCAGCATCTGGCTGTGGGAACACATGAGTCCCTGTTTGTGTTCAGATTGTGTGCATGTTTTAGACGTGTGTCACATGTAGAAACACAACAATCCCACAATGACACACAGATGTGTTTGACACAGCTGTGCAGCTGTAAGTTGTTTCTAATGATTCATTGAAGCTCTTCTAACATTCTGGAGACGATCAGTACATGAATCTGTTCAACACGACAACAATTTGACTTCAGTGTGAACGTTTGCATTAAATAACCTTCTTCATCCAGCTGACAGCATCTTCATCCTATGATGTGAACAGTTCCTCCTGTTGATGACAAACCTCTGACAGGATCTGCTTGAGGAGCTTTTTCATGTGCAGCTCTCTGAGCTCAGGGCTGAGCTGCTGTTTCATCTTTAAGAGCTGCTGCCTCCTCGCCGGACTTGTTCTCCTCTTCTTCTCCTAATGACACCATTTCTGCTTCATATTAAATTCAATAAAGATGCTGACATGTTTCTGTAGCAACAACATCATTGAATCTAGAACAACTGGAGCCAAACCAGTGGCTCTGCTGGGATCACTGGTGAGCCAACACTTCCTTGTTGATGCAGATTTCAGGGCTTCCTTTTGCTCCTCCGTTATAACTGTTCTCTCTTCTCAACACATGATGACACAAAGGAATCAGCAGTGACAAAGATGATGCTGAAGAGAAGCACACACTTCACACATATAACAGAGCAGTGCAGTTACACACACCTCTGCTCGACATCAGGCCTCAAACAAAGACACAAAACACTAACTTGACTCTAAACAGAAGAAACCAGCAGCTGTTTCTGTTCTGTGCTTATTTATATTTGACACACATGCTTCTCTTTGTGCAAACACACATCGCACTATAAGGGTAACCTCGCACACAATGATTGGACAGCACAGTGATGATGCTGGGAGATCCTATACGCAGCAACACAGAAACACTGAGAACTTTAAACAATGATGGAAAGTGTTATAAATGACTTGTTGGCCTCTGATCTGTCACAAACAGCTGAAACGTGTCTCTCATGAGTCACATGAAGGTTTTTGACAGAAAGGACAAAAAGTAGCTGCAGTCAGTTTGTGTCATTTTTATATTTATTCATCTGGGAGAAAAATCTGAGGGACATTAAAATGTGTTTTCAACAGAGACAAGAACATGAATATAACAGAACAGGTAAATGAACATGTTTCAAGTAAACAGCTGGACTGATCAGGTCCAAACACAGAGTGATAAACTTGTCAAACAGCTGTCATATCTTTATATAGAAGCTCTTTATAAATGCTGCTCACTGCAGTCTGTTTACTAATAATGTCAAAGTGT
Source organism: Astatotilapia calliptera (assembly GCF_964374335.1). Classification (NCBI taxonomy): domain Eukaryota; kingdom Metazoa; phylum Chordata; class Actinopteri; order Cichliformes; family Cichlidae; genus Astatotilapia; species Astatotilapia calliptera. Next base: position 6,314,383 of record NC_137424.1, on the reverse strand, counting down.
TAGAAACACAGAAACATCAGAATGGTCTTTGTTCACAGAAACCTGTCTGGGATCCTTTGTTGTTCTTTTGATGCAGAGTTACATTATAAATATAAAGAGTTATTTCAGAGTCTCATCAGTTTTCCTGCATGTCTTTATTTAACACATCAGCAGGGCTGAAGCTCTCATGTTAAACACACACTGATCTATGGACACGTTCATGTGTTTCTAACAGAACCAGGCTGTTATCAGCCTGCACTAACATTATGTCACACACACTGAATGTAACAGTGACAGTTTACATCATCACACAATCAGCTGTGATTGTTTCACTGTCATCAAACGAGTCAACAGGAAGTAGAATCAATAGAAACCAATCATTTACTGACAGCATGTCTGATGGAAATAAGTGCAGATTATGTATGAAGTCTAACTGCACACAGTAACTGTGTTACAATAAGGACTTAACAGCGCCCTCTGCTGGAGTGTTTCAGTACTGCGTTAACTAGAATACACCACCTCCTCCTCACACCACCTGCTACAGCTCTACTCTTCTATGACTACAGTCATCCACAGCACTGATGTGAGGTCACATGGTTCATATGTAAGGAGCACAGCTGACCTCAGGTCAGTTTAATGACTGTGAGCAGCAGCTGTGTTATTGTCACTGTGACAGGGAGACACTCTCAGACACAGCGCTCATGTCAGCTTGTTCTCATGCAGGAGGATCAGGAGCTCCATGTTTGTCTTTCTGTTTGAATCATGATGTGTTTGTGCCATCAGAGTCTGTCATGAGTACTCAGGGTTTCACAGCAGCTCTTCTGGATGCTGACGAGGACTCCAACCTCATGTTTCACCTCTCTGAGCTTCTGATGTCTGTGAACACTCGTGTTTCTTCTCTGGGCTCATCTGGACAAAAACACCTTTCTGTGTTTGGCTGCAGCCTCATTCTGACTGACAGGAAGTGTGTTATCCATGAGCTGCACTTCTGTGAGGAAGTTTCCTGCTGTGTTTCCTGTCTGTGGACAAACACGAGTGTTCCAGCTGAGGACTTGGTTCCTTCCACCTGTCCATACAGGACATCACGCTGTCTGCAGCTCTGTAAATGCAGCTCCAGGTCCTTCCACGTGCTGCTCTGTATTTGTGCAGTTTGTAGTGTGTCCTGGGAAACGTAGCACACATGGTGTTCTTCTGCTGTTTCCTCCTTTCACTGAGTGTGAAACACTGACGCTGTGCTGTTGTTCACAGAGGGGAGCTGATTCTAGCTGCAGCTGGACTCTGTCATCTAACTGAATGTGTTGGTGCTGATCACGGGGCTCTGAGGGGGGAGCAGCAGGAGGACTCTGGATGCTGACGTCAGTGTATCTGTGGAAGCTCCCACAGCGTGTCTGTCATTCAATATTGTGCTGTATATTGTATCTATGCAAAGATGAACAGACTGTGTGTTCACTGGTCTCTGTGCTGCAGCTCTGATGTCATCATCACTCCCTCCTCCACCCTCAGCAGTCCCAGCATGCTGCTGTGGTGCACCCCACCCTCACTCTACACCTGAGCCACAGACCACACCCTCCACCTCAATATACACCACAGTTTTCTCTGCTGTGGAAATGAGATCAGGAGGAAATCATCATTATTATTATTTAATAAACGCTCACATTAATGTGGGCTTATTTGTTTCATATTAGAAACATTAGTTGAGTGTTTTTAGTATAAAATGGTCAAAGTCCCTCTTTTTGCTCCTCCCCTCACCTGTGGATGGGCGGTGCTGTTACCGTGGTGACAGCTTGGATGTGTTTCAGTCCTGCCTGGTTATCACTGCAGGAATCTTTCACATTTATTACAGGTAATAACTCTGATTTTTCTGTGTATTATGAACCAAATGTATCCTGATACACACAGAGATGGATGAGCAGAGGTCACATGATGAAAGAACAAACATGGAGTCTTTGATTTATTTAGATATTCATTGATGAATGCAAACAAACCTGACACTGAACCATCGTCCAGCAGAACAAACCTGATCACATGACCTGCTGACCCAAACAGTGCAAAGCTCCATGGCAACAACAACAAACAGCCTCACATATGTTAACAGAGGCTGTTAGAAGCACAGAGTCTTTACAGTCTTTCTCCTGCTTGGACACAGATCTCTGCACATCTTCATCACAGTTACTCACAGACGTGCAGAGTGTGTGGATATCAAAGCTAAGTTTCCACCATGTTTGTAGTCTGTACTGGGACTCATGGAGCATCTCTCTATGAGCACTCAGTGCTTTAAACAGTGAGTCCCAGTTTAACCAGCAGCCTTCACACCACACATCACACAGACATGGAAACTTCAAACCTCAGACTGAAGACACCATCAGAAATAAACAGATTGTGATGAAGATGAAGAACTGGACCAGTTTGCTGTGGTTTCTTCTGTTCCTGTCAGAAATAAGAGTCTGGCAGCACTTTGCTCTCCTTCCACATGTTTAAGGAGGAAGTGAAGAAGAGCGAGTGAGTCGTCTTCCTCTGTGGGCCCAACATCAGGCAGCAGCCACGGATTTTTAAAAACCCAGCACACTGCTTCAGAAACACTGAGTCCAGGTGACCAGAGTCATGTGATCAGTGAGGTCTTCACTCAGGACGTCACTGCTTCAGGACCTGATTCAGAGGTTTATGAGGACGTGGATCATTGGTGCTGATGTTGTGTGAGAGCTGGTGAACCATGGGGAACATGAATAACAACCAGGCCATCAGCAGTTCTACCCCCAGCTCTAAAACCTACATAATACACTATACATATAGTTATATAGGTTATAGTATGTTATATATAAACGTAGCTGAAGCAGTTTCATTTGCAGCTTCACGCTGCACTTCACATGTTTGTCCACCAGATGGCAGCACAGAGGCCTGTGTTGGAAAGCTTTGAGTAATGAAGCGTTTTCAATCCAAGCTTCAGAAAGCTTCATGTGGTCATCAAGGAAGCAACCAGGAAATATCTGCTGTGTGTAAAAACAGCAACACAAGAATCCAGGATGAAGACAAGAAACTCAAAGCTCACAAAACAGGTGGAGCTAATTTTGTGACGTGTTTCTGTAAAAACACCACAGAAGTGAATCATCAAAGTTTCCATGTGAGCTGATGATGCTGCTGCAGAGTTTCTGTGAACCTCCTGTGACCCCGCCTCCTCATACAGAGACATCTGATTGCTCTTCAAACTGCATCACGTGGACACATGTGATTGTGTGTTATAGTATTGATCCCAATGCTGGTATCAGTCCTGGATCAATAACACTGGATGGATGCGTTCAGCATGGAGCCCCTGAGCTGTGTTACAGACAAACATGGAAACTGACAGGTCTGTGTCATTCACAGTCTGTAACACCTCTAAACAACAGAGGCTGACCCAAGTGCCTCAGAGCCAGGCACGCTCACATCACAGCTCTCTAAATAAGCCAGTTTCAAAATAAGAGCTGAAAGCTGTGTTTGCTTGTGTTAGCTTATTATTGTGGAGACTAACATTCAGTGATCATGTGTTCAGACTCATAATGATTACTCTCAGAAATCATGATCTTTGTATTTACTGTGTGTTGGATCAATAACTGAGATTCATGGTATCACACAGCTGTGCTGCTGCTGATGTCAGCACATCTGGAACAATACGAGGTATCTGCTACCAGACTGAGCAGGACGTGAGACCTGTGGACTGTTTAAAGCTGTCCCTCCACAGCTCACTCAGACCTGATCCACACCTCAGTGATATTCTCTGACTTCCTCAGTAGAGACAGAAACCATTCAGATCTGGGACCATCAGCTGACTGATGATGTCACACAGACTGTGTTTTTCAGGAACAGTGATTCTGATGTGAGCCTGCTAGCTGACAGCAGACCTGATGAAAGCACATGTTCACATCTGTGAGGACAGACTGGACTCTTTGACTGCACCTTGGTTCTCCTCAGAGGTCTGTACAGGAGCATGTCCACCCCCACTGAAGATCTCAGTCACTGTGAAACATAGAAAGCTGCTTGTGTGGCCTCTGCCTCACATGTAGATACAGCTACAGGTTTCTCTGTCAGTCAGACTGAAACAGTGTCCTGATGCTGCATCATTCAGCTCTGTGCCCCAGTCAGCATCACTGGGAGCTACCAGTGTTTCTGCCCTTTTCCTGTAACACTACACTCAGCACAGGCTCAGCTGGTATCCAGTGTTGGACTTTGGCTTCAGCTGCTGTGATAGATCCTCTAACATAGATCAGCTCTGCTACATGTTGTTAGATAAGTGCAGCTGCTGTCATGTCCTGATGTTTCTCTGGCTCAGCAGCTTCTCCATCAGAGGTTCACATGGAGCTGATCCAGTATCTCCAGTAACTGTGTTCTGTGCCTCACTGGTTCATCCTTCTGTCTGTGTGACGTCAGTCAGATGTTGAAGTTAAACTCTGTAATCTTCACTGTGTCACAGAGTTCAGTGAGTCCCGTTATTCACAGTATCAATCAGATCATCAGAGAACAGCTGATCAGCAATCAGTGGTGCCAACAGCGCCTCCTGTGGTGAGAGGATGCAATAATGCAATGTAGCATTTTTCCACTCAACACTTGCAGTCATGGAAACTGTCTGTTGGATCTGTGTGACGTTGCTTTCTTGGTTAGAGTTCCTCACAAATGTCCAGATGATTCTTCTAATGAGGCGTCGACCATGTTTGCAGCTCTTTGGAAGAAAACGTCGCCCTTTGCCATCCTTACTTTTCTTTGACTTCTTCAAATGCAGCTGAACTCCAGCTGGTATTTTCTTGGACTTTGCAGCTGTTTCTGGTCATCAGTTCATTCCTGCAAACCTCTGAAGCTGAACAACAATGATGCTGCATTGCTGGCTGATCCCAAAAGGTTGATTCTGTTCATCTGGACGTTTTCAGAAACGTTTGCTCACTGATCAGGTGACTTCTTCAGTCTCAGCTGACTGCAGCTTTACAAGCTTACAAACAGCACATTTGCACAATGACTGAAAGCAGCAGCACCTGATATATATGATACTAATATAATACATATACATATATAATCCATACTAATGATGAAGGAACTGAGCTCACAGTCCATTGTTCATTCAGTGAACTACTCAGTTTATTTTGGGCCTCAGAAATGCTCACTCTGTTTGTACATCACTGTCAGCAATAGACTCATTCTGCTGTGTGGACAGGAACACATGTGACATCACTTCCTGTTTGTTTGTGACTGAAGAGGAAGAAGTTTACAAGGAATCATTTAGAAGAGTTTCAAACATCAACTGATTGAATCCATGAATCTGAAAACGTGTTTGTGAGTGAAAGAGACAGACATGTACAGACTGAACTATCTGTTCAACAGTCAGAGTGTTTCTGTAACAGGAGACACTCTTTACACTCCACTCAGCACAGGGACACTGAGCAACCAGGAGACCAGCCATAAAACCTAAACCCAGGATAAAGAGTTTGAGTGAATGTGGTGTTGAAGGTGTGGAGGTGGATCAGAGTGTCAGAGGAGACACTGTAGAAGGACAGAGTGCCAGCAGGACAGTCCACATACACTGCTGCTCTGTTAGAGACAGAGGAGGAGGAGGAGGAGGAGGAGGAGGAGGAGATGGATGTGTCTCTGTAATTGTGCCTGACACAACGAGGACCATTATAATCACAGTACAGACTCCAGGACTGATCATTGCATCCAAACACACAGTCAACACTGTTTCCTTTCCTTCTGATGCTTCTGTAACTCACTGATATAAAAACGTCTCCTCTCCACTCGACCTCCCAGTAACAGCGACCAGTCAGACCATTTCTACACAGCAGCTGAAGATAAACATCAAATCTGTCTGGATGATCAGGATATGACTGAACCTCCTCCACACGTGTCACCTTCCTGTTGTTGTCAGACAGTTGGAGCTTTGTGTTCACTGTGTTTGTGTCGATTGTGAGTTGACAGGAATCTGATGGAGAGAACAAACACAATCCAGCTGCAGTTATTGATCCATCATCTGTTCATTGATTGACACTTTGATGATGACTCCTGACATGATGAAGATGGTTGAATGTGTGCTGCTTTGTTTTCATGAATCCCATTAAAAACACACTTACACTTCCTCAGACCTGGTCTCAACCATCGGACTCCAGCAGGCTCCACCCTGAAAGGAGGAGGGGGGTCAGAGCAGCACAGTCAGCATGCACACATGGACATTACATGGCTCTCACACACACACTGTTACACACTGAGCTCAAAGCTCGGCTCCACTGTTTTATTCAAAGAAATCTACATTTATTTATCAGCACATTTAAAAACAGCTTGAGCCAAAGTGCTGCACAGAGTAGAGAGAAAATAGGAAACATACACAGTAATGACTATAAAGACTGGTCAGGATTGAAAGCTACAGAGTACAAATGTGTTTCCAACCGGCTTTTAAAAATGTCCAGTGTTGGTGACGACCTGATGTGAAGGGCGACTGTTCCAGAGTTTGGCTGCAGCCATCGATAAAGCTCACCTCTGTTTTTACGTCTAGTTCTGGTCAGAAGCTGCTTATCTGCAGACCTGAGGGCTCCACTTGGATTCTTTTGTTAAAGAGAGATAAGATGGAGCCAATCCATTCACAGATTTAAAGACAACCAGATCTGGAAGTGGATTCTACCACGTACTGGTAACCAGTGGAAAAAGCTGGTGATGGGTCGTCTAGCACAGACCCACCGCTGGAACCAGACAATTGATGAGGGAGAGAACTGTGACAGCGCCGTTCCTTCACTTGACCTCAGTCGCTCTCGTCTGCTCCCTCGTAACACTGCTCTTTATTGAGCTTACATGAATATGCACAAGTTCATTATGACGTCTTACACAGGTATGAACAAAGAGTACCAGTCTGTGCATAGTGTGTGTGTGTGTGTGTGTGTGTGTGTGTGTGTGTGTGTGTGTGTGTGTGTGTGTGTGTCTGTGTGTGTGTGTGTCTGTGTGTGTCTGTGTGCGTGTGTGTGTGTGTGTGTGTGTGTGTGTGTCTGTGTGTGTGTGTGTGTGTGTGTGTGTCTGTGTGTGTGTGTGTGTGTGTGTGTGTGTGTGTGTCTGTGTGTGTGTGTGTCTGTGTGTGTCTGTGTGCGTGTCTGTGTGTGTGTGTGTGTGTGTGTGTCTGTGTGTGTGTGTGTCTGTGTCTGTGTGTGTCTGTGTCTGTGTGTGTGTGTGTCTGTGTGTCTGTGTGTGTGTGTCTGTGTGTGTGTGTGTGTCTGTGTGTGTGTCTGTGTGTGTGTGTGTGTGTGTTCCAGATGTGACCCTGTGACCCCAAAGCTGGTGCTAAGAGTCCAGCGGTCCCCCTAACAAAGGGCTCTTATACTTAACCAGACACAGAGCAGGTGTCCTCCTACACCAGGGGTCTGAAACTCGCGGCCCGCGGGCCAATTGCGGCCCGCAGGACGATAGTTTTTGGCCCCACCTTAATATGAAAATGTAATGTTAGTTTGATAATGTATGACACTTTACAGTGTTGTGGGCGGAGCTGAATTAACCCACCAATCAGGGTGGGATATGGATCTCAGGGGACACCAGCCGGGCTTGATGCAAGCAGGGAAACATTTCTCAATGAGTCAAAGTTCCAGCAGCGTTGCCCTGGAGTGTTTCTTTCTTTCTGTGCCTGGCTGGCTTCCTCCTTTCTATTGGGCAAACGCCGACATTCGCCCCAGCGCGCTGCGTTCACAACACTTCAAAAAAAGTTGTTTTTTTAAGTTGCTGCCCAGCGGGACATTATACGTATATAGATTTATACACACGTCAGTGGGATTTAAAGTTATTTTTCCACAGAGAGAGATCTCATATTAACTCTCACAGTGATGCGTAGGCGGCGGGATAAAAGAAAAGTCATGAACTCAATGCAGCCCAATTTAGTCTGCAGTCACATAGCGACACCTGTTCATCGGCAACAACAGTCCCCGGTAACCCGGACTAATTATAGGGTCGCACCGTAATTTGTGGCTCCATGTTTTTATTTGCATCACTGCGTTTGCATTGCAGCAAACATGAACATTACATATATTTCAATATAATGTAAAAGCAGTCAAAACAACTAACATCAGAAACAGCTGATGTTATTTGTTATATGTCACGGTGTCATTTCCGCTTCTTTCTCCTGTAACAACAGCCCGGCGCCGTGAGCAGTCGCCTTTTTTGCGCTCGCTATCCCTGCACTTTCTACCATCTGCAAACGCCACGGTGTTCGTGTCGTCATGAAAGACATGAACATCGAGCGTAAAAACAAAGGAGACTGCTACCGGCTTTTTATCTGCCGATCGCCGTGCTACGGTTGCAAGAAAAAGAAGCAGAAATGACGTTCTCTACGCGTTGAGACGTTCCCCGTCCGTCGGCTAAACGCTTGATTGAAACTTCAATGCGACAGTGACACCAAGTAGAATTATAAATGTCACATAGCCCCAAACATGTCTTTTTCAAAGCCTGCGGTGAAGAGAAAGGTTGGTGATGAGCACCGACAATTTCAGGAAAAGTGGGAAATGCAATATTTCTTTGTTGAGCACAGGGGCACCCCGACCTGTCTTATTTGCACAGAGAAAGTTGCGCTGCACAAGGAATACAATTTGAAACGTCATTACACAACTAGACATGCTGAGCTGGATGCAAAATACCAGGGAGACGAGAGAGCGAACCGGGTTGCCAGTCTTAAAACAGATCTACTGAGGCAGCAAGATTTCTCCAAGAAAGCAACCAAAGAGAATAATGCAGCAGTCGGAGCCACGTGGTTAGTGAGATGATTGCTAAAGCAGGGAAGCCATTCACAGAAGGTGCATTTGTCTAAAAGTGCATATTGCAGGCTGCAAATATAGTCTGTCCGGGAAAGAAAGGTCAGTTTAGCAACATCAGCCTTTCTGCCAACACCGCAGCAGATCGCATTTCTGACCTGTCAAGTGACATTTATGACCAACTGTGTGAGAAAGCCAAATGTTTCAGTGTATACTCAGTCGCTCTTGATGAGACCACAGACATCACCGACACTGCCCAGCTCCCAATGTATGTCCGTGGTGTTGATGACAGTTTTGAAGTGATGGAGGAGCTGCTCACAGTAATTCCAATGCATGGCCAGACCACCGCTCAGCAGATATTTACAAGCTGTGTGATGCCATTGAGAATGTTGGTTTGCCATGGAAGAGGTTTGTTGGAATAACAACAGATGGAGCGCCATCAATGACAGGGAGGAAACATGGACTGGTGGCACAAAACAAACTGGAAGAGGAAGGCGTGGAGGAGGCCATTGCTCTGCACTGCATCATCCATCAGCAGGTCCTTTGCAGCAAATGCCTGAAGTTTGACAATGTGATGTCTATTGTTGTGAAATGCATCAACCAAATCAGATCCAGGGGCTTAAAGCACCGAAGGTTCTGTGCTTTTTTAGAGGAAATGGAGTCAGAATATGGGGATGTGCTCGACTTCACTGAGGTACGTTGGCTCAGCAGGGGAAATGTATTAAAGAGACTTTTTGAGTTGAGAGCAGAAGTGAAGCCTTCATGGAGAAGGATGGAGTTAGTGTTCCTGTGCTAACTGATCCCAAATGGCTCATGGACTCAGCTTTTCTTGTTGATATGACACATGAGCTTAATGTACTGAACAAGACGTTACAAGGCCAGGGGCAACTTGTCAGTGCTGCCTATGACAACGTGAGAGCATTCTCCACAAAACTGGCGCTCTGGAAAGCTCAGCTCTCTCAGACAAACCTTTGCCATTTCCCAGCATGCAAGGCTCTCGTGGATGCAGGCACACCATTCAGTGCTGACGAGTATGTTGATGTCATTTTGAGGCTACAGGAGGAATTTGATCACAGATTTGCTGACTTCAAGACACACAGAGCCACCTTTCACATTTTTGCGGGCCCCTTCTCCTTTGATGTGCAAGATGCCCCTTCTGTGCTTCAAATGGAGCTCATTGAGCTGCAGTGCAACTCTGAACTCAAAGCAAAGTTCAGGGAGGTGAGTGGAAAAGCAGACAAGCTTGGACAATTTTTGAGAGAATTGAGCCCTAGTTTCCCTCGGCTTTCCCGAATGTTCAAGCGGACCATGTGCCTTTTTGGTAGCACATACTTGTGCCAAAAGCTCTTCTCCACTTTGAACTTCAATAAGTCCAAGTACAGGTCCAGACTTACGGATGATCATCTTCAAGACATACTGAGGGTCGCAACTGCTTCCTCCCTCAGGCCAAATCTGGCTCGGCTATGCGAGAGGAAACGCTGCCAGGTCTCTAGCAGCAAGGAGTAGGCAAGAGAAGCCATGTTCAGAAGAACAGTTCATTTTCTACAGTGTTCCATTCATGTTCAGAAGAAGGTTATAGAACTGTTAATACAGACATTTCAATCTAAACACAGCAGATATAGAAGACTGAAAGATACACACAAGTTCACTGACTAAAAATATCTTATTATTATTTTATTTATGTATTACAGATTGATTGATTTTCTTATTAATTCTTAATTTGTTTATTTATTTTTCATATTTTGTGTTAAAAAATAAAAATAAAGAGAGTTGAGAAGATTGGAATTTTTTAACCATGCCTTTCTTGTAGAAAACCTAATGCGGCCCAGCCTCACCCAGACTCTGCCTGCAGCGGCCCCCAGCTAAATTGAGTTTGAGACCTCTGTCCTACACCATAAATCAGTAAGAGAGGGTACGACCTCTCTCATGGCCCCAAGTGGTGTGTGCATGCCAGAGCACTGTGGAAGGCACACAGAGTCTTTACACACTACTAAGGATCAAACCTCTATCATTATGCAATCAATTATACAACTCTAAGCATATATGAGTAAATATTTCTAAGCATAAATGACAATCAACAATATAAACCTTACAGCTGGTTTTAATAACAGAATTTATTTGTTTCTCAAATGAGAAAGAGCTATCGAGAAACACTCCTAAATCTTTAGTTCTGAACTTTTCCAGTGGGCCAAGGTCAACATTATTAGATAATGCTAATTCTTTTCCCTTACATTATAACAATGTGAGGAGTTAATGCTAAGTATACTGCCATTAGCGGCTAATTCTAATTAGGGGTGAATAATTATTAGTAGCTAATGCTAATATCGTTTTCTCTTCCCTTTTAACAATGTGAACAGCTAGTGCTAGGTAGGCTGATGCTAGCAGCTAATGCTAATTTGACGTGAATTAGCATTATATTAGTGAGGAGTTAATGCTAAGTAGGCTGCCGTTAGCTGCTAATGCTAATTTTAGATGAAAAAGCATTAGCAGCTAATGCTCATATTGTTTTCCTTTGCTTTGTAAGAATGACAGCAGCTAGTGATACGAAGTCTACCATTATTCACTATTGTTAATTTGATGTAAATTAGCATTATCCGATAATGGTAACCCTTTTCCCCTGCATTATAACGATGTCAGGATTTAATGCTAACTAGGCTGCCATTAGGGGCTAACTCTAATTAGGTGAATAATTATTAGCAGCTAATGCTATTATTGTTTTCCCTTTTAACAATGTGAGCAGCTAATGCTAATTTGATGTGAATTAGCATTATATTAGTGAGCAGTTAATGCTAAGTAGGCTGCCATTATTAACTAATGCTACTTTGACGTGAATTAGCATTATGTGCTAATACTAATACTGTTTTCCCTTACTTTTTAACAATGTGAGCAGCTAATTCTAAGTACGCTCTTGTAAATAGGTAATTCTAATTTAGTGTGAATTAGCATTATTCAATAATGCTAACACTGTTTTCTCTTACTTATTAAAAATGATAGTAGCTAATACTAATACTCTTTCCCGTTGGGTAACAACGATGTGAGGAGTTAATGCTAAGTAGGCTGCTTTTAGAGGCTTATTCTAATTAGGGCTGAATAACTATTAGTAGCTAATGCTAATATTGTTTTCTCTTTCCTTATAACAATATGAGCAGCTAATGCTAATTTGATATGAATTAGCATTATATTAGTGAGGAGTTAATGCTAAGTAGGCTACCATTAGCAGCTAAAGCTAATTTGAGGTGAATAAGCATTAGTAGCTTATGCTAATACCCTTTTCTCTTGTTTTATAATGATGTGAGACGTTAATGCTAAATAGGCTTCCATGAGTGACTCCTTTCCCTTGCATTATAAAGATGTGAAGAGTTTATGCTAAGTAAGCTGCCATTAGCAGCTAATGCTAATACTGTTTTCCCTTTCTTTATACAACTTGAGCAGTTATTGCTAAGTAGGCCACTTTTCTCTGCTAAAGATTTCTGTGACCATGATAGAAACTCTGATAAGCTAATGCTGCTAAGCTAATGCTGTTTATGGGCCCTGTTAGAATCAATATTTCATTCTCATTCTGTTGTTTGAGAACAATAACAGAAAAATGTGCACTTCAGAACAAATTTATTGTGAATTCAGCTGTGAATGTACAGTTTGTCATTATTTAAGCTTCCATTTCCAAATGTTAGCTGACACTTTATTAGGTACACTGGCATCTATATCAGGTACACCTGTGACCTAAATGTTCCTGCAAACAGACTCCTTGGAGACCCCTACATAAATATCCATGAACTATCCAGCTAGACTAGTGTGTCTGTCCCTGAAAATATTCCTGCATGTGTGATTGTTCATGTGTCATCTGCAGGAAACAAACAGGAAGTGAGTGAAAGACACGGGAAATGTTTCCAGCTCTTCCTCCTCTATCAGATTTTCTCTCCATACCTGAGAGTGTCCAGTCTCCAGCCTGGATCCTTCAGTCCAGCCGACAGCAGCTTCATTCCTGAGTCACCTGGATGATTGTAGCTCAGGTCCAGCTCTCTCAGATGGGAGGGGTTGGAGCTCAGAGCGGAGGCCAGAGAAGTACAGCCTTCCTCTGTGATCAGACAGCCTGACAGACTGCAGACACACAAAACAACAATCTATCTGTCAACAGTTGTTTTCTCTTTGTCACAATAACATCTATCCATCCATTATAACTTTATTTATAAGTGACAATACCCAACAGACAACAACAGTCATCTGAAGCTGTTTAACAGTGTAAGGTAACCGCCACCAGTGTGAGCAGCACTTGGTGATGGTGGGAAGAAGATCTCCCTTTGACACAAAGATCCTCCCAGTGAAAACAGGCTCCAGGAGGAGCATCTACCATGACTGGTTGCAGGGTGAGGGGAAAGAGAAGAGATGAGCTCAGAGAGACAAGAACAAAACAGAGAGACAAAAGTTAAGGACATGCAGTAGTGACATATAAAAGCATCAGGAGTGAAAAGAGGGGAGAAGAAAGCAGAGCATCATGGGAAGTCCACCAACAGCCCGAGCCTATAGCAGCATAACTAAGGGATGGTTCAGGGTCACCTGATCCAGCTCGAACTATAAGCTTTATCAAAAAGGAAAGTTTGAAGCTGATCTTCAAAGTAGAGAGGGTGTCTGTCTCCTGAACTCAAACTGGGAGCTGCTGCCACACCCAGTCCAACATAGCCAGGCTTTCTTTGCTGCTTTGACAAAACCTCAAATCCCAGTCAGAGATGATGAGCATCATCACAGTGATGATCATTTCTCTGTAACCCAGGCTTTCTGCTTCAGGATCTGTGCACGCTCACAGAACAAGGAGACCTTTAAACATCATTTCACTAACTGGATGGACTGAGCTCAGCCTACAGATGAACTGTTGCCAGAGATCATAAAGAACATCAAACAGTCAAATTCAACACTTTTAATGGAAATATGAGATTAATGCTGCAGACAATCATGAAGCTGCTGAATTCATGAACATCAAGAATGCAGCGAGTGGTAAAATAAAGATCTGACCTCAGTGTGCTCAGTGTTCCTGTCTATTCCTAACATATTCCTAACATGATAGCTGCACTTTAGAGCTCTAAAACTGGAACTGACACATGTTTAAACTCTACATGTTACTCAGTACATTCAGTTCTGACACTCGCCCACAGTCCAACAAAGGAAACATGGAGATCACATCAGTTTGTCACCAAAGTCTAATTATTAGGGCAACTTAACCTGTTATTATCTCGTTAACTCATTAACTGATTAACGTCAGCAATTATTTTAATCACAGTTTTTAAAATCATGATTATTGTGAAAGTGCTCACTGGCTCTGAATATAACAGCCATGGGTCACAGGAGGGATGTTGATCAGTGCTGGCTTGAAATGGGCATCATTATGCGTCTCAGCCAATGGGAGCATTGAGGGTGGGCCTAATACTACTGCAGCGCTCACATGACCCAGGACAGAAAGAAAGGGGCGGGGACAGAAACATGGAGACAGGTACAGATCTTTGACATGTTCATTTTAAACTGCTCCAGGAGGCAGTGTTGATACAACTAAAGTTATCTGTTGTTGAAGAAGTCGGTCTGAGGAACGTTCTTAGGATCAACAAATGACGGCATGTATGAGCCTCAAGACGCAGCATCACAAGAAGAACACATGAGCTGTAGAAAAAGGAGAGACTACGAAAGCCACGGTGTTACAACATGAACCAGCTGTTACAGATGTAACACATGAGCTGCTATTAAACATGATGTATTTCTCAGTGTCCTGTCGGTGTGTGAGAGACAAACAGCCTCTGTATGTGTGTGTAAATACAGCATGAATATGTAGAGGACATGTTTGTGGATATAAGTAAATGAAAGCTCTGCGTCATTTGAATCTTCTTGTTTCTGTTGCAGGTCTGTGACTGAACTTCTGGGAGGAGAAACGTTGGTTTCATGCTCTGTGATTCTGTGTTTTGTCATCTCTCTCAGGTGATGGACAGCTCAGATGATGACCCCGCCTACGTGGTCAAATTCAAGTCTACATTCAGAACAGACCTTGAGACACGCAAGCAAAATGCCAACATTGTATATGTGAAAACTGCTGCTGGAGCCAGATTCAAGGAGCTCAAGTGTTTACCCAGATCTTACTGAACTTACTGCAGGAACAGAGGGTTGTTGGAGGGAAACCTGTGGAAGCAACAACATCCGAGCCACCAGAGAAGAAGTTGGCCCTGTTGGTGCTTCATCAGAGTGTGAACAGGAGGAAGACTCAGCTGAGAACAGTGTGGTGGATACAGAGCAGAGCCCACCATCAGTACAGAGGCCTGTCCATTAGAGTGCTGCTCCAACATGCAGCACATGTACTTGGCCACAGCTGCAACATCTGTACCTGTGAAAGCTTCTTCTCTGTTGCTGCTCATATTGTGCAGAAGAAGAGAGTTTCTTTATCATCAGAAAATGTCAATGAGCTTGTGAGTCTTAGCAGCTGGCTCGGTGCAGAGGAGGAAGAACATGTCAGTCAGAGGAAGATAAATGCAGTTCATGTTGTCAACTCAACCTGGACTGTTGAAAGAGTTTTTCTTTGTCTGGTTTCTGACTGAGATTCTCCAAAGGAAATCCAGCACAAACACACACTTCACACACTCAAAGTCCTGCACAGTAAATGAGCTGATGAGCGTTTGTGCTGCTGCCTGATAACAGAACAATAGTTCTGCTGCTTCCTGTTCTGCAAACACACATTTATAAATGTTCACTTGCTGTTGATCAAAGGTATGTTGGTGGCTCTGGACGCTGAGGGAACTTTGTAAAAAACTAGATCAAATGTTAACGTCCTGGCAGAGGCAAAGAACTTTGATTTGATATTTGATTAGATTCATGTTTCAGCTCAGACTGACAGAAATATTTGAACTGCTGCTGTGTTAAAGGGAACACTGCTGTTAGAAAGCACCTGATCTGTTTCTGCACACTGAATGTTGCACTTCTCATACTGCAGTACTATTAAAATAAGTACACAATGCACTACTTTTGAACTCATGATTGAATGTTGCTGTAACAAAGCCATTAATGTGATTCAAAGTGTTCATGGTTTCCCAGCACAACAAATGATTGCACAAGTGTGACTGATCCACTTTCTAATGTGTGTGTAGCCACACTGTGTGTCACTGTGTCACAGGTGAGTCTGTGTGTCCAGGTTCTATGAGGACAACAGGATATAGTGACTGAGTCCAGCAGCTTAAAGTCTGACTCCATCCTCCATTTAAATAACTCACAGCAACAACTGAATAGCTTTGCCTTTGTGTAGCTGACACTTCATTTTAATGTCCTTCTATTCTGGTTCATCTGGTCTCAGTTTCTATAAGCACACAGGTTTCATCAGGACTCTATGACCTCAGTAATCTTTGCTGGGCCTTAATGCTCTGAACAAAGCTGCACAGCACAAGACTAAATAGAAATGAATCAGTCTTTCATTCTCACTGCTGTTTGACTTCAGCTCTCAATGTCCCACCATAACCCATGGAAAGAATTACTGTCCATCCAGGCTGCTGAACATGAAGCTGAAGAAGGTGGAGTATTGTGAGGGCTGATGGAGATGATGATGAGGAATCCAGGAGCAGTGGGTGGATGGCAGCATCAGCATGAAGGATCAGTGTGAGAACACATCATCATCCACAAAGGAAACCAGTCTGAGTGTCTGACGCTCTTGTTAGAAAGACGCAGTCCCAGCAGTTAGCTTGTCTGCTAGTTAGCTGAGAGCTAACTCACTTGTACATTGAATACCAAATGTGTAAACCAGGGGTGTCAAACATATGGCCCGTGGGCCAAATCCAGCCCTTGACATAATTTCATATGTCAAATATTGATGAATTTTCAGGCTTGCTGATAATTAATGTGAGCACGGCTGAGGTTTTATTCTGATGAGCAAACCATGTGGCCAAACACTTTAAGAGACAGACTGGGATCATACCATTATGTGAAAGAGGACGGAAATGTCCCATAGACAGCAAGGGTAGTGGTAGAGACCAGTACACAGAGAAATGGGAGCTGTACTGAAATGCAAGCATGTCAGGAAAGAGTGAAAAGGCAAAATGAGCAGCATCTGGCTGCATTTCAGTGATATTGGAGACCACAAAGCTGAGTGCAACATTTATACAGGAGATATACAGGAGACGCTGAGAGTAGAACTGATAAAATTAGGAGCTGGCTAAAGTGAGACCCATTTTTATTTCCACCCATTTTCCATTGTGGAGGACAAAAGGTTTCAAACTGGTCCAGGTCTTAAACCTCACGTGTTCTTCCTAATAGCAGTAAATGGATAAAAATAAGGCTTTTATGAAAACACTGAATAAAACTTGCTGCCTTTAAAAAGACTAAATGTACAGTTCAGTATTGAATCCTACATAAAATAAACTATATATAAAGTGTGTCTGAATGGCAGAGATGCAGAAATATGTGCATGTAGCACAGAGCCACGGCTCAGTGTCTGAATGAGTCTCACAGACCTGAATGTGCTGTTGAAGCCATTTATAATTATAATGTAATTCTTTACTCGTTTGATCTGCTCCTTACCACAAGCCACCAGACGTAGAAGGTTTTGGACTTTTAACTATACTTTCTGAAGTTTTACAACTTTTCTTACTGTTAAAAACCTTGTTATGGCCATTCATGCTGTACAAAGTAATTAGACATGTGTGGTATCTACAGAAATGTCAGAATCTCAGCTAAAAGTTCACAAAACCATCTCAACAACCACCAAACAGCTGAAACAGCAGGTGAACAGATCACACAAAAAAGATGTAAACACAAATCCCCCTGATCATCTGTTTTTTAAACATGAAGTGTAGTTTTGGACGTTCATTTACTGCTGGTTCAGTGAATTTTGGTTGGACAGTGATGAAACCTGCAGCCTCAGAATCTGTGAGAAGTCTGCTTTCAGCACGCAACTGCATTGTTGTGTTGTGTGCTGTGGATTCACCTCTGCAAACTCATCACTGTTTTACCATCATGTTTCTACTTAGACAACAACAAAGGAAGCAGTTCCCAGGAACTACTTCCTGTCTTGTTAACATAAGAGTACGTTGCCCTCCAAAGCACCTCCACTTCTCCTCTTATTAGAGGACTGCCTTATTATTAATCTGCTAATTCTGTCAGTTGATGAAAGAAAAATGCTTGATCTCACCTGAGAGTTTCCAGTGTACAGTGTGGACTCTTCAGTCCTTCAGACAGAAGCTTCACGCCTGAATCCTTCAGGTTGATGTTACTCAGGTCCAGCTGTCTCAGATTAGAGGTCTGAGAGCTGAGACCTGAGGCCAGAGCTTCACAGCTTCTCTCTGACAGGTCACAGTGACTCAGTCTGAAAAATAACAGATAAACAATTACAAAAATAAAACACTTCTGTTGAAGCGTAATGAGATACTATTATATTTAGCAATATTTCATCTTGTTTTGTCAGGAAACTGAGCACTGATGCAGAGCAACATGTGGAGAGAATCAGAGGAGAAGAAGTGAAGAGAGAACAGCAGTAAAACAACACTGAATTGTTCAGTGTGCTTTTGATATCAACAGAATGTGTCAAATTTCTTTATTTTGTATTTGTTTTAGTAGAATTGATGATTATCACTTAGATAACAACCACAGGCCAGGTCTAAATTGCACTTTGGTGACAGTTACACCCAGAAATATTTCAGAAACGTGGACAATTTGTGCTCCATTGTATTCAGTATTGAACAAACTGAGTACCGATGACCACTTAATATTTTTGATATTTTATTTGAGTTGTTCCACCTGATCTGTGTTAACTAGAATAAACATTTAAAAGCTAAAGCTATGATCACATATGTACTTACAGAGCTTTGTTGGAGGCTTTGACCACTGGCAGCAGCCTCAGAAGAGCCTTTTTAAAGGCTCATGTTCTCACTTAGATCACTTTATAGCTGTATATCTCAAATTTCTGTAAAGTTATTTATTTCATATTCTGTATAGTTTTTCATATTTATATCCTGTTCATAGCCTGTACATAGCTTTTACTCACTACAGCCTGTACATACTTAGTTAAAGAATATTCACAACATACTTCATACCGTGTACATTATAACATACCATAATAGACCCATTTCTGTAATATACTTACATATCTATACTATTGCTAATATATATTGTAATATACCTATATCACTAAAGCACTTCTGGATGGATGCAAACTGCATTTCGTTGCCCTGTACCTGTGCATGTGCAATGACAATAAAGTTGAATTCTATTCTAATTCTATTCTATTCTATTTATTTCTACTTACATTTCATTCTGGGAAAAATGGGGATTACTTTGAAAACAGGAAGTATTTTTCCCAAAAATCAGCCCTGGATTAGTAAATCACTCCAACATGTTCTCAGGCAGAAGACGCTGTCTTGTTATGAGGGAGAGAAGAAAAGCAGCTAAAATCAGGTGTAAAAGTAAAGCAGAGGATGAGCTGAATAAAGGACACTCAAGGCTGGCTTGGAAAGGAATGAAGTCCATGGTGGGGATGCAGAACAAGGAGCAAAGATGAATGTGATGCTGAATCAGCAGAAGACTTGGACTCATTTCATTCCCGCTTCTTTATTTTTATTGACATTTTAGAATCACTATACAATACCATCAACTTCAGCTATCTTTCAGTACATATATTTTTTTCTTTTTTTCTATATTTAAACAACTAAAATATCCATACAATAAGAATGAAAGAAGAAGAAAAGAAAAAGAAGCAAAACAGGAAACAACAAACAACATAAATAAAAAATACATAAGGAAAAAGAAAAAGGAAAGAAAAATAAATAAATAAATATAGGGAGTGTGTTTTTGTTTCCATTAATGTAACTAATTTTTCCTCTAGTCTTCTAGTAGTTAACAAAGTCAAAATCTAACGCAAAAGCAAAAACTAATTAGTCTGCCTTCCTCCATTACCATACATAAAGCTGTTAATCCTTTATATGTCCAATCTTTGAATCTGGTGTCCAATTTATTTGGAGCAAAATGTGTGTCATATGCACACCACTTAAGAACTGCTATATCCTCTTATAGTTTATATTCTTTTATTACTGTTTCCCAAATTTTAAAAGTCAACTTGATCCATGGATTTTCAATAGTTTTTATTGAATTTTGCAAGCTTCTGTCTGCTATAATAGCTTATATGGGGATGGAGGTCAGACTCTCCTCAATAACTTTCCATTGAGCGTCATATGAAGGATTACATCAGCATATCATAGGCCTTAATTGTGCTGCCCAATAATATTCCCTAAGAGAAGGTAAGCCCCACCCCCCTTTTCCTTTGTTAAGTTGTAGGGTTTTAAATCTAATTCGGGGCCTTTTTCCTTGCCATATGTATCTTCACAAAATTTTATCCCATTCATTAAACTGTTTCTGGTTAATTTCTATTGGTAATGTTTGAAATAAATATAATAATTTAGGTAGAATATTAATTTTAATTGAGTCTATTCTCGAATATAAACTTAAATATGGAATTAGATTCCATCTCGCTATATGTTCCTTAATTTTTTTCTGTATTGGTAAATAATTTCGTTCTAATAGTTCTGTAAGATCCTTAGGTATTATGACTCCTAGATATTTAAAGTACTCTGTTTGCCATGCTAATTGATACTTATTTTTAATTTCTTCTGATGGAATATAGCTGTACTTAAGCAATTGTGTTTTACTCATATTAACCCTATATCCAGATAGTCGACCAAAGTATTCAAATGATTGCATTAATTTAGGTAAAGAGTTTGATGGTTGACCCAAAAATATTAAAATATCATCTGCATAGCAGGCTAATTTATGCTCCTTTTCATGGATATGAATACCTTCTACTTCTTTATTTTGTCTTATATATTGAGCCAATGGTTCCAGATATAACGCAAATAATAATGGTGAGCACGCACAGCCCTGCCTTGTTCCTCTTTGCAGCTTAATACTATTTGATAGGTAGCCATTAATTTTAATCCTTGCCGTAGGGTTATCATAAAGTGCCTGTATTGTCTTAATTATATTTTCGTGAAAGCCAAATGTATGCAAGACTCGGTAAAGAAAGTTCCAATTAACTGAATCGAATGATTTTTCTGCATCGATACTGATTACCATTGCTTCTATTTTATTCTTTTGAATATGATTAATAATTTGTAATGTCCGTCGCACATTATCTTGTATTTGGCGCTCTCGAATAAAACCTGTTTGATCATTATGAATTAGATTAGGTAAGAACTTTTCTAATCGTCGAGCCATGATAGATGTAAACAGCTTGTAATCTGTATTAAGAACAGATATTGGTCTATATGACGCACATTCTAATTTATCCTTGTTTTCTTTTGGGATGGCAGAGATAATTGCTTCTTTCCAGCTAGAAGGTACTTGAGCCTTCTTTAGGATCCAATTCATTGTTAGAAGCATCACTGGTATTAATTCTTCTTTTAGCTCCTTGTACCATTCTGCCGTATATCCATCTGATCCTGGAGATTTATTTCTGTTAACTTTACTTATTGCTATTCTTAGTTCCTTTTCTGTTATATCTTCAATCAAAGTTTTATTCTGTTCTTCATTCAGTACTGGTAAATCAAGAGAATCTAAAAAACTGTTAATTTCAACTATACTACTCTCTGTGTTATTAGCATACAGAGTCTTATAAAATGTTTCAAATGCACTCTGAACTTCTATTGGTTTATTTTTTTATTAGTTTTGTCACTGGATGTTTAATTTTGTGAACTGTATTATCTGCTATTTTCTTTTTTAGTTTCCAGGCTAATACATTCATTGCTTTTGATCCTCCCTCATAATACCTTTGTTTAAGAAACATTGATTTTTTTTAAATTTCATATGTGGTCAAATCATTTATTTCATTTCTTGCTTTCCTAATTTCCTCCAATATATCCTGAGATGTTTTTCTTTCATGCCTTTTCTCTAATTCTTATTTTGTAGCTCTTCTAATTTCTTATTTCTCATCTTTTTCTTATAAGAGGATATTGCTATAATTTTCCCTCTCATGACAGCTTTTAAGGCATCCCACAGTATAGGACGAGACACCTCACCATTGTCATTAGTTTCCATATAGAAGTGAATCTCTTTCTTAATTTGTCCTTTAAAGTGAGGATCATTCAGTAAGCTTGAATTTAATTTCCAATTATTGAGTTTTGGTTGCACGTTTAAATCAACAGACAGGTATACTGGTGCATGATCGCTTAACTCTATTGCTCCAATTGCACAAGTGTTTATTTTATCTTTATTTTTCCCAAAAGTTATGAAATAATCTGTTCTTGTGTATAACGAGTGCGGTGAGGAAAAATAAGTATAATCCCTTTGGTAGGGATGCAAGTCTCTCCATATATCAATTAGTCCCACCTCCTTCATCAATGTATTTATATTCTTAATTAATGTTTTAGTATTCTGTGCTTTTCTATTGGAAATATCTAGCTTTGGTTGTAGATGTATATTTAAATCTCCTCTGCAAATTAGGAAACCTACTGTCTCTGTTACCATCACATCTATAATTTTCTTAAAGAAATAAATATCGCTTCCAGGGGGTGCATATATATTTAACAACGTGACTGGGTTCCCCTCAATGTTTCCCCTTACCAAAATATAACGTCCCTCTTTATCACTTATCTCAGATATTTTTTCAAAGAGTAATTTGCTTGATAACAGGATAGCCACTCCTCTCCTTCGTCCAGTTTTATAGGAAGAGGAGAAACTGTTGTATAACCCATTCTTTTCAGTTTTTCATGCTCCTTACAGTCTAGATGGGTTTCCTGTAGATACACTATTTGTACTTGTTCTTTCTTCATTTTAGTTAAAATTTTATTACGTTTAATTGGATTCGACAGGCCATTTACATTATATGATATGATTTTTACCTTATCTTTAAGCATACCCTTCCTATTTGAATATTATTAATGTAACAACGACATGTACCATCAGACCACTCCCTAAACATACATAAGCAAACATTAATATTAACATTAAAGCTGTATAAAACAACAGCTACAGAAATAAGCTTTATTTGGTCAAAGAAAAAAAAAAAAAGACTTCCAACTGTGGGGTCCCCGATATGACCCTAAGTAAGCCCCGATAAAAGAGGGGGCTTCGAGGGGGGCCTCTCTCACCTCTATGTGAGACAGGGCCTTCCTTAGCCAGCAGGCCAATGTCCATTCTACTAATAGCATAGGTAGCACGTCCGCCTATTTTCAATTTCTGCATTGCCACTTCAGTATATTATTTCGAGATAAGAAGTCTTTACCAGTGTATATGGCTATAGCTTGATTCCAGCTTTGATATCATTGATTTCAATGAAGAGCTTTGTGATTGTAGCAAAGGGCTGGTAGCTCTGAGAGTCCCACTGATGAGGAGTTTGTGAAGGATCGCAGTTATCTAAAGAGCTTAGAAAAAAAGGCATCTGGACTTCTTTAAGTTTTTTGAAGACGTTTCGCCTTTCACCTCTCATCCAAGAAGCTTCTTTATTTCTAGGGTCAAATGGTGGAGAGTCCCAGATTAGCCTGTGTACAAACAGACTTCAGCCATATGAGAGTGAGTGTGAGTGAATGAGAGCACACACAGGACACTCTGATCTCTGAATGTGTGTGACGCAGTGAAAAAGAGGATTGTACTGGATATACTGTGACTGACAAACAGAGTTTAAAGAGAAAGGTGTTTGGATTAAAATGGATTATGCTAAAGTGAACGTGCTAATGAAATCTGAACTGACTGAAATGTGAAGTGAAGATTATTCAGATGTAAAAGAGAGAGAAACTGATAATAAGGTGGGGCTGGAGATCAGTGAAGGGCATGTAAACACCTGATTGGTTGAGTAGATATCAGATCGACAGTTTCACAGTTTTCCCTGTGGATTATAACTTTAAGAAGATGTGACATTCATCAAGGAATCCTGCTCTCCGGATTATTTCCATGAACACTGAGCTGGATCACATCTACAGTGCTGGAAGTGCCCGTCTCACCACCAACCTCTCTGTGCACATTCACTTTTCAACCCTTTGTGAGACACTAAAGGTGTAAATCTGAGTATTTATCTATGTTAGTGCGAACACCTCTAATACGTTGGTTTAGTCTTTCCAAGTCATATCTTCCCTTAGATCTGCGGTCCAGGCTCCTAAAATCATCCTAGTTTAACAAGCACTACAATCTAGAGGAGAGCTGCACTAACAGGTGTGACTGATGAGATCTGACCTGCAAGGATACTCATGTTTATGTATATCAGGACAAGCAGGGAAGACCTGGACATCAACTCTGTCAGGCTGCCTGAGTCCTCTCACCCACATCAGCTCAGAACTCTGCATTATTTACTGAGTCAGACTCAGAGGATCAGGGATCAGAAGTTCTACAAAGAGTAGAACCAGACTTCCTGTATAGAGGTGTGTGGGCCTACTGATCCACAGTGTCAGCACAACTTTCACATCATATTCATCTCAGCACAACTAAAACATGTGACTGACCTCAGAGTTTCAAATCGACATCGTGGATTCTCCAGAAGAACACACAGCTGCTTCACTCCTGAATCCTGCAGGTTGTTGTAGGTTCCACTCAGGTCCAGCACTCTGGGATACGAGAGGTTGGACTTCAGCGCTGCTGCCAGATAATCACAGCTGATCTCTGACAAATCACAGTCTTTCAATCTGTAAAAAGAATGAAAGATGTAAGTTTATTAGACAAAGTGTGAGCTTGAAATCATTCAGTGTTTCATCATCTGTTCAGAGCTGAAGAAGGTTCAGAATGTAGAAGTTTAGAAAATGGAAACTCCAAACAGCTGAAGCCAACAGGAAGCAGCTTCAAACAAACAAGAGAAAAAAATGAATTTTTCACATTGAAGTCGTACATTTATCATAAAGTTGTCAAGTTTTGCCGTGTGAAATAAAAAAAACTGAACAGGAATCCTCAGAGTTGAACCCTCTGCACAGAGGTTCAGGTTCCTCTTCAGGTCCCAAAGTGCAGAACAACAAGGTTTCAAACAGCTTCGTTCCAGCAGCATCAGCCACAGAAATGCAGAGATGATTCTTTGGATCTCTTGGTTGTGTTGTATGATGCTGTGTTTGCATATCTGGTGTCTGTGTTGCTTTGTGAGGACGGATCATTTACTGCAGCTCCAGATAAACAGAGCTGGACCTGAACCTGGTAGCTTCACTTAGAAGACACTTGTGACGGGAACATCAGGTCAAAAAAGTGCCCCTCCGACAGCCAAACCCATCTGTTCTCTGATTG
This sequence comes from Astatotilapia calliptera, assembly GCF_964374335.1. Classification (NCBI taxonomy): domain Eukaryota; kingdom Metazoa; phylum Chordata; class Actinopteri; order Cichliformes; family Cichlidae; genus Astatotilapia; species Astatotilapia calliptera. Next base: position 6,289,475 of record NC_137424.1, on the reverse strand, counting down.
GATAGTTACATTTGTGATTGACATGACATTGACCAATCAGATGAAAGGAAGAAAAATAGGGTCAAAATTCGTACTTGTAACTTGCAGGTTTTTTTTTTTTGGCTAAGTCCACACACAAATCTTTTTTACACACACACAAATCTTTTTTTACACACACACAAATCTTTTTTACACACACACACAAATCTTTTTTACACACACACACAAATCTTTTTTACACATACAAATTTTTTTCACGCACACACAAATTCTTTTTACACATACAAATCCTGATTTACAAGTACAAAATATTTATGACCACATTTTGAGCCCATACAAATGTTCTGCAGACGAGTCCATGCGCTCACAACAAAGCTCAGTGTGGACGACGCTGTGCACGCTCCAATGCTGATTGGTTAGAAAGTGGGCGGGAACAGGGAAGAGAGCGACAGCAGTGTTCAGCACAAACACGAAGGATCAAAGAAGAAGAACATGACAAGCTCAGATGGAGGCTGCAGTGGACACTTTTCATTGTTTTAACACTCGCTTTCACTTCAGCTTCACCAACATTAGCACAAGCAGAGCAGCCCACTGACTGCGTGGCCGTGACGGCGCCCCCTGGTGACTGTAAACCACTACAACATGTAGACAGCCGTCTGCTGCTCATTTCTTTGCCACCATCACAGGAGCTTTTTATCATGTTCTACACTCTCATTGGTTCTTTGTGTGCTTGTTTTTTAGAACAGTAGTCATTGTGATTGTTCAAAGAAGACAGTCAGCTGTGACTAAATGTAGCTCCTACAGCAGTGATGGGAATAACTACTGAAGCTAATCCAGTATCAAAGCTCAGGAATCAGCAGCTCCCACCTCGTTTTCTTTGAACAACTATTTTTAGCTGCTGTGTTTTTGTGTTTCTGCGGACCTCAGACATCCTGCTGCTCTGGAGAACTGAAGCTCTAAAGGCTTAAGCCTTTATCTCCAAGAAACAAAGCTGATCATGGAGACCCAGCAGGTCAGCTGATCTGTGGACAGCACCAGCATCTTTAAGTAAGTCTGAGAGGTGAGCAGTCTTTGGAAGCCTTTACTGTCTGATAGTCTCAGAGCAGGATTTGGATCATTATTTGGCTTTTCTTCTATTATTATGTTTAGTTTCTGCTTCACAGATATTCTCTGAGATGTTCTCTGAAATGTTTCCCACTGTTGGACAAACTTTCACAGTTTCTTCATAAAGGAGATCTCCTGTGCAGTCCATCTGTGATAATATGTTAAACACTGAATTATGATTCATATCTGAATGTACTGACTGTTAATTATTGATGAGAACATAATCAGTAAATATAAATATGTTTGAGTTTGGCTTTGATGAATCAGAATAAAAGTAATAAAATAATGATTTTGGAGACAGGCCGAACTCAGGCCAGCTGACAGCCTGTGTACAAACAGACTTCAGCCATATGAGAGTGAGTGTGACTGAATGAGAGCACACACAGGACACTCTGATCTCTGAATGTGTGTGACGCAGTGAAAAAGAGGATTGTACTGGATATACTGTGACTGACAAACAGAGTTTAAAGAGAAAGGTGTTTGGATTAAAATGGATTATGCTAAAGTGAACGTGCTAATGAAATCTGAACTGACTGAAATGTGAAGTGAAGATAATTCAGATGTAAAAGAGAGAGAAACTGATAATAAGGTGGGGCTGGAGATCAGTGAAGGGCATGTAAACACCTGATTGGTTGACTAGATATCAGATCGACAGTTTCACAGTTTTCCCTGTGGATTATAACTTTAAGAAGATGTAACATTCATCAAGGAATCCTGCTCTCCGGATTATTTCCATGAACACTGAGCTGGATCACATCTACAGTGCTGGAAGTGCCCGTCTCACCACCAACCTCTCTGTGCACATTCACTTTTCAACCCTTTGTGAGACACTAAAGGTGTAAATCTTAGTATTTATCTATGTTAGTTTGAACACCTCTAATAGGTTGGCTTAGTCTTTCCAAGTCATATCTTCCCTTAGATCTGCGGTCCAGGCTCCTAAAATCATCCTAGTTTTACAAGCACTACAATCTAGAGGAGAGCTGCACTAACAGGTGTGACTGATGAGATCTGACCTGCAAGGATACTCATGTTTATGTATATCAGGACAAGCAGGGAAGACCTGGACATCAACTCTGTCAGGCTGCCTGAGTCCTCTCACCCACATCAGCTCAGAACTCTGCATTATCTACTGAGTCAGACTCAGAGGATCAGGGATCAGAAATTCTACAAAGAGTAGAACCAGACTTCCTGTATAGAGGTGTGTGGGCCTACTGATCCACAGTGTCAGCACAACTTTCACATCATAGTCATCTCAGCACAACTAAAACATGTGACTGACCTCAGAGTTTCAAATCGACATCGTGGATTCTCCAGAAGAACACACAGCTGCTTCACTCCTGAATCCTGCAGGTTGTTGTAGGTTCCACTCAGGTCCAGCACTCTGGGATACGAGGGGTTGGACTTCAGCGCTGCTGCCAGATAATCACAGCTGATCTCTGACAAATCACAGTCTTTCAATCTGTAAAAAGAATGAAAGATGTAAGTTTATTAGACAAAGTGTGAGCTTGAAATCATTCAGTGTTTCATCATCTGTTCAGAGCTGAAGAAGGTTCAGAATGTAGAAGTTTAGAAAATGGAAACTCCAAACAGCTGAAGCCAACAGGAAGCAGCTTCAAACAAACAAGAGAAAAAAATGAATTTTTCACATTGAAGTCGTACATTTATCATAAAGTTGTCAAGTTTTGCCGTGTGAAATAAAAAAAACCGAACAGGAATCCTCAGAGTTGAACCCTCTGCACAGAGGTTCAGGTTCCTCTTCAGGTCCCAAAGTGCAGAACAACAAGGTTTCAAACAGCTTCGTTCCAGCAGCATCAGCCACAGAAATGCAGAGATGATTCTTTGGATCTCTTGGTTGTGTTGTATGATGCTGTGTTTGCATATCTGGTGTCTGTGTTGCTTTGTGAGGACGGATCATTTACTGCAGCTCCAGATAAACAGAGCTGGACCTGAACCTGGTAGCTTCACTTAGAAGACACTTGTGACGGGAACGTCAGGTCAAAAAAGTGCCCCTCCGACAGCCAAACCCATCTGTTCTCTGATTGGATAGTTACATTTCTGATTGACATGACATTGACCAATCAGATGAAAGGAAGAAAAATAGGGTCAAAATTCGTACTTGTAACTTGCAGGGGTTTTTTTTTTGGCTAAGTCCACACACAAATCTTTTTTACACACACACACAAATCTTTTTTTACACACACACAAATCTTTTTTACACACACACACAAATCTTTTTTACACATACAAATTTTTTTCACGCACACACAAATTCTTTTTACACATACAAATCCTGATTTACAAGTACAAAATATTTATGACCACATTTTGAGCCCATACAAATGTTCTGCAGACGAGTCCATGCGCTCACAACAAAGCTCAGTGTGGACGACGCTGTGCACGCTCCAATGCTGATTGGTTAGAAAGTAGGCGGGAACAGGGAAGAGAGCGACAGCAGTGTTCAGCACAAACACGAAGGATCAAAGAAGAAGAACATGACAAGCTCAGATGGAGGCTGCAGTGGACACTTTTCATTGTTTTAACACTCGCTTTCACTTCAGCTTCACCAACATTAGCACAAGCAGAGCAGCCCACTGACTGCGTGGCCGTGACGGCGCCCCCTGGTGACTGTAAACCACTACAACATGTAGACGGCCGTCTGCTGCTCATTTCTTTACCACCATCACAGGAGCTCTTTATCATGTTCTACACTCTCATTGGTTCTTTGTGTGCTTGTTTTTTAGAACAGTAGTCATTGTGATTGTTCAAAGAAGACAGTCAGCTGTGACTAAATGTAGCTCCTACAGCAGTGATTTGAATAACTACTGAAGCTAATCCAGTATCAAAGCTCAGGAATCAGCAGCTCCCACCTCGTTTTCTTTGAACAACTATTTTTAGCTGCTGTGTTTTTGTGTTTCTGCGGACCTCAGACATCCTGCTGCTCTGGAGAACTGAAGCTCTAAAGCCTTCAGCCTTTATCTCCAAGAAACAAAGCTGATCATGGAGACCCAGCAGGTCAGCTGATCTGTGGACAGCACCAGCATCTTTAAGTAAGTCTGAGAGGTGAGCAGTCTTTGGAAGCCTTTACTGTCTGATAGTCTCAGAGCAGGATTTGGATCATTATTTGGCTTTTCTTCTATTATTATGTTTAGTTTCTGCTTCACAGATATTCTCTGAGATGTTCTTTGAAATGTTTCCCACTGTTGGACAAACTTTCACAGTTTCTTCATAAAGGAGATCTCCTGTGCAGTCCATCTGTGATAATATGTTAAACACTGAATTATGATTCATATCTGAATGTACTGACTGTTAATTATTGATGAGAACATAATCAGTAAATATAAATATGTTTGAGTTTGGCTTTGATGAATCAGAATAAAAGTAATAAAATAATGATTTTAGAGACAGGCCGAACTCAGGCCAGCTGACAGCCTGTGTACAAACAGACTTCAGCCATATGAGAGTGAGTGTGAGTGAATGAGAGCACACACAGGACACTCTGATCTCTGAATGTGTGTGACGCAGTGAAAAAGAGGATTGTACTGGATATACTGTGACTGACAAACAGAGTTTAAAGAGAAAGGTGTTTGGATTAAAATGGATTATGCTAAAGTGAACGTGCTAATGAAATCTGAACTGACTGAAATGTGAAGTGAAGATAATTCAGATGTAAAAGAGAGAGAAACTGATAATAAGGTGGGGCTGGAGATCAGTGAAGGGCATGTAAACACCTGATTGGTTGACTAGATATCAGATCGACAGTTTCACAGTTTTCCCTGTGGATTATAACTTTAAGAAGATGTAACATTCATCAAGGAATCCTGCTCTCCGGATTATTTCCATGAACACTGAGCTGGATCACATCTACAGTGCTGGAAGTGCCCGTCTCACCACCAACCTCTCTGTGCACATTCACTTTTCAACCCTTTGTGAGACACTAAAGGTGTAAATCTTAGTATTTATCTATGTTAGTTTGAACACCTCTAATAGGTTGGTTTAGTCTTTCCAAGTCATATCTTCCCTTAGATCTGCGGTCCAGGCTCCTAAAATCATCCTAGTTTAACAAACACTACAATCTAGAGGAGAGCTGCACTAACAGGTGTGACTGATAAGATCTGACCTGCAAGGATACTCATGTTTATGTGTATCAGGACAAGCAGGGAAGACCTGGGTCCTGTTCTTCGTACGTCGCTTACTACATCCAAGATCAAATGACACATCCAAGACCAAACCATCGCGCTAACTGTGAGCTCGCTAATCCGGTTCCCCGAACACACCTGCTGTTGACGATTAGTACAGCTGGACGCAGTAATGTGACATCACTGGGTGTCGTAAAAGGGGCTACGCATCGATAGTAGAAACATTGATCGGCAACCCGCTGATTGGTCGGCGAAAATGTCGAAGGGGCGCGCTCGGTATTTTCCGGCAGCAGAGCAAGAACTCATGAGTGAGGGATTTCAGGAGTTTCAGAGTTTAATTAAAACGCAAGAGAACACTGCAAAGGCTGCAAAAGCAAGGAGAGAGGGCTGGCAGAAAGTTGCTGACAAATCAAACTCGTAGGTAATTTAATAATAATAATGGATTGGGTTTATATAGCGCTTTCCAAGGCACCCAAAGCGCTTTACGATACCACTATTCATTCACTCCCACATTCACACACTGGTGGAGGCAGCTACGGTTGTAGCCAGGCTGCCATATCGCGCCATCGGCCCCTCTGGCCAACACCAGTAGGCGGTAGGGTAGATCTATCATATGACACTATATTGTCCAATATCATATGGCATTATATTATATTATAATATGTTATATTATATCCCCTTTCACATTAGAGCCACAACAGGACCCACAAGAACATGGGAACAAGTAAAAGTGGAATACAGGAGTATTCTACAGAATGGTAATATTTATCTCTTAGATTGCTTTGCGTCTCTTGGCAAGGTAATACTGGCCTGTAATACTCTGTTAGTTTGTTCATAACAGCAACCAAGAAAAGGGCAGATGAAAAAAAGACAGGTGGTGGTCCTGCACCCCCTCGTCAACAAGTTGGTTAAGTAAATAATACCCTCACGGGAATATCGATATCTCTCAATGAGCACACTGTCGCGCTGAGCTAAAGAATCCTGTCTGTCCCGCAATATACGCTGAATTCTGACAACTCTCCTTATCAATCCTGCACCTTCCGCAATGGGTTGGTCGCGTATACGGACAGGACATGGCTGCGACAGACTTCCCAAATCCACCCTCGCTTTTATAGCCGTGGTCTCTCATCTTGATTACACGAAGTAATTTACAATTACTACTGTGAAATATGAATTACATCTGTAATAATCACATACATGTAATAGAATGTTAATAGTTCATTTCCCTTTTTTAGGGAATGACCTGTATGTATCTGTGTGACATCAATAAAAGGATCAAGTGCTGCAATATCTTTAGTTACATTGATGTTATTTATTTATGGTGAAACAGTGGTAAAATATCGCTGTTGCTTTCGTATACATGAAGCGGACATACCTGCGTGGCCGCGATCTAATCCTGTTTACATAAAGTAAACCTGCTCCCGAGCAGGTTTACGCTTACGGCTCTGTTGCTATGACAGCAAGTCCCGGATGAGCTTCGGGGAACCGAACGATCCAGGATCACGCGAAATCGTCAACAATCTAATCCAGCTAACTTACTTAGCAAGGTACGAAGAACGGACCCCTGGACATCAACTCTGTCAGGCTGCCTGAGTCCTCTCACCCACATCAGCTCAGAACTCTGCATTATCTACTGAGTCAGACTCAGAGGATCAGGGATCAGAAGTTCTACAAAGAGTAGAACCAGACTTCTTGTATAGAGGTGTGTGGGCCTACTGATCCACAGTGTCAGCACAACTTTCACATCATAGTCATCTCAGCACAACTAAAACATGTGACTGACCTCAGAGTTTCAAATCGACATCGTGGATTCTCCAGAAGAACACACAGCTGCTTCACTCCTGAATCCTGCAGGTTGTTGTAGGTTCCACTCAGGTCCAGCACTCTGGGATACGAGGGGTTGGACTTCAGCGCTGCTGCCAGATAATCACAGCTGATCTCTGACAAATCACAGTCCTTCAATCTGAATAAAAAATGAAAGATGTAAGTTTATTAGACAAAGTGTGAGCTTGAAATCATTCAGTGTTTCATCATCTGTTCAGAGCTGAAGAAGGTTCAGAATGTAGAAGTTTAGAAAATGGAAACTCCAAACAGCTGAAGCCAACAGGAAGCAGCTTCAAACAAACAAGAGAAAAAAATGAATTTTTCACATTGAAGTCGTACATTTATCATAAAGTTGTCAAGTTTTGCCGTGTGAAATAAAAAAAACTGAACAGGAATCCTCAGAGTTGAACCCTCTGCACAGAGGTTCAGGTTCCTCTTCAGGTCCCAAAGTGCAGAACAACAAGGTTTCAAACAGCTTCGTTCCAGCAGCATCAGCCACAGAAATGCAGAGATGATTCTTTGGATCTCTTGGTTGTGTTGTATGATGCTGTGTTTGCATATCTGGTGTCTGTGTTGCTTTGTGAGGACGGATCATTTACTGCAGCTCCAGATAAACAGAGCTGGACCTGAACCTGGTAGCTTCACTTAGAAGACACTTGTGACGGGAACATCAGGTCAAAAAAGTGCCCCTCCGACAGCCAAACCCATCTGTTCTCTGATTGGATAGTTACATTTGTGATTGACATGACATTGACCAATCAGATGAAAGGAAGAAAAATAGGGTCAAAATTCGTACTTGTAACTTGCAGGTTTTTTTTTTTTGGCTAAGTCCACACACAAATCTTTTTTACACACACACAAATCTTTTTTTACACACACACAAATCTTTTTTACACACACACACAAATCTTTTTTACACACACACACAAATCTTTTTTACACATACAAATTTTTTTCACGCACACACAAATTCTTTTTACACATACAAATCCTGATTTACAAGTACAAAATATTTATGACCACATTTTGAGCCCATACAAATGTTCTGCAGACGAGTCCATGCGCTCACAACAAAGCTCAGTGTGGACGACGCTGTGCACGCTCCAATGCTGATTGGTTAGAAAGTGGGCGGGAACAGGGAAGAGAGCGACAGCAGTGTTCAGCACAAACACGAAGGATCAAAGAAGAAGAACATGACAAGCTCAGATGGAGGCTGCAGTGGACACTTTTCATTGTTTTAACACTCGCTTTCACTTCAGCTTCACCAACATTAGCACAAGCAGAGCAGCCCACTGACTGCGTGGCCGTGACGGCGCCCCCTGGTGACTGTAAACCACTACAACATGTAGACAGCCGTCTGCTGCTCATTTCTTTGCCACCATCACAGGAGCTTTTTATCATGTTCTACACTCTCATTGGTTCTTTGTGTGCTTGTTTTTTAGAACAGTAGTCATTGTGATTGTTCAAAGAAGACAGTCAGCTGTGACTAAATGTAGCTCCTACAGCAGTGATGGGAATAACTACTGAAGCTAATCCAGTATCAAAGCTCAGGAATCAGCAGCTCCCACCTCGTTTTCTTTGAACAACTATTTTTAGCTGCTGTGTTTTTGTGTTTCTGCGGACCTCAGACATCCTGCTGCTCTGGAGAACTGAAGCTCTAAAGGCTTAAGCCTTTATCTCCAAGAAACAAAGCTGATCATGGAGACCCAGCAGGTCAGCTGATCTGTGGACAGCACCAGCATCTTTAAGTAAGTCTGAGAGGTGAGCAGTCTTTGGAAGCCTTTACTGTCTGATAGTCTCAGAGCAGGATTTGGATCATTATTTGGCTTTTCTTCTATTATTATGTTTAGTTTCTGCTTCACAGATATTCTCTGAGATGTTCTCTGAAATGTTTCCCACTGTTGGACAAACTTTCACAGTTTCTTCATAAAGGAGATCTCCTGTGCAGTCCATCTGTGATAATATGTTAAACACTGAATTATGATTCATATCTGAATGTACTGACTGTTAATTATTGATGAGAACATAATCAGTAAATATAAATATGTTTGAGTTTGGCTTTGATGAATCAGAATAAAAGTAATAAAATAATGATTTTGGAGACAGGCCGAACTCAGGCCAGCTGACAGCCTGTGTACAAACAGACTTCAGCCATATGAGAGTGAGTGTGACTGAATGAGAGCACACACAGGACACTCTGATCTCTGAATGTGTGTGACGCAGTGAAAAAGAGGATTGTACTGGATATACTGTGACTGACAAACAGAGTTTAAAGAGAAAGGTGTTTGGATTAAAATGGATTATGCTAAAGTGAACGTGCTAATGAAATCTGAACTGACTGAAATGTGAAGTGAAGATAATTCAGATGTAAAAGAGAGAGAAACTGATAATAAGGTGGGGCTGGAGATCAGTGAAGGGCATGTAAACACCTGATTGGTTGACTAGATATCAGATCGACAGTTTCACAGTTTTCCCTGTGGATTATAACTTTAAGAAGATGTAACATTCATCAAGGAATCCTGCTCTCCGGATTATTTCCATGAACACTGAGCTGGATCACATCTACAGTGCTGGAAGTGCCCGTCTCACCACCAACCTCTCTGTGCACATTCACTTTTCAACCCTTTGTGAGACACTAAAGGTGTAAATCTTAGTATTTATCTATGTTAGTTTGAACACCTCTAATAGGTTGGCTTAGTCTTTCCAAGTCATATCTTCCCTTAGATCTGCGGTCCAGGCTCCTAAAATCATCCTAGTTTTACAAGCACTACAATCTAGAGGAGAGCTGCACTAACAGGTGTGACTGATGAGATCTGACCTGCAAGGATACTCATGTTTATGTATATCAGGACAAGCAGGGAAGACCTGGACATCAACTCTGTCAGGCTGCCTGAGTCCTCTCACCCACATCAGCTCAGAACTCTGCATTATCTACTGAGTCAGACTCAGAGGATCAGGGATCAGAAATTCTACAAAGAGTAGAACCAGACTTCCTGTATAGAGGTGTGTGGGCCTACTGATCCACAGTGTCAGCACAACTTTCACATCATAGTCATCTCAGCACAACTAAAACATGTGACTGACCTCAGAGTTTCAAATCGACATCGTGGATTCTCCAGAAGAACACACAGCTGCTTCACTCCTGAATCCTGCAGGTTGTTGTAGGTTCCACTCAGGTCCAGCACTCTGGGATACGAGGGGTTGGACTTCAGCGCTGCTGCCAGATAATCACAGCTGATCTCTGACAAATCACAGTCTTTCAATCTGTAAAAAGAATGAAAGATGTAAGTTTATTAGACAAAGTGTGAGCTTGAAATCATTCAGTGTTTCATCATCTGTTCAGAGCTGAAGAAGGTTCAGAATGTAGAAGTTTAGAAAATGGAAACTCCAAACAGCTGAAGCCAACAGGAAGCAGCTTCAAACAAACAAGAGAAAAAAATGAATTTTTCACATTGAAGTCGTACATTTATCATAAAGTTGTCAAGTTTTGCCGTGTGAAATAAAAAAAACCGAACAGGAATCCTCAGAGTTGAACCCTCTGCACAGAGGTTCAGGTTCCTCTTCAGGTCCCAAAGTGCAGAACAACAAGGTTTCAAACAGCTTCGTTCCAGCAGCATCAGCCACAGAAATGCAGAGATGATTCTTTGGATCTCTTGGTTGTGTTGTATGATGCTGTGTTTGCATATCTGGTGTCTGTGTTGCTTTGTGAGGACGGATCATTTACTGCAGCTCCAGATAAACAGAGCTGGACCTGAACCTGGTAGCTTCACTTAGAAGACACTTGTGACGGGAACGTCAGGTCAAAAAAGTGCCCCTCCGACAGCCAAACCCATCTGTTCTCTGATTGGATAGTTACATTTCTGATTGACATGACATTGACCAATCAGATGAAAGGAAGAAAAATAGGGTCAAAATTCGTACTTGTAACTTGCAGGGGTTTTTTTTTTGGCTAAGTCCACACACAAATCTTTTTTACACACACACACAAATCTTTTTTTACACACACACAAATCTTTTTTACACACACACACAAATCTTTTTTACACATACAAATTTTTTTCACGCACACACAAATTCTTTTTACACATACAAATCCTGATTTACAAGTACAAAATATTTATGACCACATTTTGAGCCCATACAAATGTTCTGCAGACGAGTCCATGCGCTCACAACAAAGCTCAGTGTGGACGACGCTGTGCACGCTCCAATGCTGATTGGTTAGAAAGTAGGCGGGAACAGGGAAGAGAGCGACAGCAGTGTTCAGCACAAACACGAAGGATCAAAGAAGAAGAACATGACAAGCTCAGATGGAGGCTGCAGTGGACACTTTTCATTGTTTTAACACTCGCTTTCACTTCAGCTTCACCAACATTAGCACAAGCAGAGCAGCCCACTGACTGCGTGGCCGTGACGGCGCCCCCTGGTGACTGTAAACCACTACAACATGTAGACGGCCGTCTGCTGCTCATTTCTTTACCACCATCACAGGAGCTCTTTATCATGTTCTACACTCTCATTGGTTCTTTGTGTGCTTGTTTTTTAGAACAGTAGTCATTGTGATTGTTCAAAGAAGACAGTCAGCTGTGACTAAATGTAGCTCCTACAGCAGTGATTTGAATAACTACTGAAGCTAATCCAGTATCAAAGCTCAGGAATCAGCAGCTCCCACCTCGTTTTCTTTGAACAACTATTTTTAGCTGCTGTGTTTTTGTGTTTCTGCGGACCTCAGACATCCTGCTGCTCTGGAGAACTGAAGCTCTAAAGCCTTCAGCCTTTATCTCCAAGAAACAAAGCTGATCATGGAGACCCAGCAGGTCAGCTGATCTGTGGACAGCACCAGCATCTTTAAGTAAGTCTGAGAGGTGAGCAGTCTTTGGAAGCCTTTACTGTCTGATAGTCTCAGAGCAGGATTTGGATCATTATTTGGCTTTTCTTCTATTATTATGTTTAGTTTCTGCTTCACAGATATTCTCTGAGATGTTCTCTGAAATGTTTCCCACTGTTGGACAAACTTTCACAGTTTCTTCATAAAGGAGATCTCCTGTGCAGTCCATCTGTGATAATATGTTAAACACTGAATTATGATTCATATCTGAATGTACTGACTGTTAATTATTGATGAGAACATAATCAGTAAATATAAATATGTTTGAGTTTGGCTTTGATGAATCAGAATAAAAGTAATAAAATAATGATTTTAGAGACAGGCCGAACTCAGGCCAGCTGACAGCCTGTGTACAAACAGACTTCAGCCATATGAGAGTGAGTGTGAGTGAACGAGAGCACACACAGGACACTCTGATCTCTGAATGTGTGTGACGCAGTGAAAAAGAGGATTGTACTGGATATACTGTGACTGACAAACAGAGTTTAAAGAGAAAGGTGTTTGGATTAAAATGGATTATGCTAAAGTGAACGTGCTAATGAAATCTGAACTGACTGAAATGTGAAGTGAAGATAATTCAGATGTAAAAGAGAGAGAAACTGATAATAAGGTGGGGCTGGAGATCAGTGAAGGGCATGTAAACACCTGATTGGTTGACTAGATATCAGATCGACAGTTTCACAGTTTTCCCTGTGGATTATAACTTTAAGAAGATGTAACATTCATCAAGGAATCCTGCTCTCCGGATTATTTCCATGAACACTGAGCTGGATCACATCTACAGTGCTGGAAGTGCCCGTCTCACCACCAACCTCTCTGTGCACATTCACTTTTCAACCCTTTGTGAGACACTAAAGGTGTAAATCTTAGTATTTATCTATGTTAGTTTGAACACCTCTAATAGGTTGGTTTAGTCTTTCCAAGTCATATCTTCCCTTAGATCTGCGGTCCAGGCTCCTAAAATCATCCTAGTTTAACAAACACTACAATCTAGAGGAGAGCTGCACTAACAGGTGTGACTGATAAGATCTGACCTGCAAGGATACTCATGTTTATGTGTATCAGGACAAGCAGGGAAGACCTGGGTCCTGTTCTTCGTACGTCGCTTACTACATCCAAGATCAAATGACACATCCAAGACCAAACCATCGCGCTAACTGTGAGCTCGCTAATCCGGTTCCCCGAACACACCTGCTGTTGACGATTAGTACAGCTGGACGCAGTAATGTGACATCACTGGGTGTCGTAAAAGGGGCTACGCATCGATAGTAGAAACATTGATCGGCAACCCGCTGATTGGTCGGCGAAAATGTCGAAGGGGCGTGCTCGGTATTTTCCGGCAGCAGAGCAAGAACTCATGAGTGAGGGATTTCAGGAGTTTCAGAGTTTAATTAAAACGCAAGAGAACACTGCAAAGGCTGCAAAAGCAAGGAGAGAGGGCTGGCAGAAAGTTGCTGACAAATCAAACTCGTAGGTAATTTAATAATAATAATGGATTGGGTTTATATAGCGCTTTCCAAGGCACCCAAAGCGCTTTACGATACCACTATTCATTCACTCCCACATTCACACACTGGTGGAGGCAGCTACGGTTGTAGCCAGGCTGCCATATCGCGCCATCGGCCCCTCTGGCCAACACCAGTAGGCGGTAGGGTAGATCTATCATATGACACTATATTGTCCAATATCATATGGCATTATATTATATTATAATATGTTATATTATATCCCCTTTCACATTAGAGCCACAACAGGACCCACAAGAACATGGGAACAAGTAAAAGTGGAATACAGGAGTATTCTACAGAATGGTAATATTTATCTCTTAGATTGCTTTGCGTCTCTTGGCAAGGTAATACTGGCCTGTAATACTCTGTTAGTTTGTTCATAACAGCAACCAAGAAAAGGGCAGATGAAAAAAAGACAGGTGGTGGTCCTGCACCCCCTCGTCAACAAGTTGGTTAAGTAAATAATACCCTCACGGGAATATCGATATCTCTCAATGAGCACACTGTCGCGCTGAGCTAAAGAATCCTGTCTGTCCCGCAATATACGCTGAATTCTGACAACTCTCCTTATCAATCCTGCACCTTCCGCAATGGGTTGGTCGCGTATACGGACAGGACATGGCTGCGACAGACTTCCCAAATCCACCCTCGCTTTTATAGCCGTGGTCTCTCATCTTGATTACACGAAGTAATTTACAATTACTACTGTGAAATATGAATTACATCTGTAATAATCACATACATGTAATAGAATGTTAATAGTTCATTTCCCTTTTTTAGGGAATGACCTGTATGTATCTGTGTGACATCAATAAAAGGATCAAGTGCTGCAATATCTTTAGTTACATTGATGTTATTTATTTATGGTGAAACAGTGGTAAAATATCGCTGTTGCTTTCGTATACATGAAGCGGACATACCTGCGTGGCCGCGATCTAATCCTGTTTACATAAAGTAAACCTGCTCCCGAGCAGGTTTACGCTTACGGCTCTGTTGCTATGACAGCAAGTCCCGGATGAGCTTCGGGGAACCGAACGATCCAGGATCACGCGAAATCGTCAACAATCTAATCCAGCTAACTTACTTAGCAAGGTACGAAGAACGGACCCCTGGACATCAACTCTGTCAGGCTGCCTGAGTCCTCTCACCCACATCAGCTCAGAACTCTGCATTATCTACTGAGTCAGACTCAGAGGATCAGGGATCAGAAGTTCTACAAAGAGTAGAACCAGACTTCTTGTATAGAGGTGTGTGGGCCTACTGATCCACAGTGTCAGCACAACTTTCACATCATAGTCATCTCAGCACAACTAAAACATGTGACTGACCTCAGAGTTTCAAATCGACATCGTGGATTCTCCAGAAGAACACACAGCTGCTTCACTCCTGAATCCTGCAGGTTGTTGTAGGTTCCACTCAGGTCCAGCACTCTGGGATACGAGGGGTTGGACTTCAGCGCTGCTGCCAGATAATCACAGCTGATCTCTGACAAATCACAGTCCTTCAATCTGAATAAAAAAATGAAAGATGTAAGTTTATTAGACAAAGTGTGAGCTTGAAATCATTCAGTGTTTCATCATCTGTTCAGAGCTGAAGAAGGTTCAGAATGTAGAAGTTTAGAAAATGGAAACTCCAAACAGCTGAAGCCAACAGGAAGCAGCTTCAAACAAACAAGAGAAAAAAATGAATTTTTCACATTGAAGTCGTACATTTATCATAAAGTTGTCAAGTTTTGCCGTGTGAAATAAAAAAACTGAACAGGAATCCTCAGAGTTGAACCCTCTGCACAGAGGTTCAGGTTCCTCTTCAGGTCCCAAAGTGCAGAACAACAAGGTTTCAAACAGCTTCGTTCCAGCAGCATCAGCCACAGAAATGCAGAGATGATTCTTTGGATCTCTTGGTTGTGTTGTATGATGCTGTGTTTGCATATCTGGTGTCTGTGTTGCTTTGTGAGGACGGATCATTTACTGCAGCTCCAGATAAACAGAGCTGGACCTGAACCTGGTAGCTTCACTTAGAAGATACTTGTGACGGGAACGTCAGGTAAAAAAAGTGCCCCTCCGACAGCCAAACCCATCTGTTCTCTGATTGGATAGTTACATTTCTGATTGACATGACATTGACCAATCAGATGAAAGGAAGAAAAATAGGGTCAAAATTCGTACTTGTAACTTGCAGGGGTTTTTTTTGGCTAAGTCCACACACAAATCTTTTTTTACACACACACAAATCTTTTTTACACACACACACAAATCTTTTTTACACATACAAATTTTTTTCATGCACACACAAATTCTTTTTACACATACAAATCCTGATTTACAAGTACAAAATATTTATGACCACATTTTGGAGCCCATACAAATGTTCTGCAGACGAGTCCATGCGCTCACAACAAAGCTCAGTGTGGACGACGCTGTGCACGCTCCAATGCTGATTGGTTAGAAAGTGGGCGGGAACAGGGAAGAGAGCGACAGCAGTGTTCAGCACAAACACGAAGGATCAAAGAAGAAGAACATGACAAGCTCAGATGGAGGCTGCAGTGGACACTTTTCATTGTTTTAACACTCGCTTTCACTTCAGCTTCACCAACATTAGCACAAGCAGAGCAGCCCACTGACTGCGTGGCCGTGACGGCGCCCCCTGGTGACTGTAAACCACTACAACATGTAGACGGCCGTCTGCTGCTCATTTCTTTGCCACCATCACAGGAGCTCTTTATCATGTTCTACACTCTCATTGGTTCTTTGTGTGCTTGTTTTTTAGAACAGTAGTCATTGTGATTGTTCAAAGAAGACAGTAGGCTGTGACTAAATGTAGCTCCTACAGCAGTGATTTGAATAACTACTGAAGCTAATCCAGTATCAAAGCTCAGGAATCAGCAGCTCCCACCTCGTTTTCTTTGAACAACTATTTTTAGCTGCTGTGTTTTTGTGTTTTTGTGGACCTCAGACATCCTGCTGCTCTGGAGAACTGAAGCTCTAAAGGCTTCAGCCTTTATCTCCAAGAAACAAAGCTGATCATGGAGACCCAGCAGGTCAGCTGATCTGAGGACAGCACCAGCATCTTTAAGTAAGTCTGAGAGGTGAGCAGTCTTTGGAAGCCTTTACTGTCTGATAGTCTCAGAGCAGGATTTGGATCATTATTTGGCTTTTCTTCTATTATTATGTTTAGTTTCTGCTTCACAGATATTCTCTGAGATGTTCTCTGAAATGTTTCCCACTGTTGGACAAACTTTCACAGTTTCTTCATAAAGGAGATCTCCTGTGCAGTCCATCTGTGATAATATGTTAAACACTGAATTATGATTCATATCTGAATGTACTGACTGTTAATTATTGATGAGAACATAATCAGTAAATATAAATATGTTTGAGTTTGGCTTTGATGAATCAGAATAAAAGTAATAAAATAATGATTTTAGAGACAGGCCGAACTCAGGCCAGCTGACAGCCTGTGTACAAACAGACTTCAGCCATATGAGAGTGAGTGTGAGTGAATGAGAGCACACACAGGACACTCTGATCTCTGAATGTGTGTGACGCAGTGAAAAAGAGGATTGTACTGGATATACTGTGACTGACAAACAGAGTTTAAAGAGAAAGGTGTTTGGATTAAAATGGATTATGCTAAAGTGAACGTGCTAATGAAATCTGAACTGACTGAAATGTGAAGTGAAGATAATTCAGATGTAAAAGAGAGAGAAACTGATAATAAGGTGGGGCTGGAGATCAAACACCTGATTGGTTGAGTAGATATCAGATCGACAGTTTCACAGTTTTCCCTGTGGATTATAACTCTAAGAATATGTGACATTCATCAAGGAATCCTGCTCTCCGGATTATTTCCATGAACACTGAGCTGGATCACATCTACAGTGCTGGAAGTGCCCGTCTCACCACCAACCTCTCTGTGCACATTCACTTTTCAACCCTTTGTGAGACACTAAAGGTGTAAATCTGAGTATTTATCTATGTTAGTGCAAACACCTCTAATAGGTTGGTTTAGTCTTTCCAAGTCATAACTTCCCTTAGATCTGCGGTCCAGGCTCCTAAAATCATCCTAGTTTTACAAGCACTACAATCTAGAGGAGAGCTGCACTAACAGGTGTGACTGATGAGATCTGACCTGCAAGGATACTCATGTTTATGTGTATCAGGACAAGCAGGGAAGACCTGGACATCAACTCTGTCAGGCTGCCTGAGTCCTCTCACCCACATCAGCTCAGAACTCTGCATTATCTACTGAGTCAGACTCAGAGGATCAGGGATCAGAAGTTCTACAAAGCGTAGAACCAGACTTCCTGTATAGAGGTGTGTGGGCCTACTGATCCACAGTGTCAGCACAACTTTCACATCATAGTCATCTCAGCACAACTAAAACATGTGACTGACCTCAGAGTTTTAAATCGACATCGTGGATTCTCCAGAAGAACACACAGCTGCTTCACTCCTGAATCCTGCAGGTTGTTGTAGGTTCCACTCAGGTCCAGCACTCTGGGATACGAGGGGTTGGACTTCAGCGCTGCTGCCAGATAATCACAGCTGATCTCTGACAAATCACAGTCTTTCAATCTGTAAAAAGAATGAAAGATGTAAGTTTATTAGACAAAGTGTGAGCTTGAAATCATTCAGTGTTTCATCATCTGTTCAGAGCTGAAGAAGGTTCAGAATGTAGAAGTTTAGAAAATGGAAACTCCAAACAGCTGAAGCCAACAGGAAGCAGCTTCAAACAAACAAGAGAAAAAAATGAATTTTTCACATTGAAGTCGTACATTTATCATAAAGTTGTCAAGTTTTGCCGTGTGAAATAACAAAACTGAACAGGAATCCTCAGAGTTGAACCCTCTGCACAGAGGTTCAGGTTCCTCTTCAGGTCCCAAAGTGCAGAACAACAAGGTTTCAAACAGCTTCGTTCCAGCAGCATCAGCCACAGAAATGCAGAGATGATTCTTTGGATCTCTTGGTTGTGTTGTATGATGCTGTGTTTGCATATCTGGTGTCTGTGTTGCTTTGTGAGGACGGATCATTTACTGCAGCTCCAGATAAACAGAGCTGGACCTGAACCTGGTAGCTTCACTTAGAAGACACTTGTGACGGGAACGTCAGGTCAAAAAAGTGCCCCTCCGACAGCCAAACCCATCTGTTCTCTGATTGGATAGTTACATTTCTGATTGACATGACATTGACCAATCAGATGAAAGGAAGAAAAATAGGGTCAAAATTCGTACTTGTAACTTGCAGGGGTTTTTTTTGGCTAAGTCCACACACAAATCTTTTTTTACACACACACAAATCTTTTTTACACACACACACAAATCTTTTTTACACATACAAATCCTGATTTACAAGTACAAAATATTTATGACCACATTTTGAGCCCATACAAATGTTCTGCAGACGAGTCCATGCGCTCACAACAAAGCTCAGTGTGGACGACGCTGTGCACGCTCCAATGCTGATTGGTTAGAAAGTGGGCGGGAACAGGGAAGAGAGCGACAGCAGTGTTCAGCACAAACACGAAGGACCAAAGAAGAAGAACATGACAAGCTCAGATGGAGGCTGCAGTGGACACTTTTCATTGTTTTAACATTCGCTTTCACTTCAGCTTCACCAACAACAGCACAAGCAGAGCAGCCCACTGACTGCGTGGCCGTGACGGCGCCCCCTGGTGACTGTAAACCACTACAACATGTAGACGGCCGTCTGCTGCTCATTTCTTTGCCACCATCACAGGAGCTCTTTATCATGTTCTACACTCTCATTGGTTCTTTGTGTGCTTGTTTTTTAGAACAGTAGTCATTGTGATTGTTCAAAGAAGACAGTAGGCTGTGACTAAATGTAGCTCCTACAGCAGTGATTGGAATAACTACTGAAGCTAATCCAGTATCAAAGCTCAGGAATCAGCAGCTCCCACCTCGTTTTCTTTGAACAACTATTTTTAGCTGCTGTGTTTTTGTGTTTTTGTGGACCTCAGACATCCTGCTGCTCTGGAGAACTGAAGCTCTAAAGGCTTCAGCCTTTATCTCCAAGAAACAAAGCTGATCATGGAGACCCAGCAGGTCAGCTGATCTGTGGACAGCACCAGCATCTTTAAATAAGTCTGAGAGGTGAGCAGTCTTTGGAAGCCTTTACTGTCTGATAGTCTCAGAGCAGGATTTGGATCATTATTTGGCTTTTCTTCTATTATTATGTTTAGTTTCTGCTTCACAGATATTCTCTGAGATGTTCTCTGAAATGTTTCCCACTGTTGGACAAACTTTCACAGTTTCTTCATAAAGGAGATCTCCTGTGCAGTCCATCTGTGATAATATGTTAAACACTGAATTATGATTCATATCTGAATGTACTGACTGTTAATTATTGATGAGAACATAATCAGTAAATATAAATATGTTTGAGTTTGGCTTTGATGAATCAGTATAAAAGTAATAAAATAATGATTTTAGAGACAGGCCGAACTCAGGCCAGCTGACAGCCTGTGTACAAACAGACTTCAGCCATATGAGAGTGAGTGTGAGTGAATGAGAGCACACACAGGACACTCTGATCTCTGAATGTGTGTGACGCAGTGAAAAAGAGGATTGTACTGGATATACTGTGACTGACAAACAGAGTTTAAAGAGAAAGGTGTTTGGATTAAAATGGATTATGCTAAAGTGAACGTGCTAATGAAATCTGAACTGACTGAAATGTGAAGTGAAGATAATTCAGATGTAAAAGAGAGAGAAACTGATAATAAGGTGGGGCTGGAGATCAGTGAAGGGCATGTAAACACCTGATTGGTTGACTAGATATCAGATCGACAGTTTCACAGTTTTCCCTGTGGATTATAACTTTAAGAAGATGTGACATTCATCAAGGAATCCTGCTCTCCGGATTATTTCCATGAACACTGAGCTGGATCACATCTACAGTGCTGGAAGTGCCCGTCTCACCACCAACCTCTCTGTGCACATTCACTTTTCAACCCTTTGTGAGACACTAAAGGTGTAAATCTTAGTATTTATCTATGTTAGTTTGAACACCTCTAATAGGTTGGTTTAGTCTTTCCAAGTCATATCTTCCCTTAGATCTGCGGTCCAGGCTCCTAAAATCATCCTAGTTTAACAAGCACTACAATCTAGAGGAGAACTGCACTAACAGGTGTGACTGATGAGATCTGACCTGCAAGGATACTCATGTTTATGTGTATCAGGACAAGCAGGGAAGACCTGGGGCCTGTTCTTCGTACTTCGCTTACTACATCCAAGATCAAATGACACATCCAAGACCAAACCATCGCGCTAACCGTGAGCTCGCTAATCCGGTTCCCCGAACACACCTGCTGTTGACGATTAGTACAGCTGGACGCAGTAATGTGACATCACTGGGTGTCGTAAAAGGGGCTACGCATCGATAGTAGAAACATTGATCGGCAACCCGCTGATTGGTCGGCGAAAATGTCGAAGGGGCGTGCTCGGTATTTTCCGGCAGCAGAGCAAGAACTCATGAGTGAGGGATTTCAGGAGTTTCAGAGTTTAATTAAAACGCAAGAGAACACTGCAAAGGCTGCAAAAGCAAGGAGAGAGGGCTGGCAGAAAGTTGCTGACAAATCAAACTCGTAGGTAATTTAATAATAATAATGGATTGGGTTTATATAGCGCTTTCCAAGGCACCCAAAGCGCTTTACGATACCACTATTCATTCACTCCCACATTCACACACTGGTGGAGGCAGCTACGGTTGTAGCCAGGCTGCCATATCGCGCCATCGGCCCCTCTGGCCAACACCAGTAGGCGGTAGGGTAGATCTATCATATGACACTATATTGTCCAATATCATATGGCATTATATTATATTATAATATGTTATATTATATCCCCTTTCACATTAGAGCCACAACAGGACCCACAAGAACATGGGAACAAGTAAAAGTGGAATACAGGAGTATTCTACAGAATGGTAATATTTATCTCTTAGATTGCTTTGCGTCTCTTGGCAAGGTAATACTGGCCTGTAATACTCTGTTAGTTTGTTCATAACAGCAACCAAGAAAAGGGCAGAGGAAA
This sequence comes from Astatotilapia calliptera, assembly GCF_964374335.1. NCBI lineage: Eukaryota > Metazoa > Chordata > Actinopteri > Cichliformes > Cichlidae > Astatotilapia > Astatotilapia calliptera. The sequence goes on along the minus strand of NC_137424.1, from coordinate 6,267,986 downwards.
AAAAGACAGGTGGTGGTCCTGCACCCCCTCGTCAACAAGTTGGTTAAGTAAATAATACCCTCACGGGAATATCGATATCTCTCAATGAGCACACTGTCGCGCTGAGCTAAAGGATCCTGTCTGTCCCGCAATATACGCTGAATTCTGACAACTCTCCTTATCAATCCTGCACCTTCCGCAATGGGTTGGTCGCGTATACGGACAGGACATGGCTGCGACAGACTTCCCAAATCCACCTTCGCTTTTATAGCCGTGGTCTCTCATCTTGATTACACGAAGTAATTTACAATTACTACTGTGAAATATGAATTACATCTGTAATAATCACATACATGTAATAGAATGTTAATAGTACATTTCCCTTTTTTAGGGAATGACCTGTATGTATCTGTGTGACATCAATAAAAGGATCAAGTGCTGCATTATCTTTAGTTACATTGATGTTATTTATTTATGGTGAAACAGTGGTAAAATATCGCTGTTGCTTTCGTATACATGAAGCGGACATACCTGCGTGGCCGCGATCTAATCCTGTTTACATAAAGTAAACCTGCTCCCGAGCAGGTTTACGCTTACGGCTCTGTTGCTATGACAGCAAGTCCCGGATGAGCTTCGGGGAACCGAACGATCCAGGATCACGCGAAATCGTCAACAATCTAATCCAGCTAACTTACTTAGCAAGGTACGAAGAACAGGCCCCTGGACATCAACTCTGTCAGGCTGCCTGAGTCCTCTCACCCACATCAGCTCAGAACTCTGCATTATCTACTGAGTCAGACTCAGAGGATCAGGGATCAGAAGTTCTACAAAGAGTAGAACCAGACTTCTTGTATAGAGGTGTGTGGGCCTACTGATCCACAGTGTCAGCACAACTTTCACATCATATTCATCTCAGCAAAACTAAAACATGTGACTGACCTCAGAGTTTCAAATCGACATCGTGGATTCTCCAGAAGAACACACAGCTGCTTCACTCCTGAATCCTGCAGGTTGTTGTAGGTTCCACTCAGGTCCAGCACTCTGGGATACGAGGGGTTGGACTTCAGCGCTGCTGCCAGATAATCACAGCTGATCTCTGACAAATCACAGTCCTTCAATCTGAATAAAAAATGAAAGATGTAAGTTTATTAGACAAAGTGTGAGCTTGAAATCATTCAGTGTTTCATCATCTGTTCAGAGCTGAAGAAGGTTCAGAATGTAGAAGTTTAGAAAATGGAAACTCCAAACAGCTGAAGCCAACAGGAAGCAGCTTCAAACAAACAAGAGAAAAAAATGAATTTTTCACATTGAAGTCGTACATTTATCATAAAGTTGTCAAGTTTTGCCGTGTGAAATAAAAAAACTGAACAGGAATCCTCAGAGTTGAACCCTCTGCACAGAGGTTCAGGTTCCTCTTCAGGTCCCAAAGTGCAGAACAACAAGGTTTCAAACAGCTTCGTTCCAGCAGCATCAGCCACAGAAATGCAGAGATGATTCTTTGGATCTCTTGGTTGTGTTGTATGATGCTGTGTTTGCATATCTGGTGTCTGTGTTGCTTTGTGAGGACGGATCATTTACTGCAGCTCCAGATAAACAGAGCTGGACCTGAACCTGGTAGCTTCACTTAGAAGACACTTGTGACGGGAACGTCAGGTCAAAAAAGTGCCCCTCCGACAGCCAAACCCATCTGTTCTCTGATTGGATAGTTACATTTGTGATTGACATGACATTGACCTATCAGATGAAAGGAAGAAAAATAGGGTCAAAATTCGTACTTGTAACTTGCAGGGGTTTTTTTTGGCTAAGTCCACACACAAATCTTTTTTTACACACACACAAATCTTTTTTACACACACACACACACAAATCTTTTTTACACATACAAATTTTTTTCATGCACACACAAATTCTTTTTACACATACAAATCCTGATTTACAAGTACAAAATATTTATGACCACATTTTGGAGCCCATACAAATGTTCTGCAGACGAGTCCATGCGCTCACAACAAAGCTCAGTGTGGACGACGCTGTGCACGCTCCAATGCTGATTGGTTAGAAAGTGGGCGGGAACAGGGAAGAGAGCGACAGCAGTGTTCAGCACAAACACGAAGGATCAAAGAAGAAGAACATGACAAGCTCAGATGGAGGCTGCAGTGGACACTTTTCATTGTTTTAACATTCGCTTTCACTTCAGCTTCACCAACAACAGCACAAGCAGAGCAGCCCACTGACTGCGTGGCCGTGACGGCGCCCCCTGGTGACTGTAAACCACTACAACATGTAGACGGCCGTCTGCTGCTCATTTCTTTGCCACCATCACAGGAGCTCTTTATCATGTTCTACACTCTCATTGGTTCTTTGTGTGCTTGTTTTTTAGAACAGTAGTCATTGTGATTGTTCAAAGAAGACAGTCAGCTGTGACTAAATGTAGCTCCTACAGCAGTGATTTGAATAACTACTGAAGCTAATCCAGTATCAAAGCTCAGGAATCAGCAGCTCCCACCTCGTTTTCTTTGAACAACTATTTTTAGCTGCTGTGTTTTTGTGTTTTTGTGGACCTCAGACATCCTGCTGCTCTGGAGAACTGAAGCTCTAAAGGCTTCAGCCTTTATCTCCAAGAAACAAAGCTGATCATGGAGACCCAGCAGGTCAGCTGATCTGAGGACAGCACCAGCATCTTTAAGTAAGTCTGAGAGGTGAGCAGTCTTTGGAAGCCTTTACTGTCTGATAGTCTCAGAGCAGGATTTGGATCATTATTTGGCTTTTCTTCTATTATTATGTTTAGTTTCTGCTTCACAGATATTCTCTGAGATGTTCTCTGAAATGTTTCCCACTGTTGGACAAACTTTCACAGTTTCTTCATAAAGGAGATCTCCTGTGCAGTCCATCTGTGATAATATGTTAAACACTGAATTATGATTCATATCTGAATGTACTGACTGTTAATTATTGATGAGAACATAATCAGTAAATATAAATATGTTTGAGTTTGGCTTTGATGAATCAGAATAAAAGTAATAAAATAATGATTTTAGAGACAGGCCGAACTCAGGCCAGCTGACAGCCTGTGTACAAACAGACTTCAGCCATATGAGAGTGAGTGTGAGTGAATGAGAGCACACACAGGACACTCTGATCTCTGAATGTGTGTGACGCAGTGAAAAAGAGGATTGTACTGGATATACTGTGACTGACAAACAGAGTTTAAAGAGAAAGGTGTTTGGATTAAAATGGATTATGCTAAAGTGAACGTGCTAATGAAATCTGAACTGACTGAAATGTGAAGTGAAGATAATTCAGATGTAAAAGAGAGAGAAACTGATAATAAGGTGGGGCTGGAGATCAAACACCTGATTGGTTGAGTAGATATCAGATCGACAGTTTCACAGTTTTCCCTGTGGATTATAACTCTAAGAATATGTGACATTCATCAAGGAATCCTGCTCTCCGGATTATTTCCATGAACACTGAGCTGGATCACATCTACAGTGCTGGAAGTGCCCGTCTCACCACCAACCTCTCTGTGCACATTCACTTTTCAACCCTTTGTGAGACACTAAAGGTGTAAATCTGAGTATTTATCTATGTTAGTGCAAACACCTCTAATAGGTTGGTTTAGTCTTTCCAAGTCATAACTTCCCTTAGATCTGCGGTCCAGGCTCCTAAAATCATCCTAGTTTTACAAGCACTACAATCTAGAGGAGAGCTGCACTAACAGGTGTGACTGATGAGATCTGACCTGCAAGGATACTCATGTTTATGTGTATCAGGACAAGCAGGGAAGACCTGGACATCAACTCTGTCAGGCTGCCTGAGTCCTCTCACCCACATCAGCTCAGAACTCTGCATTATCTACTGAGTCAGACTCAGAGGATCAGGGATCAGAAATTCTACAAAGAGTAGAACCAGACTTCCTGTATAGAGGTGTGTGGGCCTACTGATCCACAGTGTCAGCACAACTTTCACATCATATTCATCTCAGCACAACTAAAACATGTGACTGACCTCAGAGTTTCAAATCGACATCGTGGATTCTCCAGAAGAACACACAGCTGCTTCACTCCTGAATCCTGCAGGTTGTTGTAGGTTCCACTCAGGTCCAGCACTCTGGGATACGAGGGGTTGGACTTCAGCGCTGCTGCCAGATAATCACAGCTGATCTCTGACAAATCACAGTCCTTCAATCTGAATAAAAAATGAAAGATGTAAGTTTATTAGACAAAGTGTGAGCTTGAAATCATTCAGTGTTTCATCATCTGTTCAGAGCTGAAGAAGGTTCAGAATGTAGAAGTTTAGAAAATGGAAACTCCAAACAGCTGAAGCCAACAGGAAGCAGCTTCAAACAAACAAGAGAAAAAAATGAATTTTTCACATTGAAGTCGTACATTTATCATAAAGTTGTCAAGTTTTGCCGTGTGAAATAACAAAACTGAACAGGAATCCTCAGAGTTGAACCCTCTGCACAGAGGTTCAGGTTCCTCTTCAGGTCCCAAAGTGCAGAACAACAAGGTTTCAAACAGCTTCGTTCCAGCAGCATCAGCCACAGAAATGCAGAGATAATTCTTTGGATCTCTTGGTTGTGTTGTATGATGCTGTGTTTGCATATCTGGTGTCTGTGTTGCTTTGTGAGGACGGATCATTTACTGCAGCTCCAGATAAACAGAGCTGGACCTGAACCTGGTAGCTTCACTTAGAAGACACTTGTGACGGGAACGTCAGGTCAAAAAAGTGCCCCTCCGACAGCCAAACCCATCTGTTCTCTGATTGGATAGTTACATTTCTGATTGACATGACATTGACCAATCAGATGAAAGGAAGAAAAATAGGGTCAAAATTCGTACTTGTAACTTGCAGGGGTTTTTTTTGGCTAAGTCCACACACAAATCTTTTTTTACACACACACAAATCTTTTTTACACATACAAATCCTGATTTACAAGTACAAAATATTTATGACCACATTTTGAGCCCATACAAATGTTCTGCAGACGAGTCCATGCGCTCACAACAAAGCTCAGTGTGGACGACGCTGTGCACGCTCCAATGCTGATTGGTTAGAAAGTGGGCGGGAACAGGGAAGAGAGCGACAGCAGTGTTCAGCACAAACACGAAGGATCAAAGAAGAAGAACATGACAAGCTCAGATGGAGGCTGCAGTGGACACTTTTCATTGTTTTAACATTCGCTTTCACTTCAGCTTCACCAACAACAGCACAAGCAGAGCAGCCCACTGACTGCGTGGCCGTGACGGCGCCCCCTGGTGACTGTAAACCACTACAACATGTAGACGGCCGTCTGCTGCTCATTTCTTTGCCACCATCACAGGAGCTCTTTATCATGTTCTACACTCTCATTGGTTCTTTGTGTGCTTGTTTTTTAGAACAGTAGTCATTGTGATTGTTCAAAGAAGACAGTAGGCTGTGACTAAATGTAGCTCCTACAGCAGTGATTTGAATAACTACTGAAGCTAATCCAGTATCAAAGCTCAGGAATCAGCAGCTCCCACCTCGTTTTCTTTGAACAACTATTTTTAGCTGCTGTGTTTTTGTGTTTTTGTGGACCTCAGACATCCTGCTGCTCTGGAGAACTGAAGCTCTAAAGGCTTCAGCCTTTATCTCCAAGAAACAAAGCTGATCATGGAGACCCAGCAGGTCAGCTGATCTGAGGACAGCACCAGCATCTTTAAATAAGTCTGAGAGGTGAGCAGTCTTTGGAAGCCTTTACTGTCTGATAGTCTCAGAGCAGGATTTGGATCATTATTTGGCTTTTCTTCTATTATTATGTTTAGTTTCTGCTTCACAGATATTCTCTGAGATGTTCTCTGAAATGTTTCCCACTGTTGGACAAACTTTCACAGTTTCTTCATAAAGGAGATCTCCTGTGCAGTCCATCTGTGATAATATGTTAAACACTGAATTATGATTCATATCTGAATGTACTGACTGTTAATTACTGATGAGAACATAATCAGTAAATATAAATATGTTTGAGTTTGGCTTTGATGAATCAGAATAAAAGTAATAAAATAATGATTTTAGAGACAGGCCTAACTCAGGCCAGCTGACAGCCTGTGTACAAACAGACTTCAGCCATATGAGAGTGAGTGTGAGTGAATGAGAGCACACACAGGACACTCTGATCTCTGAATGTGTGTGACGCAGTGAAAAAGAGGATTGTACTGGATATACTGTGACTGACAAACAGAGTTTAAAGAGAAAGGTGTTTGGATTAAAATGGATTATGCTAAAGTGAACGTGCTAATGAAATCTGAACTGACTGAAATGTGAAGTGAAGATAATTCAGATGTAAAAGAGAGAGAAACTGATAATAAGGTGGGGCTGGAGATCAGTGAAGGGCATGTAAACACCTGATTGGCTGAGTAGATATCAGATCGACAGTTTCACAGTTTTCCCTGTGGATTATAACTTTAAGAAGATGTAACATTCATCAAGGAATCCTGCTCTCCGGATTATTTCCATGAACACTGAGCTGGATCACATCTACAGTGCTGGAAGTGCCCGTCTCACCACCAACCTCTCTGTGCACATTCACTTTTCAACCCTTTGTGAGACACTAAAGGTGTAAATCTGAGTATTTATCTATGTTAGTGCGAACACCTCTAATAGGTTGGTTTAGTCTTTCCAAGTCATATCTTCCCTTAGATCTGCGGTCCAGGCTCCTAAAATCATCCTAGTTTTACAAGCACTACAATCTAGAGGAGAGCTGCACTAACAGGTGTGACTGATGAGATCTGACCTGCAAGGATACTCATGTTTATGTATATCAGGACAAGCAGGGAAGACCTGGACATCAACTCTGTCAGGCTGCCTGAGTCCTCTCACCCACATCAGCTCATCAACTCTAAACAGGAATGAGCAGCTCATTTCAAAATAAAAGGTTGGAATTGTAAAGAAAACAAACAGAGCTCATAAACTGAAACTGATTTCATTTTTCAGCTGGAACATTTTAGTTGTTCCTTTTTCAATACATACATAATTATATTTACAGTAAGTCTTATCATTCCCCTTTTCCCTGCCAGTCACCGCTAATGTTTCATGTGTCTGAGCGAACACACAAACTCCCTGAGCGTCCCTTGGACCACTGTGAGCAACAGCAGACGTGTGCACTGTGGTCACGCCAGCATCTTATCCATCCAAGTTACACGGTTTATTAAAGTAATCAAATTACAGCATTTACATTTATGTTAGACTACTTTTAATTAACTGCTTTAGCCCACTTACAATGAAAATTAAAAACAACCTTGTTCATGACCTGTAGCATGTTAACACTATTGGAAGTAAAAATAACTTGAACTCCAATTTTGAAAACACAACTTTATTTTTTCTATTTTTATAAAGCTCTGACTTGTATTATGAGTCTGTGGTCTGGGAGAGAGTCTGTAACTCTGTCTGCAAAATACAGGATATAATGACCAATGTTGGACAATTAATTATATAGTTACTTCTTCAAAAAAGTTACTGAGTTTTGCAAACAACAAAGTTTGTTGCAATAAATACTGAATACTATCGTTGTTATAAACAACAATACTATTCAGGAAGAAAACCAAACATTGCAGATATTTTATCATAGCTCAGGTTTTACGCGGCCGATCAACACAATTTAAAAACTGGTATAAAGTCCACACTTTTTCCCTCAGTTGCTCCGTCTGTCCTGCTCACATCTCCAATGGTTGTACACGTTGTCATTAACGTGGCTTCACCTCATCATCAGCCACTTTGCTCGCTATAACACCATTGTCGGCACATAAGGACGCTGTCATAGCCTGTCAGCGACGTTGATTAGCTGCGTATATACGAATGTGAATCGCATCATTGGCTGGACTACGGGATAAGGTGGCATCGTTCTAATCCCATATGGGAGCAGCCAGTCACTGACTAACACTGCAAAACAGAATTGTTAAAGATTTAATTTTAATTTCAATTGAGATTTGATTATTTTTTTTGTGTGCAACACAGATTTTCTGTGTGCAGAGACGTGCCAGCAGCGCGCAGTTGCACGACCGCAGCTTAGAGGGAACATTGGGCACCACCACAGTTCACTTCAACAAAACTTTACTTCAGATTTGTTTTCATGTTTTGATCCAGTGATGAGAGCCGTTTCCCCCATGTCCAGTCCTTGTACTAAGCTAGGCTAAACACGTCCAGTGCCTGTCTCTGTGCAGCTTTTAATCTGATGTTAATAAGGTAGAAATGGAGGAAGAAGAAAATGACTTCATCAATCAACATGCAGCTACCAACCCAAATGGTGAGGTGGTGGTTAGTTATTACTGTTGTTTATGATCCCCTACATTATCCTACATTCAAATATATTCTCCAGCTACAATAGTGTTTGTGTTCCTAAAAGGATTTCATGAACGTGTTATTGTTCATGTCACATCTGTATGAAACAAAGAGGAAGTGAGGTTTATCCTTCATGATCACAAACTGTTCCAGCATGTAAACCTGAGATCTGTGTAGAGCAGCTGACCTGCACGATGTGCTCAACACAAACATTATTTACCATCAGTTACTGTGTGACTGAACCACGTGGGTGTATGAAACATCGCTTTTAGTTTTAATAGCACATGGCAACATTCAGACGTGAATCTATACAGTAACACTTTGATTTGTTACAGTGAGGAGACTGTTGAAGGAACGATGAGGGGAAACTGTAACAGCAGCAACAGAAACCAGGAGACAAAGCTGAGGTCTGGGTTCCTCTATGCTACACACAGCCTCATGCTCCTGGACTTTAGTAAACACATAAATGTCTCCAAGTACACTTACTTCAGAAACTCTATTAAACTCATTACAAGTTTACTTCAGCTTTAAATTACTCACAACATCAGCACACATGAGTAAACAAAGTAACTCACAGCTACTGTTCACGTTTAGTCATCTTTAATACAAATATACCTCATGATTATGAATCTCACAGCTACCTGCTCATTGAACTGAACAATAATTCTGTTTGACCATTAAAACAAAATATGTGACTGTAAAAAATGTTCAGACAGTAATTAAGAATCTCCTAAGCAATCCAAAGATAAAGAAAAGTTCACCTGCCAATTCTATAAAGCTTGGTTGTTTATACAATAATATCATTTAATGATATGTTTGGATCCTGACCTGAGAGTTTCTAGTGTACAATGTGGACTCTGCAGTGCAGCAGACAGAAGCTTCACCCCTGAATCCCGCAGGTCATTGTTACTCAGGTCCAGCTCTTTCAGACTAGAGGACTGGGAGTTGAGAACTGAGGACAGAGCATCACAGCTTCTCTCTGAGAGGTTACAGCCACTCAGTCTGGAAGAAAACAAACAAACAATTAAATCAGTCAAATGAAACATTTTTAATGCCAGCATGCATTACAATTATTGGTTAACTAAATAGCTTCAATAAAACACAACTCTTCTTCTATAGCAGCACTTACTCCTTGTAAGCTCCACCTGCTCCACCATCTGAGTCAGAAGACATGAAAACAAACTGTAAATCTAGTAGAAACATGATTGGAAATCTTCTCAGATCCATTTGTACATTTAGAGCCTGATCCTGAAATATAGCAGCACGGACATTCACAGCAGCAAAGGGTTCTTGCTGATCTGAGCTGGCTTGGCCCTGGCTTATTGAAGATTAAAGAAAGCGGAATCAGCTGTTCAAACCCCCACAAGGCTGCCCGCTGTGACTGAAACAATGGGACGGGTCGTGACTTCTCAAAATGGGCTCACTGAACGCAGCACGGATAAGATCTTGAAGAAGCTCATGGCGGTCGTGAGTTCTCAGACTTTGCTCTTTGAGCACAAAACCGATAACCTCTCGGAGAAGCTCGTGGCTCTCCAACGGGAGATTGAGAGACGAGTGACGGACTGTTAGATCAGCTGTGAAATTGACATGCAGTTGTTCGCACCAAAGAAAGCCACCATCAATTCATGCGGCTAACATGCCAGCGCCAGCTGTGGTCTCAAGGCTGGAGCTGAACATAACAAATCTCACCCTGATAACAGACGGTGTTTAGACTGTTCCTTCCCATCCTAAGCATGCTTATCCCCTCCCGGTGCAGACAGTGGGTTGAGGGGACCAGCGCAAATGCTGCAGGCCCGGATGCGCTGTCTACACCGGCTGTCTCTCACCTTTTACCCATCCCTGTTGCTTGTCATGTGTTTCTATGGCGCATTAAGAGTTTTCATGTGTTCTGCGCTAACGTCATTTTTTTTGTCTGTTCTCAAACTGATCTCCCTGTTGGAGCTCAGTCTGGGAGGAGTTCTTTTTTCTCCTCATCTTTCCTGATGTTGTGCATTTTCTGCTGTTCGGTTCCGGGTCGCTGCTCTAGCAGCTGACCGGCCAGCTACCTAGCCTGACCTGTCTCCCCAATGTGATGTTTGTGTATTGTATGTACGGTTGGCAAGGTCAGTATCCTAATTGCCCCTTGAAAATAAATACAGTGTTCTGAATCTGAAAAGATTACAGAAGAGGACTCTGTTCAGTAAATATTACGCTCATGCTGTCAAGAAATACCAAAGGTAGGTAAAACTCTGGTTGTTGCAGCCATCCAGTATGACATGCTTTGTACATCATCATTTTTGTACATCATCATCATGCTTTGTACATCATCATCATCGTCACAATCAATCAATCAAGATTGTGAAGAGATTCTCTACTCAGAGAATACTGGAGATTTTAGATGAGAGAGATGGAAGATGATGAAGGGGAAGAGTTTTCACAACTTGAGGCCTTTTGTCTTCACTGTATAGGACAAAGAAGACAGGAAGGGAGGGAGAAGTGAGGAGAATAACACACAGGAAATGGTCTTGGGCAGACTCAAACCAGGCCCTGGAGTCACGACTCTTACTTTCAGTACATGGGTCACCTGCTCAGCCAGGTAAGCTACAGCAGTCAGCAGTGTGTGAGTTAATTTGAAGACAATGACGACTATAAGTCAGGTAAAAAAAATACTTATCATCAACCAACAAGGGGAAAACAGTGAGCTTGAATGACCAAGCTTTGACCAAGGGTGGCTCACTCCTCGGTCTTCTTGCCCAAGGAGTGAACCACCCTGCATGGCTATCAATGTGGTGCAACCAAGGCCATCATACAGTACAGGCCATCCAAGCTGATTTTAACTTTTCCTCCCAGATACCACCTTAGAAATCATCTAGATTAGGATATGTTGGCTGTTCTAGATCCAATCACAACAAACAGAGAGCTGTTGTGTGTCCAAGGTGAACAGGAAGAATATATACATGCATAAAGTCAATAAAGTCAGAAGGTTTGCTTTAGACTGTGCTGCAGTTTATCATCAAAGACAAACAGGCACCATGCTGCCAACAAATGGCATCAAGTCTGACTTGAGGTTTTTTTGTTCTTTTTTTAAAATCAAGATTAAATTTTATAGCAACCACAGCAGAGATGACCAGGGAAGGTGTGCTTGAGGGGATATAGCTACAACAGCTGGTTTCAGACTGAAGATGAACTGAGGTGCTGCACCCAAGTCTGCAGGTTCAGGGAGGGACAAACATCTGCTGCAACCAGATTGGAGTGAGAGGAGAGAGCAGGCCAACAACAACAAAGAAACAACAAACACACTGTGGAAGACCGAAGCAGAGTTTAGTTTAAAGTGGAACTAAGGATGTTTCTCTGGCTGCCAGGATTCACTGAGTAATTCAAATGCTTTCTTTAATGCAGGACCCACCATGCATGTAAAAGCAAGTGTTTCACCAACATTTGTGACTAAAAATAGACCTGCAGTAGAAATGTATCTAGGAGCATGCATGTGAAGATAAAGTATCACAACATCAGGCACATGCAGCCTAAGTGTTTAAACAAAGACTGATAACATAACAGCAGCAGTGATGATCAGAGTTTATGGTGAATCCAGCGTCTCGAGTTCTGGAGGCATCAAAGAGGTCACAGTTGTATTGGAGAAATCCCAAAACTTTACAAATTCATACAAAGACAGAAAGCCTGGTGAAATAAATTATTGACACAGTTGGATGTTAAAAGTAAAGACATGAGTACAAATGTACTCACAGAGCTTTGTTGGAGGCTTTGACCACTGGCAGCAGCCTCAGAAGAGCCTCCTCTGAAGCAGAGTATTTCTTCAGGTCAAACTCATCCAGATCTTCTTCTGATGACAGTAAGATGAAGACCAGAGCTGACCACTGAGCAGGAGACAGTTCATCTGTGGAGAGACGTCCTGATCTCAGGGACTGTTGGATCTCCTCCACTAGAGAACGATCATTCAGTTCATTCAGACAGTGGATCAGATTGATGCTTTTCTCTGCAGACAGATTCTCACTGAGCTTCTTCTTGATGTACTGAACTGTTTCCTGATTGGTCTGTGAGCCACTTCCTGTCTGTCTCAGCAGACCTTCTAGGAGACTCTGATTGGTCTGCAGTGAAAGACCCAGGAGGAAGCGGAGGAACAAGTCCAGGTGTCCATTTGGACTCTGTAAGGCCTTGTTCACAGCACTCTGGTGGAGAGATTTTAAATTATTTTTCTTTTTAAATAATTTAGACCATAATTTTGCTCGTTGTTGTTCCATCAGATTGAGCCCAGAGTTGATGAAGGTCAGATGGACATGAAGAGCAGCCAGAAACTCCTGAACACTCAGATGAACAAAGAAGAACACCTTCTTCTGGTACAGTTTTCTCTCCTCTTTAAAGATCTGTGTGAACACTCCTGAGTACACTGAGGCTGCTCTGATATCGATGCCACACCCTGTCAGGTCTGATTCATAGAAGATCAGGTTTCCTTTCTGCAGCTGATCAAAAGCCAGTTTTCCCAGAGACTCCATCATCTTCCTGCTCTCTGGACTCCAGTGTGGATCTGTCTCAGCTCCTCCATCATACTTGACCTTCTTCACTTTGGCCTGAACCACCAGGAAGTGGATGTACATCTCAGTCAGGGTGTTGGGCAGCTGTCCTCCCTCTCTGGTTTCCAGCACATCCTCCAGAACTGTAGCAGTGATCCAGCAGAAGACTGGGATGTGGCACATGATGTGGAGGCTTCGTGATGTCTTGATGTGGGAGATGATCCTGCTGGCCTGCTCCTCATCTCTGAATCTCTTCCTGAAGTACTCCTCCTTCTGTGGGTCAGTGAACCCTCTGACCTCTGTCACCATGCCGACACAGTCAGGAGGGATCTGATTGGCTGCTGCAGGTCGTGTGGTTATCCAGAGGCGAGCAGAGGGAAGCAGTTTCCCCCTGATGAGGTTTATCAGCAGCACATCCACTGAGGTGGACTTTCTAGGGTCAGTTAGGATTGTAGTTTTGTGGAAGTCCAGAGGAAGTCGACACTCATCCAGACCATCAAAGATGAACACAACCTGGAAGTCTTCAAAGCTGCAGATTCCTGCTTCTTTGGTTTCAGTAAAGAAGTGATGAACAAGTCCCACCAAGCTGAACTTTTCCTCTTTCAGCACATTCAGCTCTCTGAAAGTGAATGGAAATATGAACTGGATGTCCTGGTTGGCTTTGTCTTCAGCCCAGTCCAGGCTGTATTTCTGTGTTAAGACTGTTTTCCCAATGCCAGCCACTCCCTTTGTCAGCACTATTCTGATCAGGTATTGTCTTTTGGGTGTGTCTTTAAAGATGTCTTCTTGTCTGATGGTTGTTTCTGGTCTGTCTGGTTTCCTGGATGCTGTTTCAATCTGTCTGACCTCATGTTCCTCATTGACCTCTGCAGTCCCTCCCTCTGTGATGTAGAGCTCTGTGTAGATCTGATTCAGGAGGGTTGGGTTTCCTGCTTTAGCGATGCCCTCAAACACACACTGGAACTTCTTCTTCAAGACAGACTTAAGTTTAGGCTGACACTTCTGAAGAGCATCTGAATCAAAAAAAGGAAAAAAGAAGGAAAAGTACAAATCTGGTCTCAAGGAGCTATCTGACATACTTTGCCCTTTGTTGAGCCTATCATACATTTTAGTTTTTAATATACTCATTCTTCCAGAAATTCATCAAAAAGGCGCTACAGGAATTCCTAAATGTATTTCCTGAAAACAGCCACATTAAATGTTTTGAACCTCCACATCTGCATTGCTTTGCAGCTTTTCATATGTACCTGATGCCAACATGTGCAGGCTAAACAGGTTTATGCTTTCTGTGCCTCTTCTCCAAACTTTGTAACCAAAAAAAACAACATTGAAGTCTCATAATGTTCCCCACTGCTATGTTATTTAAAGACGCATCTGAGAGAGATTCATTAATTCTTCTCATATATTACAATGGCGAAAGACAATGTAAACCGTTTCTGGCCACACAAAACACGTGCTTTACTTTATGATATATAAATGTGGCATTTTTTTCATTAAACATTTAAGTCAAATGACCGATGCTTAAAGAGTGTCCTCTTGTTAGAGAAACACTCTGACTTTTCTTCTTTAAGGCAATCAGTTTGCATGGTTTTTAAAAGTAAAGAACACTTGTGTTTAATTAAATACAGCTCACATTAGATCTAAGTAGTTTCACAGGTTTATGATGATCATCAAAATTCCTCCATGTAGTTTAGAAAATACATTTGCAGGCATGTAACAAATCCAAACATTCGTCGTAGAATGACGTTCTTGCCCTCTCCTTTTTCTTACAATGAATTCTGAGGTTTCACTTTCACATCTCAACAAACTGCAAGGTGACCATTTTTATTCATGGTATATGATGCATGACCTCACCTTGTTGAGCAGATGGATCAGAGTTCAAACGCAGCTGAGAGAAAAGAAAAGGATCTTTGATCTGAAGATGCTTGATTGTTATCTTGCATGCTTTGTCTCCTTTTTTCCTCACTGTGTCGATCAAGCTGCGTGCCTTATCTGCTCTGAGTGGGCTCCCCTCCAGTATCGATTCTTCCTCCAACTTATTTAAGATACCATCACTTACAAGGGCCTCAAGGAGCAGTTTAAGGATTTCTATTGTTACCCTCCAGACAAAGGCTGACCGTACCCTGGCAAGCTCCTCCTCTACAGGAAGAAGAAAGAGACATAAACATGCTTCTCAGTCGAAATCATGTGAAAAATACAGTGGAACCCCAACTTACGAATACCCCATTTAACAAAAAATTCAAGTTACGAAGGCAATGAACGGCAATATTTCTGCCCATGGTACGGCAAAATGCCGGTGTAACGAAATCCGCTGGCTCTGATTGGCTGAGCCTACAATGCCCACAAGGCCTTCCGAATCATGTGACAACCCCTTGGCTTCCGTACTCGTGCTTCGCTGTTCCACTTGAACGACATATTGTTGTTCTAGTTAGCAATTAGCCTATCGTTCAGCATCACCTCACTCAAAAGGTGCAATGGCTGTTTCGACTTAAGAAAATTTTCGACTTACGAAAGACCCTCGGGAACGGATTAATTTCGTAAGTCGGGGTTCCACTGTATTTTAACTTTGTTCAATTAACACTTCAACATCTCATCAACAAATACTAAATTTTAGGGTGTGTAGGGTTAAAATGATGCCAGCTTAAAATGAAACTGAAGAAAAAATTGAAACTGAAAAATAATGAAAAATATGAAAAACAAAATCTTGTCATTCATATCCTGCATTCCAGATTAAGTTTAAAATAAGAACGAGTGCAAGTACGAACGTGAGAATTATGTATATTGTAATAGGTATATTGTACCTAAATGATAGTATATTGTACAAACATGAAAAGTATATTGTTAGAACTATATCTAATATTGTTAGAACAATAGTATACTATAATAATAAACTTTTCACGTTATAATGTGACATAGCTCTATTTTTCTTTTGCCTGGGTGGCGGCTCTACGCTTCCGTACTACGCTTCTGTATCCAACACTTTTCAATGTGGCCTCACAAAATTATTATGACTACAACAACCATGAAAAGAGTTGGATGGACATTGCTACTCAATCACAGCTGCCTGGTCAATGTTTTTCATTAGTAATTTAGCAAAGTTGATGGTGTGTGTGTCTGTAAGACAGAGAGAGGGAGAGCGAGGGACAGATTTTGTATGATAAGCTTCATGTTATGAAGGCACAGTTTGAGCACTCTGGTCGCATCAGAGCATCAGGCCATATAGTGTGAGACCCTGCATCGTGACCTATGAACTTCTAACCTCTGCGATTTAATTGTACAGTTTGAGCAGGAGCTGAATAACGCGACTGAAAAAAAAAAATCGCACAGTGTTTGCCCAGCTTAATGCAGACTGTTTAAACTAAACAAGCTGCTGTTTCACATAATAAACCCTGTCAGCTGCAGTATTGTCTTCTGTTTTAACAGTTAAAGCAGTAGAGACGAGCTGTTTGCATGTGCGTGGAACTCTAGCGTCATTAACCATGCTAGCTGTTAGCTTATAGCTCACGCTAGCTAACCAGCGAGCAGTTAAAAGGACAGCTGAAGCTGCACAAAATACCCACAAACTTATCTCACTACAATGTAGCGCCGAAAATATGACTCGCAGCTCAAGCTCGACACAGCGTCTGTAACATAAGACTGACATCCAGCTAACCACAGCTAAAAGATATTTAGAGAAAACTTACAGTTTCCTCAGGTTACATGAACTGAGTTGTTTCACGCTGAAAAGTTGGTTTGTTTTGGCTCTCACTGAAGACATAGCTACTCTTTTGTGCTGCTTTTACCCAATGGTATCTTTTGCGAGTGTGGACGCGTCATCTGTTTGCTCCTTAAATGCTTTTCTTCTTTTATTGATTTTTATGCTGATTTTTTCCCTTTTTTCCGTATGAGCTTACCTGCGATAGCCTCTGGACACTTATAGATCATTAGGACTAAAGTGTTCTTAACAGAAACAGCAACATTTTTATAGTTACCTTATCATCAGCGCTCCGTGTGTCTGTGGCCTAGACACAGCTGAAGCCTGATTACAGTGTCTGGGCACCGAACAGCCCCAATAGCCTGGAAAGGTGCTAACCGCTAGGCTAACTAGCAACAAGATGCCTTCCCTATCCACAGATGACTACCACAGCCTCCTGCAGAAGATTGCAGTACTGGAGACAAAAATTCATCGCTTAGAAGTAAACGTGGAGGTAAATGGACTGTGTGGAAATGAAACAACCTTGCCTTTGATTCAAAACAATGGCGATGAGCAAGCTAGTACACAGCTAAGGAGCACAGATAACATGACCAAGAAAGTAGACTCTGTGCATTATTATAAATCCTCAAGTGATAATCCCCCCTTGGACTGTCTTGGTGCAAAACCAAGACATAAATCATGTCTCCTGGAAGGCGGAGGACGTATCACGGGCAGAGCACAGCGAGCTGAAATCTCTGAAACCGACTGGCCTTCACTTCCTACGAGACAGAGAAGCTCTTCTACCCCTGTATACGAGAGGAAACAGGACTGGACAACAGTGAATAGGAAGGTTAACAACAAACCTCCAAAACAACTGAATGTGAAACTGCACAACAGATTTGCTCCACTATCAAAGGACCCTGGATCTATATCGGACAACCATCCATCTAAAAGCAGCGAAGTAAGGTCTGAAAATCTGTTGAAAAGTAAAAGACCACAGGGAAAGCTAAAGGCTAGGCCTGAAACTCTGATTGTGGGTGACTCTGCCGTAAAGGATGTACAAATGATGTGCGGTAAGAACACTAAAGTCCTCTGCTTTCCTAAGGATATGGTCAACAACCTGAAGGAGAGAATTCTTCAAATTGCAGATGAATATCCAACTGTGACAAACATTGTCCTGCATACAGGGTCAAACGATGTGTCCAAACAACAGTCGGAGGTTCTGAAACGGGACTTTACTGGATTATTAAATACTGTAAACTCTCTGAATGCAGCTGTATTCATCAGTGGACCTGTACCGCCGGTCAGTCTCGAGAGATTCAGCAGGTTGTTTACACTGAATAAATGGCTTATATCAGCATGTACTGACCACTCGGTGCATTTTATCAACAACTTTAATATTTTTTGGGAACGCAGGCATCTGTTCAAAGCAAATGGATTTAATTTTAACAAGTCAGGGGTGAAACTGTTCACCTCCAACTTGTTTTATTCCATACGTCATCCATCCGTGCTTGGTGCCAAGGCTGAGATAAACGAGGAGTTATCTCATAAAGAGGAACAAACAGTACTCCAAGAACAGACAAAGCCCAGCAGAAACCTTGAGGAGGAGCTCCATCTGCCCCCACCCGGGAAGAGCCTCAGAAAGGAGAGACATCTGAGGCAAGAAGAGGGGTCCCTATTTGCCTCCAACTCTCTCAACAACACCAACGACCAGGACCAGGGACCACGATCTTCCCCAGTCCCCCAAACCCCTGACAGGCCATCACCCTCCTCCCCCTCCCTTTCTCCCTCCTCCCCACACCTGAAATTCACTGAGGAGATGATGGAGCGAGTCAATGCTGGGCTCAGATCTACCCCCCGGCCCAATCCCTTTTTGTCCCCCATAAACCCCCCACCAGAGCGGCCAAAGGTTCGCCATCGAGCCCCGCCCTCATCAGAGCAATCGAAGTCACATTGCCCAGCCTCGCCCCCCTTAGTTCCTCCTTACCACCTTCACGCTCTGTCTCCGCAGTCTGATGTGTGATGTGTGAAGGGTCCGGGCTGCGAGGATTATGGCAGTGGTGACTTTTCCCAGGAGAAGCTGGGACCCTGTTTACTAGAAGGTTTTAAAATCTCTGTACTTTTAGGTGACAGAAGGAGACATGTGGCCTGGTCAAAACACAGAGAGCTGCACTCTAAAAGATCTTTAAACATAGTAAACATACCTTGTGTGCCACAGACTGCTCCCAAACACGAGGGGACAAGTAATGCCTCTAAAACACTTAAGTTGGCTTTATTAAACGTTAGATCTTTAGCTGGGAAAACATTTTTAATTAATGATTTAATCACTGAGCACAGCCTTGATTTTATGTTTTTAACTGAAACTTGGTTGGACCAAAGTAACAGTGGAGCTGTTCTCATCGAGACGACCCCTCCTAACTACAGTTTTATCAGTGAGGCCAGGGTGAGCAGGAGAGGAGGAGGGGTTGCTGTCTTATTTAATGAATCATTTCAATGTAAGCAGCTATCTCCTGGAAGTTTTCAGTCTTTTGAATATGTGGCTTTACAGCTGAAGGCCCCATCCAAAGTTGTGTTTCTTAATGTTTACAGGCCTCCCAAATACTGCACAGACTTTTTTAATGACCTCAGTGAACTGCTGTCTGTGATCTGTGTTGATTTCGACTGTGTAATTATTGTTGGGGATTTTAACATCCATGTGGACAACCCTCAGGACAAAGGGACTAAAGACCTGAGTAACACTCTGGGCAACTTTGGGCTGACTCAGCATGTAACAGAGGCCACACATAATAGAGGACACACTCTTGACCTACTGATCTCCAAAGGCCTGAGCATTTCAAAGGTTACTGTGTCTGATGTGGGCCTGTCTGATCATTACTGTGTTTTCTTTGAAAGTAAAATCTCAGCCCACATAAATATATCAACAACAGTGATCACAAAACGGTGTATAACTGAACACAGTAGTGCAATTTTTAACCAGGTCTTCCCATTAACACCTGACCTGTCCAGAGGGTCAGTCAATGAGCTCGTCAATAGCTTCAATGCTAACATGTTAAATGTAATGGACACTATTGCTCCCATTAAGGTGAAGGAAGGAAGGAGTCTCCATGGAGAAACTCCACACTGGTGAAAAAAGAAAAAAGAGAGTGTAGGAAAGCTGAGCAGGTTCACTATGACATCTATAAAGAGAAACTTCACAATTTTAATTTACAACTGAGGAGTGCAAGGAGGTCCTACTTCTCTGACATCATCACTAAAAACAGCCATAATGCTCGGGTCTTATTTTCTACAGTTGACAGGCTAACGAACCCTCCTGTGTCAGTGGCAGCTGAACTTCATTCGACCATGGCCTGCAATGACTTTGCCAAATTCTTCACAGAAAAAATCCAAAAAATTAGACAAGCAATTGGTACATCAACAGAAGATTCAGGATATGTACTGTGTCCACCAAAAAACTGTTTAAACACCATGAAACAGTTTCAACCTATTAACAGCAAAGACCTGGAGGACATCTTAGGTCAACTGAACTCCTCCTCCTGCTGTTTAGATGTCCTGCCAACAAGTTTTTTCAAAAAGGTCTCAAAGACTTTAGAGTCAGACCTGTTACAGATCGTCAACTTTTCTTTATTATCAGGTGTGTTTCCAGAATCACTAAAAACTGCTGTAATAAAACCTATACTGAAAAAGGACAATCTTGACAAGACACAAATGAACAACTACAGGCCGATCTCAAATCTCTCATTTTTAAGTAAGATCATTGAAAAAGCAGTTTCTCAACAGCTCAGTTACTTCTTAAAACAGAATAATTGCTACGATGCCTTCCAGTCAGGTTTTAGACAGAACCACAGCACTGAAACCGCTCTGACCAAAGTGTTTAATGACACATGTCTGAATACAGACAGTGGAAAAATGTCAGTCCTAGTTTTACTGGATCTCAGTGCAGCATTTGATACAGTTGACCACAACATATTACTCAAACGACTGGAGAACTGGGCAGGTCTTTCAGGAACTGTACTAAACTGGTTCAAAACATACTTAGAAAACAGGAAATACTTTGTATCAATAGGTAACTTCACATCTGAGCAGACAAGTATCACATGTGGAGTTCCCCAAGGTTCCATCTTGGGACCCTTTCTGTTTAACATCTACATGCTCCCACTGGCACAGATTATAAAGAACAACAAAATAAACTGTCGTAGCTATGCAGATGACACACAAATATATATCACAATGTCACCAGGAGACCAAGGCCCCGTACAATTTTCTCCAGCTAAACAAAAACAAAACTGAAGTAATAGTCTTTGGCGCCAAAGAAAAACGATTACAGGTCACCAGAGAACTTCAATCTATACATCTAAAAACCACAAACCAAGCGAGAAATTTGGGTGTAGTGATGGATGCAGACCTAAACTTAGAAAAACACATTAAGACAATAACAAAGTCAGCTTACTATCACCTCAAGAATATTTCAAGGATAAAAGATCTGATGTCTCAACAGGACCTGGAAAAACTAGTCCATGCATTCATCTTTAGTAGGCTTGATTACTGTAACAGCATCTTTATAGGTCTACCTAAAAAAAAATCAGTCAGACAACTACAGCTCATTCAGAACTCTGCTGCTCGAGTCCTCACTAAGACCAAAAAAGTGGACCACATCAGTCCAGCTCTGAGGTCTTTACACTGGCTGCCTGTCCATCAGAGGATAGACTTTAAAGTTCTGATGCTGGTCTATAAAGCTCTGAATGGTTTAGGACCAAAATACATCAGTGACCTCCTGACCCAGTATGAACCTTCCAGATCCCTCAGGTCATCTGGATCCGGTCTTTTATCAGTTCCCAGAGTCAGAACCAGACACGGAGAAGCTGCATTCAGCTTTTATGCTCCTTATATCTGGAACAAACTCCCAGAAAGCCTCAGATCAGCTGAAACACTCAGTTTATTTAAATCCAGGTTGAAGACTCACCTGTTCTCAGCTGCATTTGAATAAAGCACCAAATCCACACTTTAAGCTTAAATTTCAAAACTTACATTTAACTACTGATTTTATCTACTGTTCTGATTTTATCTGTTTTGATTTTATATACTGTTTTGTTTGTTTGTTTGTTTGTTTTAATCAATTTTAAATCATGCTTTTTATTTGTTTTTGTTTCTAATGTCTCTGTAAAGCACTTTGAATCACCTTGTTGTTGAATTGTGCTATACAAATAAATTTGCCTTGCCTTGCCTTGCCTTTAAGCGAAACATTCTTTGTATGTGAGGAAAATGCTGTTCATCCTCTTCAGCTCTAGCGTAGACAACTGGCTTTGCCATGTTTTCATGTGTGTCTTCTTTCCGTGTGTCCGCTACTTTGAAACGCTTGGGCCGCTCTGCCCGCCACAGTTTCAAGCTGGTCATGTGACTGCATGGCCACATCTGATTGGTAAAAAAGTTACCGGAAACTCCACTGGCGGCATGTTATCTAATGTGTTAAACTAATTATTTTTTAAAAAGTAACGAGTCAAATTTTGGAAATGTAGCAGAGTAAAAGTACCGTTTCTTCTTCACAAATGTACTCAAGTAAAAGTAAAAAGTATCGTGCAAAAAGGGTACTTTAAAAGTAAAATTTTTTTCCAAAAACTTACTCAAGTAAATATAACGGAGTAAATGTAACTCGTTACTACCCACCTCTGCAGACGGGCAAGTATACAGGTATACTATGAACAAATATACATATATAAAGATGAAGCACTGTGAGGTAAACAGATCTACAGAGTGCTATGAAAATATCTACAGTAGTGGAAGCGTAGCTCTCTGAACAGACTATAACAGTGTAGGCACTATAACAGAGACTACACCATGTCAGTGTCCTAAAACTACAGCAGTAACCAACGTGGTGAATGTTGATAATGAAAGGATCATGGTCACTGGGAGGAGGAGTGTAGAAGGGTTAGGTGAGTGTGGATGGAAAGGCTCAGCGGGGACTGAGTTCAGTAGGGTGACAGCTGTGGGGAAGAAGCTGTTCCTAAACCTGCTGGTTTTAGTCTGAAGGCTCCTGTAGCGCCTCCTGGAGGGGAGGAGGAGCTGGAAGAGTTTATTGGCAGTATGAGAGGAGTCTGAGAATGATGCATACTCGGCGTAGAAATCTCTTTTTGAGCGTTGTGTGATGGAGAACTTTGCTTTGTGTAATGTTATAAATACTTGGATAATCCTCAGAGTCTCTGGACTTTTACTTAGAGATATTATATTCAGTCCTGTGGATAGTTATATATTTAAAAATATATTATCCTCTCTGGTTACTCTGGTATGAATGACTCTGAATCACTTTATGGTAAATAACACACTATTGGCAAAAATAAAAAACTGTGAAAGAATTCCAGATGACAAGTCTGTAGTTCGACATACAAGTGACGACCTTTGACCTTCATCAGTTTTTATTTAATTGTGTCAGAGAAACTCAAACGTGCTCTTCATGCAGCTGAGTACATTCAGTGTTTAAAACGGAAGCTGTGCAGGTCTGAGATCAGCAGCTTTGTGAAACACCAAGCTGAGGTCCTGTTAATGCTGATATATAGTGACACAGTTACATTTCAATTTAATTCAATTTTATTCATATAGCGCCAAATCACAACAACAGTCACCTGAAGGTGCTTTATATTGTACAGTAGATCGTACAATAACAGATACAGAGAAAAACCCAACATTCATATGATACAGGGGTGATTAATCCTTTTGACTTTGTTTTTATCAATAAAACAGCTGCAGCTTTCACTACAGCACATGTGGTGCTTTAACCTTTGTACTGTTTGCATCAGTTCATTCTGCAGTTAACATGTGAACATGTTGGATGATCTGTCTGCTGTCACTGGGTGGTGCTGAGGTCTGAATCTGAGGGCAGCTCCTGTAATCACAAAGAGAACTGAACCATCACAAACTGAAATATAAAGTTTATCTCAAATCTGAAATAGAGCTGATCCTTCTGTCCTCACACACCCAGGATCTGAAGTTCTTCTCTTACATTTCTTTAGTTCTTCAGCTCTGCTCACATACGAGCTGTTTATTTTTTAAAGCCGTATATATACCAACAGATTTTCCAATATAATGTTAACCTTTGAGTTGTTGGTGCTTTGTGAATGTGAATCTGCATACATGAGCAGACGGAGCAGGTTTCAGTCCTGGTTCAGTCTGCTGCTGCACCGTGGTCACCAACATACAGAGGTATCATAACAAATATTAATGCTTTTTTCCATCTCAAAGGATGTAAGCTGTACTGCACATGTAACTTTGTGAACTTACCTCAATAAGAATGATTCAGACTGTTTTATTTAACCTGAATATGTGAAACAAACTTAGTAAAAACAATACAAAGAGTCAGTGCTAAAAATGTAATCCGAGGAAAAATGAAACACACATTTTAACTTAAGCTGCCAAGCAGAAGTATTTGGTTTGAGTACATAAATATTAGGCTTTGCTATTTAATCTGTAATTAATGATTAATGAGGGGTTACTGAAGTGCAAGCCTTTTTTAAAATATGTGTTAATATCCTTACAGATGTGGCAAAAGAGTGAAAACATGCTGCTGTTTGCACATATTGAATAATCAGCTCTGCACAGGAGCTGCAGCAGAGTGCAGCCTGTTGCTCTTACAGTGTAATACTCATAATAAAAGTACAGTAACTGTGGTTAGTTACTGACTGAGCAGCCCGGTGCGTTTCTGCTCATTTCGTTCACCTGCACGGGTTAGCTAAACAAACTTTACAAAACAAGTTTTGCCGATAGCCGAGTGCCCATCTTAGCTAGCTAGCTAAGGATGTTAGCTACAGATTAGCTTACAAACACCTTTCACTTACCAAAAATATTGTGGCGGCTCTCAGGTCCTTCTGTCAGGCAGACACTGAAGAACACCTGAGTCTGTCAGTTTGAAACAGTCGGTAAACGCTGGACCTCCTCTCAGCGTCCCCGCTCTATGTGCCGTTCAGAGATACGCAAGTTTCTTCATGACTGCGGCTGCTGCAGATATTAGGTCGTCCATGATTTCTACAGTCACTGGTCAGCAATATAATGTGCGCAAACATATGTGGCTCATATATGTGGCTCTGAAGCCCCGCTCCTCAAGCGCACCCTCAGATGCCGAAGCAGTGCCAACTAATTGAAGCTGAAAAAATAACTGTACGTGGAAAAAAACGATGTAAGTGTGAAAACCACATGAACAGTGAGTTTTTCTTTAAATTTCTATATTTATGTTTTTTCACTATCATTTCACTTTCAATACATTTGTTTCAGTTTCAATATTTCTTCAGTTTCATTTTAAGGTGGCATCGTTTTAACCTCATATGTGGGTTCAAAGTACAAAAAGGTCCAGTTGTTTCTCTGCCAAACTCCTTAGACTGGAAGTTCTCATGTTATATTAATGTCCCACAGAAAGATTAAGGCAAAGATTAGGACAGGTTACAACTCGTGAATTTTATGTACTTGTCACAGTTACAAAAAAGAATCTGCCTGAAGTCTATACATCCATACGTCTCATCATACAAAGCACTGATCTCCTACCTGCTGATGGAGCTGCTTTGGCTGGCTGTTCTTTAGGTTCTTCCATCATCTTTCTATAAAAACACGAGAAGATGATTTTACCAAAAGAAACAGTGAACACAGTCTGGGTGTCACATCATATGAATTTGTGTCATGGTTTAGTGTACGGGCCACACACACTGAAACTGATCTGTGTGAAAGAACACATCGACGACATGTGAATGTAGTGATAACCTCATCATAATAGAGGTTTTTACTTTTTCACATATTTGTTCAGTATAATGATTAAATAATCTGACAATACAAACCTAAAATACTTTGTTCCCTGTCTGCGACTTTGTGCGTCTCTGCTGTTAGTGCTTACAGGAAGTTTTAAACTTAAAATCCTTCCCCACATATGTGACTGTGGTCTCTGGGGCCATTATCCTGAAACACTGGGGCTCAGCCCTGAAAGCTTTGCTATCTTCACCTGATAACAGCAGCTGTTTAAAGTTATTGAGTTTGACAGGGAAGTGAATGTAAATGTGAGACACTGTGTGCTCACAGCTAAAGGCTGCAGTCAGCTGTGTCAGAGCGTCCAATGAGCCTTTAATAAACACTCAGAGCTCCATGTTGATGAAGCTGTCATGTGTGAGCTTGTGAGGCTCCTTTAAACTGGCTCTGCTCTGTCAGATGCTTCACTGTCTCATCAATCTGCTGCACTCTTCATCTCCTCCTCTCTCTCTCTCTGCTGTACTGTTTGAAAAAACAAACAAATCAGCGTTAGCCAATCAAACTCTGTGCAGATGCTGCAGCTACAGCTGATATGTCATTCAGCTGTTCATCAATCAGCTTCTGCTGCTGTTTATTCGGCTCTTACTCTGAACACGTGCAGATCTAGGAAGATTTTCTTGGGGTGTCAAAATCAAAGCGTTTGTTTTTTCAAACACACGTGCAGGTGTTTATATCACATATGGTTTAAATGATTCAAATGCAGTAAGTATACATGTTTCATATATCGTCTATAACTGAATTATGTTCTGTAGCCTACATAATGAAACACTTCAGTTGCATAAAACGTGAATTTTGATTTTACAGTGGGGCAAAAAAGTATTTAGTCAGCCACCGATTGTGCAAGTTCCCCCACCTAAAATGATGACAGAGGTCAGTAATTTGCACCAGAGGTACACTTCAACTGTGAGAGACAGAATGTGAAAAAAAAAAAAATCCATGAATTCACATGGTAGGATTTGTAAAGAATTTATTCGTAAATCAGGGTGGAAAATAAGTATAAATAAGTAAGTAAGGATCAGCAGAGTTGAGGTGTTGGAGGATTGGATGTTCCAAACACAGCTGCAGTCAGAGAAACAGATGCAGAGACAGACGAACATCATGTGCTGAAGATCAAACTCTGTACAGACACAGGAAACAGCAGCACCGACTGAGATGCTCTCAATGACCACGTTCCTATTAAACACAGTTAGCAAAAGAAAATGAAAAAGAGAGAAAAGCTTAAATAAATTGCTGATTCTTACAAATTTACTTTAATAAGCCCCACGCCCGTACCGGGGGCAAAAGACATGTGTGGTATCCACAGAAATCTCTGCTAAAGTCTGATAGAAAACATTTCTACAACCACCAAACACACGAAACAAGCAATGATTAAAAGAGTAGTTACATAAATGCCCAAAAGTCCATAAACAAACAAAACCATACAGACTTCATGTAACCGGCTAAAGAAAGGCTAGTTAGCTCCCAGAGCTATCACCGATTCCAAACACCAAGTTTCACCGCACTCCGACTAAAACTCACTGAAATAGTTCCAAAAGAAGACCACAAAAACACACAGCGGCGCAAATGTGCTAAGACAGATTTCCTCCTTTTTGCCAGTACCTGATAGCATCGTGATTATCAGCAGCTACCACGGCTGCATCAGAGCCACATCCATCATCAACTGCCATTATAGAGACTGAAAATGTGACGTCAGTCCAGGGTAAAAGCGCAAAGGATTCTGGGAACGAGTGGCAAGCGGTACTAGTGCAAGCAGGCTTTCACATGAAAACAGTCACACAGCGATAAAAAGACACACAAAGAATGGCAAGAAGCTGTTGTGTTATTAAGTGCAATAGTCGCATGACAGCCACAGGAAGCCGACGGATAAAGAGATCGGTTTTTATCGGATTGCGTCGTGGAAGAGAAATTGTTTAAGCCATGTTTCCGAAGTAACAAAGAGCTGACAGATGGCCTGGTTTACATCTGTAATGCCAAAAAAATCCACCAGAAGGCGCTGTGAATGTAAACGGTTGGCTCTTCTTATACCTCTCCCAAACAGGAAGTCAGAAACAAAAAAAAAACATCCAACATATTTTCAGTGTTTTTGATTAAACTAAGATAGGAAGATATAATTTTTGATATATGATAGTGTTAGAGGACTTACTAAACAGATGTATGTCACTTGACAGCATTAAGAAAGTGAAATTAAATATTTAATTTTTTTTTTTTAAAAAGTAGTCAGCCGAACAGTTGATTTGTCCCTTCATGGTGCTAATGCTAACATAACCTAAATGTTATTAATGTTGATTATTTGCTATAAAATCATTGTTTATCCATTGCTGTTGATAAATCAAATTAAGTGTTAATTTGATTAACATGATCCAGCTCTCCAAGACCACAGAATAAATGCTACACCCTAAGACCCCAATGACCAAAACCACAAGCAGATGTGCTTGATTTGCACTGTTTTTTTCTCTTTTTTTAAAAAAACAAAAATGATCTTGCACAGTAGCATTCAATCAGAAGTGGCCTGAATGTGAGTATTTTGTGCTGTATCACATTTTTCACATTTGCAGATGAAAAAACTATGTATTTTGTTGTTTGATATTATACTGTCCTTTGATGGAATGAAAACAGCAATGTTCACTGGCATGCTGCTAGAAATAAACTGTATCCAATGCCCTGGATAGATTTTGTTATTCATTTAATTTTAATTCGGCACTTTATTTAATTTTTTTCAACTGTATTATCTAATGTACTTGTATTTGCATGACACTCAACCGTTTGGTACAGATCAATATTTTAAAAACTACAGGGTCTATTGAAAAAAATGATTGTGGTTATTACTCACCCAACTCAATAAGGAATGGAAAAAAGAAAATTACATTGCTTTTTTTCTTGGTGAGGACTTCAAAGGGCTAAGAAACCTGGACTTGATCACAACGTTTTAGCTAATTATAGGCCTATTTCCAAGCTGCCTTTAGTTTCCAAGGTTTTAGAGAAAATTGTTTTTAGTCAACTGAAAGATGACTAGTTGATAACGGCATCCTTGAGGTTTTTCAGTCAGGTTTTAAAACCCTTACTAGCAATGAATCTGCATTATTAAGGGTTTTTAATGACATCCTTCTGGCATGTGATTCTGGTAACCATGTTGTTCTTGTCTTGCTTGATCTAACTGCTGCTTTTGACACCGAAGACCGCAATACTCTAATTCCTCAATTAAGTGATGTGATGGGTATTGGTGGCCAGTGTTGGGGAGTAACGGAATACATGTTACGTATTTAAAATACAAAATATGAGTAACTGTATTCCGTTACAGTTACAGTTCGGGTTGTTGCGTGGTTGAGAGGAGGCGGCAAAACACCTAGCAGGCTAGTCGGAAGAACACACACCCACGCTGGTATCGATAATCCACGGTGGTTCTTTAATACGCCTTCTTCAACAACCATATAAAAGCCCGGTTGAACGGCTGTGGCTCAACAACATAACGCCCAGCGTTCATACAACCCAAGCGTTGCAAATAAAACAAAAAAAAAGGTCTGGAGAAGAAAACATAAATCCGTCCCTCGTTAAGCACAAGCGTGAAGGCATGTGTCCTCATAATCCCAGAGCGAGAGAGAGAGAGACCAGTGGCACACACTGATGACACCCTTAACCCTCGACTTGGGTGTCTTAAAGGGACACCACACCATAGTGGCTGTTACATTACCGTTTAAAAAGGTGGTATTCAGAATACAGTTACTTTGTTGAAATAAATGGATTACACGGCGGTACTTTCCTGTTTCATCTTGTCGCGGGTCAGGACTGTTTGGGTTTTGTTTGACAGCTACGTTCTGTTGTTCCAGGCGGCAGCGTTACGGTTGCCATGGTTACAGGGTGACGCTCTCTCTCTCTCTGCGCGTTTCCTGGGTGAGAGAGCGCATTTTTGTTGTTGCTGTTGTGGTTGTTGTGCTAAGCTAACAGGCAGAATGCTACATGTATAGCTCTAAAGCATGTAGCCTGATGGGCAGTGTAGTTCGTGCTGCAGGGAGAATGGACCGTCATACCCGTTATGTGTCTGTGAGCGCGAGGAGGGAGAAAAAGGAAAAGTACGAGTTGTCATCGAGCAGAAATGGGAGCTGGAAGCATGTAAATATAATAATAACCACTGCAGCCAAGAAGAGTGCCTGACGAGCCCAGCTGTAAGTAAGCTATTAAGACTCGACTGTACACCGTGTTCGTGTTTTCCTCCGAAACAATAAGTTCTGTTGGAGCAGCCTTTCAACGCCTCTCTCTGTCTCTCGCTAGCAAAGTTGACCCAGACAACAAAGTAAAGCTAGTTTTCAGCTATGAGCCCGACACGAACCCGACGTATTAGTCAGAGGTCCTTTACTACAGTTCGGAGCCGCGGACCTTCAGTAATAGTAATAAATCACAGCAATAGTACATTCATGTGTTAGGAGGTGGTGGGTAGGTGTATTGTTGTTGTTTGGGTTTTGTTTTCCTTTTTGGCATAGGTAGGCGAGGCAGGGCTTGATGGCATTCCGGCACACCTGCGGCACATCGGACGTCATCAGTGAGCGCTTTTATGGAGCCGAGTCACGGACGTCTGGTGTCGGAGTATTGCTGCTGTCACAAGTGGTAACGTGTTAGTGCAAGCTGAATCTGCTGATTCCACGCTGTGGAGCTGCATGTTTTAAGGATCCACTTTTTGCCTGCTTCTCTTTTGTTTTAGCCTGTTCCGCTGCTTGCTCGCCTGCCTCGTTTTTGGTGTTGGCTACTGTGGATCCGCGACGGAGAGCTACGTTCCATCACGCTGTGATCACTGCTGCAGCTGTAGTTTGTGTTTCAAGTAAGCTCTCCAACTCTCCCCGTCCACTTTTGTTTAACTTTCGGCTATCAACGGTACTCCGTAAACTCTGTTTTGTTCCTCGTTGTCAGGTAGCTCCGGTGCGTCATCTGCATACCTCGGCTTCGTCTCATCTCTTCGGTGTTACTCTCCTGGCACATTTTTATCTGTCACTGTATATAGCCCCCTTCCTTGTAAATATTCCCTATTCTGGTATATAAACTTGCATCACAACTATCCTGTGCCCGTGTGTGTTTCTGCCACTTAATCCATCCGTGTAAGATTACCTAACATCATGTAGTTGTAAACAGCATGATAATATGTTAAGTAATCCAAAGTATTCAGAATACGTTACTCTCATTGAGTAAAGTAATGGAATACGTTACAGAATACATTTTGGGGCATGTATTCTATAATGGAATACATTTTAAAACTAACCTTCCCAAAACTGTTGGTGGCACTGCACTCAATTGGTTAGGTTTATTTGTCAGAACTTTCTCTGTCAGCCTTCTCGGTTCCAAGTCATCTTCTGCTCCTCTGTCATGCGGCGTCCCACAGGGTTCAATTTTAGGGCCACTGCTCGTTTTACTGTATTTATTGCCTCTGGGTTCCATCTTTAGAAGGCATGGGATCGCATTTCATTGTTATGCCGATGACTGCCAAATTCATTTGCCACTGAAGCAGAAGGGTGGCATCTCCATAAAACCTCTCATGACATGCCTAGATGACATTAAAGCTTGGTTGGCTATAAACTTTTTAAATTTTAATGAAAAGAAAACAGAAGTGTTGCTGTTTGGACCCACTGGTCCCTGTGAGTCCTCCTCTGTAGATTTGGGACCCCTGGAAGTCTATTTTAAACCTGTTGTTACTGATCTTGATTTTAAGTCGGACATGATTTGAAATTGGAGAACCAAATCAGAGCAGTGGTGAAGTCCAGTTTTCATCATTTAAGGCGACTGGCAAATCTTTTCTTTCAAAGCAGCACCTTGAAACAGTGATCCATGCTTTTATTTCTTCCCACCTGGACTGTAACGCACTTTATGTGGGGGTCAGTCAGTCATTGCTCTCACGTCTGCAGCTGGTTCAAAATGCTGCTGCACGACTCCTAACAGGAACTTGTAAAAGAGAGCATATAACCCCTGTGCTGGCCTCCCTGCACTGGCTGCCTGTGTCTTTTAGAGTTCATTTTAAAATTTGTGCCGTTTGTCTTTAAATGCTTTCACAGTCTTGCCCCGCTGTAGCTCTCTGAGCTTCTTCATCTCCACACAGCATGTCAGTCCCAGGTCAGCTGACCAGCTGCTCCTGGAGGTACCGAGATCCAGGCGGGATTTATTTTTTCTTTCTTTTATTTGGCTTTTATTTATACCTTATGTAATTTTATTGGGGGGGTTGGATTTCACAAGGAAGTCAAACAAAATGCAGTAATTTGCAAAACATGCTGCTAAACACAGCAGTACTACAAATTATTCCACCTGCTGAAAAGTGGATCTAATGTGGGCGGACTCACACTTAGCAAATGGTAAATGGCCTGCATTTGTATAGTGCTTTTCTAGTCCATAGGACCCCAAAGCGCTTTACACTACATTCAGTCATCCACCCATTCACACACAGGCGATAGCAAGCTACATTGTAGCCACAGCTGCCCTGGGGCGCACTGACAGAGGCGAGGCTGCCGGACACAGGCGCCACCGACCACCACCAGTAGGCAAACACAGGGTTAGTATCTTGCCCAAGGATATTTGGCGTGCAGCCTGGGATCGAACCACCGACCTTCTGATTAGTGGCTGACCTGCTCTGCCACCTGAGCTACAGCCACCCTACCCCAAATAAACCTGTGATGTGAGAATGTAATCAAACTGTTGATCAGAGGCAAAGTAATTTAAAGTTTATGATGCTATCGTCTAATGTTAGCTGACATGATGTTAGCTTGTAAACTTATGTTGTTGTCTGGGTCTCATGTCTGATCTGATGATAATAACTGTGACAACACAGAGATTAAATAAAGGACGTTGGTGGGACTTCTTATGTTAGAACTACAACTTCAGTTAAGGAGTGAGACGTAAGGTGACAAGGAGAATGAAGAGAATGAGAAAGAAGTAACTGGGAAGAGAAAATGAAAACAAAAATTTGAAATGATCAAATTTGTGTTAACAGATGATGGTGATTTTAAAAATTCAAGTAATTTAAAGGTTTTATCCTATTTGTTGTTGTTTTTTTTCATATTCTTCTATTTGCAAGAGGTTATTAATAAAACAGGTTCTCTTTCTGGTTTCTCTTTTTGGACGCACTCTCTACAGCTTATCACATCCAAAATGGGGGATGTCAAGTACAAAACCTCGACAGAAACAATCAGCAAGAATTTTAGCATCAGTCCAAAATAAAACTGTCCACCTACAGAGTTTTAAAATCCAACTAAACTATGAACAGAGATCTTTTACCAATAGGCTATTGATGAGATGACAGTGGTAACAAAAACGTACACATCCGCGCACACAGACAAAATGGCGGGAGAGCGTTTAACGGTCGACCTCATGAGTCCGTTACCGTGAACTATGGAGCGGCAGATTTGTGCTGGAACTGAGCTGCACACAGCTGATGTTAGCCAGGAAACATTACACACTGCTAACGTTACCTTCACACGGAGCTCCACACGGAGACGATCAGCGTCAGGCACAAACACCAAGTTCAGAAAAGAGGAACTTTGAGCAGGAAGGAAAGAGTCAGAGCGGCGTTTGAGGACACGTTTACAACCACGAACATCAGAATCTGTCTGTGCTGCATTCAAGTGCAAGTTGGAAACTCACTAATCTCTGTCATGTTGTCCAAAGATGATTTATTTCTGCTGGTTTTCTTGTTTGAAACACAAACATGTGTCAGCACTTTGTTGTTCTTCACCCTGCAGCATTTGAATATTTCAGGAGTAAACTGATCATAAATTCATGAAGTCATGACTGAAAGTGCAGACTGAGAGTGGATCACATGATGTTTGAGGTGTGTCATGTGACATGTTCAGTATTGTCACACATGTCTAGATTGTCCCTGATATCATAACTGCTCAAACACTGATGATTATATTTGAAGAATTATTCCTGATGGCAGCAAAGTTTGAATGGAGCTCTCTGTCTGTGCTGATTTGTCGCCCTCTGGAGGTCAAAGCACAAACTGCATGATGTCACTGTAACCACCACAGTGACAGGAAGTGTTTTTAAATGATGAAATATGTCAGTGATGCTGATAGTGTGTTCATCACAGACGTTCAGGCTTCATGTTGACATGAATCAAAGTTAATGTCATTATGGACCAAGGACAGTACTCTGGGTCTCCTGCAGAACAACTCGAGCTGTGATACCTGAATGAAGAGCCTCTGCTGCTTTAAAGAAGGAGGCTCGAGGCAGCGGTGAGGTGCAGACCAACCAGCTTTTATTCAGCAACTTTAACAGAAGGATCAGAAAAATAAAACTATACAGCACAGTGATGCTGACTGAAGCCACAGCATTAAACTAAACAAGCATCGGATCATCTTTAACAACATCTAATAAATAATGACAACTATTTACTCCTGTATTTCCTACAATAAAGCCTGTTCAGATATTTGTTGCTGATGGAAATGTAAAAGGCTCCCAGGAACCAAAGGACAAAAACAGAGGCAACAGTCACAACTGCAAAGGATCCCCTAACACATAAACTGGTTCGAAGATATTTTCTAGCTCTGCAGAGGAGCTTGATTGCACGGACAGTAAAAAGTGGATTCAATAACAGCAGCGAGCGCTGAGTGATATAACGGTGCTGCGAGCAGCAGTGCAAAGGCTCACACAGAGACAGCAGCTACACTGTGTGTGGATGTGATCCACAGTCACAGCTGTGGGTTTCAGTCAGTGTGTCTCTAACTTCATGGTCACATTTCAAAGCTTATTGGAGCCAGAAGATGTTCAAGTAAAAGATTTATTGCTGTACTCGTCTACCAGGATAACAGGAGGTTCATAAAGCTGTGTAATACTTCAGCTTTACATCATGGAGTAGTAGTTGTGTCCCTTTGTGTTTATTAGTGTGTTCACACGTCTACTTTAACTTCACTCTGTAATGAAAGGATTCAAATCACTGATAAATACATACATGCTGACTCTGAGTCTCAGTGAAGGAGGAAAGGATGGATGAAGGCAGCCTAGTGTGGGTCATGTGTGTCCAGCAGTCATCCAGGGCCTGGATCCATCTGTAACAGGAAGACAAAGTCCAGCCTGTAATCATCCTATCAGGCACAGCGTTTCCATCCAGCATCCTGACGACGCTAACAACCCGTCAAACGTCTCCTCTGGTCCACAGAAGTCACACTTCCTGTGTCATGTTTACCTTTTTAAGTGTGCTATTCAAGCCTGTGTGACCAACTCTGACTCTCCAGATTCCATCCTGGTCTCTGCTGCAGCTTCTTCTACACGACTGTTTTCTGTATAATAATATCTGCCTTTCCCGTCTCTGTCCCAGTGTGCCTGCCACTCGTCCTTCATCTTTACCTTCATTATACTCTTCACCTCACTTTTACTTTTACTTTTGTTTTTATGTTTTTTGAGCTGAGCACAGGCCCACTCTGTGACACTCAGAGGTTTGTGGATATCATACTGAGAGTATTGGACACAGTGCAGCCAGCTTGCAGCCACTTTCCCACCACTTTAGCACAATGTTTACATGAGACTCAGCCACACTAATGTTCCTGGGCAGACATGTGGTGCAGCATGGCTGATGGCACTGTACCTGCAGCTGTCATGGACAAGAACCACTCAATACCTCACCCAAGCCAAGCCTGTGCTGATGTTGTGATCTGAGACCGAGACACTAACCCAGGATCATGATATGATGTTGTGAGAGTTTCACTAAGAATTAGCTCTGATTACAAGATTTCAATCTATGGTAACTCTAATTTGTATTTACTTCAGTTTGTTCATCTTGGAGCTGTGTGCAGCTGAGGACAGTCTTATTATTACCAGGTGAGGATATGTAACAGCCACAGTCTGTAGAGATGATGTCACCATGGAGTGGTGATGTCACTGGAGCTGCCAATATGTGCTCCAGCCAAAGCTACACCAGAGGGTTGTGCTGTGTAACAGGTTGGTGCAGGTGGTGTTATCTACATTTGAACATTAGGCAACAGTCTCATGAAGACACTTTCTATTGTTCACTAAAGACCAACAATAACAGAGACAAAGGGAGAGCAGCAGAACTAGTGCTAACAATTAGCACTGCTAGCCTGCCCACCAACACCAGCTAATGTTCTAAAAACGATGATCAATGATTTTGCTGTAACGGCTCCAGCTGTCTGTGTCAGGGACTGTCACAGGCTGGGTCTCCGACCCAGCACTCTGAGTTTTCTTTGTATTTTTTGATATGTTATTAGTTTGTGTTATTTCCTATTTGCCTTTAGTTTAGGCAGTTATTGTTCCTGGGTTTTCTATGTTTTGGGGTTTTCTATTTATTTCATCACGTATTAGGTCTGTTAAGTTGTGTTGTCATTTCCTGTTTTATTCTGACAATGTCATGTGTTCTTTGTTCATTGTATTTAGCTTTCCTCTCCTGGTCCTGTCATTAGGTTTATGTCTGTCAGCCGTTTTCCCCCATGTGTCGCCACTTCCCCTGATCACCTCATGTCTGTATTTAAGCCTTTTGTTTTCTTCATGCCATTGTCAGTTCGTCTGTTTATTCTCACCAGAGTTACAGTCATAGTCATAGTCTTAGCCTGTTTATTTTCCACCTCGGTCATAGTTATAGTTTTTGGTCTTAGTACCTTTAGTGTTTTGTTTCTTAGTGTTTTGCCAGTTCAGTGTTTTGTTTCTTAGTGTTTTGCCTGTTTGCTTTGGTCTCTTGGTTCATTTCCTGCCGTCATCGCAATAAAGGTTCACTTTTCTGTTAATCATTACTATTCCTCGTCATCATCTGCTTTTGGGTCCTGTTTCCGCACACATCGGCGCACCCCGCCGTGACAGAACGAACTGACCAGTCATGGACCCAGCGGATTCTGCTCTCACCGAGTGTCTGGAGGAGACTGCTCGGATCCAAGCGATCCTCGACTGCTTCTTTACAGCGCCCGATTTGAAGAGCAAGCTGGTAATGATTAACGCTGCTGAAGCTATTATGGAGAGGGATCCCCGCCTTCTCCAGCTCCCGGACTCACCTGCCATAGTTGATGCCTTTACGAGGATAAAGGAGATGCTGCAGGCCCAGGGACTGTCGAGTCAGGAAATGGCTTCCAGCACCCACCAGTCACAACAACCCCACAATCAGTCATCTCCATTGCTGCCTCCGGAACCTGAGTGTGTTTGTGTCGGTTCGCTGAGATTCGCCGCAGCGTCACCACCTCTCAGCTCACCAGTTTCCACGCCCTCATCACAGTCTCGCCATACTCCTGTCACAGTTCAGCGCGAGGAAGCGCCGCACACCATAGACTTGGACGACGACGAGCGCCAGTCTATATTCTGCGCTCTCTTGGAGGAGGAGCTCCGGTGGAAGCCGTGGCTCATTCCGGAGCACGAGCACTCTTTCCGGGGAACTCGACTGGCTCTCGGGGGACCTCGGAGTTACCAGGGACTTCCACCCATCGCTCCGCCGTCTTCCACTCCTAAGAAAAAGCGGCGTGCGCGCCACCGACGCTCCGTATCACAAACGCAAGTGAGTGATTACATTTTGGCTCCTCATGTTTTCTCTCAGGAAGTTGTTGAAATTGACACTACTTTTCCGGTTAATGAGCCCGGCTATACAGAGACTGTTTGCCCTGGAAAAGCTAGCCATCAGGCTCAGCTAAGCTGCTGTGGGACTGCTATCCAGGCCGGTTTGGAGCCGGAGACGGAGGTACAGCTGGTGCAGCCAATTTCAGTGTCAGCCGGAGGGCCCGGGGAGCCCGTCCGGCCTCATGTTTCGTCTGCTGGAGGTTCAGGAGAACCCAGCCAGCTTCATGCTTCATTTGCTGGCGGTTCAGGAGAACCCAGCCAGCTTCATGCTTCGTCTGCTGGAGGTTCAGGAGAACCCAGCCAGCTTCATGCTTCATCTGCTGGAGGTTCAGGAGAATCCAGCCAGCCTCATGTTTCGTCTGCTGGAGGTTCAGGAGAACCCAGCCAGCCTCATGTTTCGTTTGCTGGAGGTTCAGAAGAATCCAGCCAGCTTCAGGCTTCGTTTGCTGGAGGTTCAGGGGAATCCAGCCAGCTTCATGCTTCGTCTGCTGGAGGTTCAGGAGAATCCAGCCAGCTTCATGCTTCGTCTGCTGAAGGTTCAGGAGAACCACATCAGCCTCGCCATGTCCGGCCTCAAGCCACGTCAGCTGGCGGGCCCGAGGAGCGCGTCCAGCCTCACGCTACGTCAGCTGGCGGGCCCGAGGAGCCCGTCCGGCCTCACGCCACGTCTGCTGGGGGGCCCGAGGAGCCCTTCCGGCCTCAAGCCACGTCTGCTGGGGGGCCCGAGGAGCCCTTCCGGCCTCAAGCCACATCTGCTGGGGGGCCCGAGGAGCCCGTCCAGCACCACGCCACGTCAGCTGGCGGGCCCGAGGAGCCCTTCCAGCCTCACGCCACGTCAGCTGGCGGGCCCGAGGAGCCCGTTCAGCCTCATGCTTCGTCAGCTGGAGGGCCTGAGGAGCCCGTCTGGCCACCTTCTGCTTCACCACCTGTGGCTGCCTCACTGTCACCTGGTTCTGCCTCTGCTACGCCAGGACCAGCTCCGGTCTGTGCTTCGCCCGGTCCAGCTTCAGCCTCTGCTTCGTCAGCCGCAGCTCCAGCCTGTGCTTCGTCAGCTGCAGCCTCAGGGCCTTCATCCTCGCCCGGTCCGGCCTCTGCATCAGCTGCTCCTGCTCCACCTGGTCCGGCTCCGGCTTCAGCCTCAGAGTCTTCGTCCTCGTCTGGCCCAGCCTCAGAGTCTTCGTCCTCGTCTGGCCCGGCCTCAGAGTCTTCAGCCTCGTCTGGTCCGGCCTCGTCAGAGTCTTCAGCCTCGTCTGGTCCGGCCTCGTCAGAGTCTTCAGCCTCGTCGGGTCCGGCCTCTGCCTGTGCTTCTGCTACGCCTGGTCCGGCCTCTGCCTGTGCTTCTGCTACGCCTGGTCCGGCCTCTGCCTGTGCTTCTGCTACGCCTGGTCCGGCCTCAGCCTCTGCTTCAGCGTCACCTGGTCCTGTGCCCTCCAAGCCTCGGCCGGTACGCCTGACACTTGGGCGTCGCCGCCGCCTTCCGCACGGCCGGCCCCCTGAACGGTTCCCGCCCCGTCGCCTTCCGCACGGCCGGCCCCCTGAACTGTTTCCACGTCACCGCCGTCGAGGTCGGCCCCCTGAACCGTTTCCGTGTCGCCGCCGTTGCCGTCCGCACGGACGGCCCCCTGATCACATGAACTATGACTTTCTGGACCGTCACCCTCCGGGTCGGCCCCCTGAGGAGTCATGAACTGTTCCCTGCGCTCCTGTGATTTTGATGGACGTTTTGTTTTTGGTTTTTTGTTGGCCTTGTTTCTATATGTATGCTATATGTATGTTTTAAACATCAAATAAAGATTTCTTTCAGATGTTACATGTGAATGTGTTTTCTTAGAAATATATGAAGGGTTAAATTTATATTTTTTTGAATGATTTTAAATACATTTAAATTGTATTTTGAAATATATTTTATTAATATATTTCAAAATATACAAAAAATGGCCAAAAAATATATGTGCTAAAATACATTTTAAATATATAAATATATTTTAAAATGTATTTTAAAATATATTTTTTTACCGTATGGGCAAAGCTACACCAGAGGGTTGTGCTGTGTAACAGGTTGGTGCAGGTGGTGTTATCTACATTTGAACATTAGGCAACAGTCTCATGAAGACACTTTCTATTGTTCACTAAAGACCAACAATAACAGAGACAAAGGGAGAGCAGCAGAACTAGTGCTAACAATTAGCACTGCTAGCCTGCCCACCAACACCAGCTAATGTTCTAAAAACGATGATCAATGATTTTGCTGTAACGGCTCCAGCTGTCTGTGTCAGGGACACGTTGGAGATGAAGTGAGTGATCCAGTGACAAAGGTTTGGAAAGCTGCAGTCAGCTGAGACTAAAGGAGTCACCTGACCGAGAGACCAAATGTTTCACTGAGAACGTCCAGATGAACAGAATCAACCTTTGGGATAATCTGTTCCACACATCCATGTTTCACTTACTGCATTATATTTCCTCATTGCTGTGCACACAGGCCTGTGGCTTATAACCAACTCCAAGTTCAGACTCAGAGGCTGCTGAAGCTGTTTTCTGGAACAGAGACGTGTTGGATATAAAACCAACTCTTCTTTATGTGTCAGCACTGAGGAAAGGAGCAGCTTCGTTTCTAAGTGTATGAAGGACTGTAGCAGTGTGTGTGTGTGAGCTTTATTTCACAGACAGAACCATGTCAAAAACACAACTTCAGGTAAAAACAATACAAAATCAAAGAGTCTGATCAGAAGGATTAAACAGAGGAGTGTGGGACTGTTTTTAACAGACAGCAGGTTAAGCCAGGCTGGAGGAGTAAACTGAGCCTCGGTGTGAGCAGCAGTGTGTTTGACAGGAAGCTGAGATAAACAGTCTGGAGCCCATTTAGTGCTTCATATGAAAGTGTGAGGATTTGAAAGCAAATCTAAAATCAAGCAGGAGTCAGTGTGAGAATGATTTGTGCTTTTCCTCAGTCAGATGCTGGGAGTTTCAGTTCATCCATGTTCAGCGTGCTGTGCTTTGTGTAACAGGAGAATATGACAGTATAAATCAAGTCTTCATGTCACTGAAAGCCTCCACAGTCTGCTATGGAGGTGCATCAGTTTGGATTTACAAGAAGAACATTTCTTAAACCTGCCACAAGATGGCGCTCCAACAGAAGGGATGTCCACAGTGTAACACAGACACACACATACTGTGTGAATGTGTGAGTGAATGGGCTTTCAACACAAGGCTTCTGCTGCTACCTTTAATGACATAATTAGCTAACAAGAACAAACTGTTAATTACCACCAAAGAACGGCTCCAGATTTTAGCTGCTGACCATTTTGTGAAACGTTGATTACATCAGCTTATTGTTGATTTTTCAACCTTAATATCAGCTGCTTTAAAGGAGCCTGGTTCTCTCGCAGTAACAGTTTTCTTCACTAGATGCAGTGCAGGCACAGTCTGTGTTTCTAAACTACACACTAATGTTCATTGTTGTGCAGCTAAATCCTCCCTCTGGATGGGAAGAATCCCTGTCAGGCTTCAAACACCTGGCTTGGTGTTCTGGAGCTAATGTGTCACCTGTGAGGACTCTGAGATGAACACACAGCAGACACTTCAGTTCTCCGTCTGTGTGTCCTCAGTTTCCCAGCATGCCTTGGCTGTGGTGGTGGAGGTGAATGAGGGGGAAGTGTCTGTCAGCACTCAGGTTTCATACCTGGTGATCTCAGAGGACAAAGCGGCGTTACAGCAGCGCACGTTGATGAGACCTGATGCTCTGAACAGTTCAGACTTCAGCCTCACTCTGAGAAAACAAACGACTGACTGTCAGCAGCAACTACACCTGCTCCATCAGTGACGGAGAGAAGAACTGAGACTGAGAGACATACAGCTGCAGGTCAAAGGTCAGAAACGCCCGCTCTTTGTACGGGTCAGGAGTTAGTACTGCAGAGGTCAGAGGTCAGCTTGCTGACAAACCATTTGAAACAGTTTGGAGCTAAAAGCACAACAGCAGAGGAAAGAAGAGACACTGCAGAGATGATGCAAAATATTGTGTTTTGTTCTCAGCTGTCAAAAAGTGTAACACACGTGTTCCAGCACAGCCTTTGTGTACTTTCACTTCTCCATACTGTCCATTGGAAATCCTGTTTGTTACTTTTTGATTTCAGTCCATGTGTCCAAAGCAAACTTCTGTCCCACACTTTCTCTGCTGACTCTTCACCGATGCTCAGATGATCTCAGATGATTTCACCAGAACTCATCAAAATTCGGGCTCCACAGAAACCCAGACGTCACTAAACAAGCGTAACAAGCAAAGTGAAAACTGGTCGTTCAGCTTTATTGACCAAAGATAAGCTCACATGTCACCTCATGACACAGACACTTATTTCCACAGCATGCACGAGGACTGACAATAAGTGTCTATAAAGCCACTTCTATCTGCCACACCTGTGCTTCTGTCATGGTTGCTCTCCTCTCACTCTGTCATTTATCCACAGTCTGCCTCCCTCTGCTCCGTCAGCTGACGTCCTCTCTACACCACCTGCTGTGTTTTATCCTGCAAAAACACATTTAAGAAGCGTTGCACCGAGTAACGGGAGGAACTGCTATAAAATCCATTTAAAGGAGGTGGTGCTGAGTGCTGTGACTGGGGTCCCACCACTGACATCACGGGTGGAGGACATGTTGGAAAACTGCTACAAAGTGCTGTGCAGCCAGCAGAGCTTACAGTCTGTCCTGTGTGTCATACAGGCTCTCACACTTAGTGTTTCTGTGACACATTGAAGAGAAGTTTGTGTTGTTCACAGTTGTGCTTGTACTGAGTGACAGCTGACATGACCTAACAGGAATAATGTGTCTGTGCTGAATGAGAAGTAACACACAATGAAGTCTTGATGCATCTCAATCATCCAGGAAAGTGAGTCTGTTGCTTCTGTTCATCTGGACGCAGCGTTTTGTGGGAGAAACGTGTCGTCATCATCAGGTGACGTCTTCAGTCTCAGCTGCAGGTTTCAGTCTTACAAACAGGACATTTGCATAAAGACTGAAAGCAGCTGCAGGAACGATGGGCTGGGAGCTCCGTTCCTTCATCTTAATTATGCAGATTCTCAGGACCATTGATCAACAACCACTGATCCATGTCCATGAGTCCCATTCACAGAGATGTGGGAATGGCTGCAGTCACAGCATGTAAGATGGAAATAAATGAGAAGTATTTAGCTGAAGTGGATTTGATTTATGTTACTTCTTTTTTAACTTGTAGTTCTACATTGGAAGATTATTGTGATATTGAAATATAAAAATACATTTATATTCTATTATTTTCTCAAAATTAGCGTCACACTCGTGGAAGCCGGTGTAGCCGCCGAAACGCCTGCATTTATGGAGACTTTCAGCCCCAGGTAGGCCAGTTATGGATCTTGGATCCACATTATGTCAGCAGCTGTTCTCCACCGTGAACTGTGTTCAAACAAACACGCTCACGCCTCACAGACGACAGCTCACAGTCTGTAGAGATAAAGTGACTTCGTACAGCCCCGTCTTCAGTCTTGTGGAGATGATCTCGACGCTTTGGTGGATGTTACTAGCTCCTGTGCAGTATTTTGTAAAGACATGATTATACCCCGTAAGCGCGTTAAAATTTACGCTAACAATAAGCCATGGGTCACTAAAAGTGTCAAATCCTGTTTAAGGAAAAAGAGACAGGCCTTTAAAGAGGGGCTGTTACCGATTTTCAGA
Source organism: Astatotilapia calliptera (assembly GCF_964374335.1). NCBI lineage: Eukaryota > Metazoa > Chordata > Actinopteri > Cichliformes > Cichlidae > Astatotilapia > Astatotilapia calliptera. Next base: position 6,225,530 of record NC_137424.1, on the reverse strand, counting down.
CAGCTACCAAGGAAATGAAAATCGAGATCTTGAAAGCAAAACAGACAAAAACCTTCTTGAAAGCAAATTTGCTGCAAAAACTTTTGGGTCTGCCTGGACTTGTATGAAAACCATAGCAGGGTTTCAAAACCCCCAGAGCAGCAGTCAGGTCATTTTAGATGTTTTAATTCAGACAGAGATTTTCAAATGCTTTAAACATGTTTTCTGCTCATTTTAGTTCTTCTGATTTCAGCGAGGATATTTGGGAACTGAAACAGAAACTGGGAGATACTCAGCACTTTATCATTGAACTCAGCGATGTTAAAAAGGCCTTTCATACAGTCAATGTGAACAAGAGCCAGGTCCTGATAATATTAGTGGCCGCCTAATTAAATCTTGTGCTGATGAACTCAGTCCTATATTTCAGGTTATTTTTAACAAATCCTTGCAAACACAACATGTGCCCTCTCTTTGCAAAGAAGCAGTCGTGGTTCCTGTCCCTAAATCTAAACGACTTCAGGCCTGTTGCCTCACTTCAGTTGTCATGAAAGTCTTTGAAAAAATCCTCAGAAATGTGATTATGAAGAGACTGAAGGTCAGCTGGATCCAATGCAGTTTGCATACAGGCCCAACAGAGGAGTGGAGGACGCACTTTTGACTTTACTAAGTCTGATTCTTAAACATGTAGAGAGTAAAGGGACTTTTGCAAGACTTCTTTTCATTGATTTTTCTTCGGCTTTTAATACAACACAGCCCCATATTTTAATTAAGAGACTTTTAGAACAGTTTGAAATCAGGAAAAACCTGCTGGGCTGGATTTTAGATTTTCTAACTGACAGGTCACAAAGAGTGAGAATAAATGGGGTTCTGTCTGACCCAGTGTTCTCCTCCACAGGTTCTCCTCAAGGCTGCGTCCTATCGCCCTTATTATTCACTCTCTATACAAACATGTGTCAGGGCAGACATGAAAACAGGGTCATTATTAAATATGCAGATGACTCTGTTATTGTCAGCTTACTGAAAGAGGGTGAAACTAACCACGGCCCAGTCACTGATGACTTTGTTCAGTGGTGGGAGGAGTCTTATCTCCAGCTGAACATATCTAAAACAAAAGACATGGTTGTTGATTTTAGGAAACAACAAAATGGGCACGGAGTCACTTTAATTAAAGGTCAGAAAATAGAGCAAGTACAATCATATAAATATCTTGGGACCATAATCAATGAAAAACTGAACTTTGATCAAAATTGCAAATCAGTTTGTAAAAAGGGTCACCAGCACCTTTATTGCCTTAGGAAACTTGTTCATTTCCACATTGACCAAAACATTTTAACTTTGTTTTATCGTTCTTTTATTGAGTCTGTTTTATCCTTTTGTTTGGTGGCATGGTTCGGTCAGACCTCTGTCACAGAGAAAAACTCTCTGAATCAGATAGTGAGATGGTCCAGCCGTCTGATAGGTGAGCCACAGTCTTGTTTAGCCTCCCTGTACTCTGAGCAGGTACAGAGGATGGCTTTATCAATCCTTAAAAATGCTTCCCATCCTCTAAGGGGTGAATTTCAGCTTCTTCCCTCAGGACGGAGGTTTCTATTTCCGAGATGCAGGACAAAGCGTTATAAAAATAGCTTTGTCCCCATTGCTGTCACTGAATTAAATAAGAACTGTTTTTGATTCGAAATATTAAAGTATGTGTCACAGTGAGCTTTATATATTTACTAGGTATGTGTGTTTTTAAAGGGATGTCAAATGCTGCCATTTGTCTGTAAAGCAAATTTACCTTGCCTTTGGGTATAAATAAAGTTACCTTACCTGCAGACGCTGTGCGCAGAGGTTCAGGAGCAGAAGTCCCGTTGTAAACATATCACGGCAGACCCGACGATGTTTGCATGAACGCGCTTTTTTTAAAAGTCAGGTCAAGGCTCCAAAAGCCCAAAGGCGATATAACAGTTTGTGTTTGCTACATGGATCATTGTAGTTCAGCTTTCCTTTGTTATATTTCTTTAAGAGCTCAAAATGTGTTCATTACATAAATCAAATGTAATTTTCTCTGTAGCACTTCATGGATTTCATAAGCAACACACTGTAGTTGTTCACACAAAGCATAAAGGTAAAAACAATATACACAGTGTTGTCTTCATTTTAGATGTCACAAAGTATTTGCGGCTCCCAGTGTTTTCCCGAACCCTGACCCTTTGTGTGGAAACCGGGTCCAAAAGGCTCTTTGGGTGTTAAAGGTTGCTGACCCCTGCACTAGGCCCAACTGACACATATATTTGATTCCAAATACAAAAAATAATGTGTAACCTGCTGGAAGAATGTAGGAGGTTGAGACAGGATCTCAACACTTGGTGTCTGCAACAAAAGACAACAATATGTGGGCCGATCGTGGCTCAAGAGTTGGCAGCTCGTCTTGTAATCGGAAGGTTGCCGGTTCGAGCCCCGGCTTGGACAGTCTCGGTCGTTGTGTCCTTGGGCAAAAAAGCACTTTGGGGTCCTTAGGGACGAGTAAAGCGCTCTACAAATACAGGCCATGTAATGGCAGAAACATTCTCTAGTGTAAATCCTGACTAGTTCATTAACTACAGATCAGTTTCAGTGAACATTATTCACAGAGGGATCTGAGTTCCTTATACCAGACTCTACAGAAACTGTAACACTGTACAGCTCTGCGACTCAACAATATGACAACAATGTAACACACACTAGAATCATCAAATAAAGCCCCACTAACCACTAGAACTAGAACTAACTAACTAGCACTGGACACTTGCATATTAGAGATTTCTACCACCATAGGAGGCGAGATATCATCCTTGAACCAGAGCATCCAGCCCTCAATTTCGGACATAAAAAGCGACGTGGCCAGGCATGATAACACTTTGACTGAACTGCAGGACTGTGCCTCGAACCACTCTGACACCATCGCCACTCTCCAGGCCACTGTGGAGCGTTTGTCTGCGGAGGTAAAGAAGTTAGATGAGAGATGTGGAGCTCTTGAGGCACTCCAGGAGGAATCATTTAAGAACTGCAGGAATACCAGAAGGCACAGAGGGACCCAAGATGACTGAGTTGGTTCACACCTGTTGGCGGAGGCGCTATCTCTCGAGGAGAAGCCACTCATCGATCGAGCACATAGAGTGAATCGCCAGCGTCCCAAACAAAGTCATCTTCCTCGGCCCATCATCTTGAGATTGCACTACTACCACATTGGTGAGGAAATTCTGCTGAAAGCTGCAGAGAACAAGAACCTGATGTATAAGGGTTTTTAAAATAAACATCCTCCCAGATTTCCCTCCCTCTGTTGGAAACGCAGAGCCGCATTTGCAAATATGAGAGGAAGACTACGTGGGATGACCGGCGTCAGGTACAGACTGCTATACCCTGCAAAGCTGTTAGTGACCCATGGTGATGTGAGGAAAAGCTTTACCGATCCCAAAGAGACCGTAGACTACGCGGAGAAGCACCTCTCCCACCCACCTTCAAATGTATTAAAAGCAAGGATATATCTATATGTCTAACGCTGACACAGCACTGTGTTTCTTCTTTTCCCTTTATATTCCATGTAAAGGTGAATATGGAGCGTTTATGGAGCTCGTTTATTGACCAGCTGTCAGTTAGAAGGTAAGAGTTACTAGGTTAACAGAGGTTAGCAGTAACAGTACGGGGAAGTATATTGTGTTGTTCTTTTGTTGGTTTTTATTTTATCGTACTTTACTTTGTTATTTTGATTTTACCTGTTGTGAGTGCTTCCCGTAATTCTCCTTTTTCTTGCGCCGCTGCGGCCAGAGTTCACAACATTACATATTTTTGTATCTATAAACAGGAAGCTGACACTCTCCAGACTTTATCAAAGGTGTGAGCGTCACAGCAGAGGCCTTTGTGTCAACGTAGCTGAAGACAAAACACAGAAACACATGAAGGAGATTTTCCTGGCCTGGATTTTATACAAATATTCTGCAGTACATCAAAAATGAAAGAAAACCATTAGTCAACATATGAACATCACCTCTGAAGTTACAGAGCTTTGATTGGAGACACAGCTGAGCGTTTTGCATTTTGCATAATTAATTACATAATTAATTTTGTAACCATAATTAAATGGTTACATCATCTTTAAAGTCCCCAGAGATCAGGAAAAGGGCCTGAGCGTGCTGTGTTTGGAGTCTGCTGGTTACAGTGTGCAGGACCTCACAGGCTGCTGCAGCGTTAGCAGAGGGCGGGACATACACAGCTATCATAATCACGTGTGTAAACTCTCGTGGTAGATAGTACGGTCTCACGCTAACCGCTAGCAGCTCAATGTCCTTACAGCATAGCGTCTCTTTGATAGAGAAATGCCCAGAGTTACACCATCTATCGTTCACAAACACAGCCAGACCCCCTCCTCCCTTCTTACCACTCTCCGCTGTTCTGTCATAAGAGGCTCAGCAGCTAAAGCAGCACACCTGGGTCTCCCAGCCTATTAAAAGCAGCCCTTTGCTTCACCTGCTTCACTAAACATTATTATTTTAAGCAGAGTGGTGTGATTTATGTAGGCATTGCTGTGTGACAGGATGACTTTTCTTGCACACCCACCAAATGAGGGCGCACATGCTTCCACGCCCACTGGTGACTGCACACATCCTTTCAAGGAAGCATTTCATTCATCCCTAACAAATGGAACAAAACACTGTGCAGCGTGTTCAGGTTTGAACGTGGCCCTGGCCTCTCTCTGCATCCACCTGGCACATGCAACACACATCCACTCCCTGCTGAACTGCTTGTATTTGATGTGTTGAAGTTTTGGTAAAGTTTGAATAAATTCCACTTTATTTATAGGAACATTTCATCTGTGGACTCCTGCTTCCCCTCTCCTTGAGCCAGTTTGTGACGGGAACATGGCATAAGAAAACTAATTTATCCCTTTTTGATTCTGTGTATCTGGCGCTCATCCAGTGAGTTCACACTTGGCAGAAACAGACTGAATTTGTCTGGAGAACTTTGGCTTCAGCCAAGTTAGATAAACACACTGTGTCTCTGTCAAAACAGCAGTGTAGTTGTGGCACCCCTGTGAGGGAATGACCACATTAATATTATTTTGTGTAAAACACTCATGTAACGGGACATTTTTCATTGCTATATGTATTTATTTTCAGTTTCTTTAAGAGGATAGAAAATCCATGTAACAGGGATTCATTTTATGTTAGAAAGCAGTGAGGGCGGAACTTTGGTGCTTGCTCCGGGGTTTCGGGGAGCAGTAACTGGAGCCCACCTTCCGCTGCTTCCTCAGACACGTTCTGGAGGAAAGCAGAGACGCATCGTGTCTTCCTTACTCTGCTCTTCACCTGCTTTTACAGGTAACATATTTGTCATCGAGGTCTTCATCCTTGGGACCCGTAACATAGTAACTTCTTCATTGTTATACTTCTATAGTTTTCCCATTTTGTGAGCTGTGGATGTGGAAAGTGTCTCAGTGACACATCCACATGAAAACGGCGTTACCTTCGTTCATTTGCACGTCAAATGAACGAGCTGTTTGGACTTTAACGTCACAGCTGATGCTTCGATACTCGAACTCAAGAGTTCAGCTTCCACTCAGAGGTACAAGTACACACAGCAAAGATAAACGTGTACACAAGGTGGAACCCACAAGTGCACAGCTCCAACCAGAGATGGGAAGTAATCCGATTACTTTTTTCAAGAAACGAGTAAAGTGAGGGATTACTATTGCAAAAAAGGTAATTAGATTACTGTTACTTTGCCGTAAGCACGCTGCGTTACTGCGTTACTAAAACCGCAGCTGTGTGCAGATGAACAATGGATAATCTATCGAGTGTGGAGAGAGTGTGAGCGTGCAGCGTTTAAAGCGTGGAAGCACTGACCTTACTTTGAGTTTGACTCTGTAAAAAGTGACAAAAACATTAGCGTCCGCTGTTCACTGCGTGGGAAGACAACATGCTCACTCACTATGTGTTAATGGGCATGCTTATTTATAACTTTGATAAAATGTCATAAAAATAATTCCATGCCAGCTCACCATTGGTGATCAGGTAGTTTCTGTTCCAGTTCCAGTCCCATAAATCATGAAGCTTGCTGCCAGAAAAGCTTCAAATCTCCTTTGAAAGCTGTTTGTGGTCTTGATTGTGGGAGCTTCAGTTGTCTGACTCCAGCTGCCACACAGTGCTCACTGATATCATTTGCAAAAACCCCAGTGTGACAATATTTATCAGTGAAGCAGAAATCAGGAAGTGACGACTTTTCTTTGAACATTTGCTCAGGCTAAGCTGTGCTTTCTACCACAGTTGGGAATTTCCTGGTTTACAACAAATTATTGTGTCAACACCGCATAAGATTTCAAACTACAGGAAAATCACTGGAGTTATAAGAGCCAGACAACGACACACACACCACATGCATGCTGTTGCTATTTATTGTGGATTAACCTGTCAAGGGCAAGAACAAAATAATTCTGCCTCAAATACAGGAAATCATAGCTTTCCTGTATTTCCTCCATTGTTGGCATGCTGGTTAGTGCTGTTGCTCCACAGTAAGAAGGTCCTGGGCTAAATTATCCATGAATGTAAACGGCTGTGTGTTTCTATCTGATAGACTGGTGAGCTGTCCAGGGTGTACCCTGCCTGGTAACCTATCACTTCAGGGTTATTTCCCAGCCCTGCTGCAACCAGGATAGAGATAGGAGGATGGTAGTTGTTGTAGACCCATTCAATTTCAATTGAAGGATTAAAATGTTCCAGGAGCTCAACTTACTCCATCTGAACATGTTTCAATCGTGTTTTATGAACACAACATGCAGCTTTACTGAATATGAAAAGGTTGTGTTGATTTAACTCAGTTGTTTAAGTTTCTGCCAAAGCAAAACCTTTGTGTGCAACCAGTGTCCACTATTGAATCAAGTAAATCCAACATGTTTTTGTCAGTGCAAAAGGAGTTACGGTGCCTGTATTCCTGCACAATATTGTCCCGGGAGGGAGGAAAACTTTCTGGTGAAGTTTTGGTTGATTTTTGGGTTTTGCTTGACACTAGGTTGATTTTATCAGTGAGGTTTGGATTGTTTTCTTTCTCTAAGAGAGAGAAAGATGGTTTTATGCTTGGACATGTTTGCAATGGGCCCCAGTATTTGTTACTTTATTAGTATTTTATTGGTTGCGTTTGTTTGTGCTTTTGTTACAGTGCACTGAGATAAGAACATCTGAGAGGTGTGATCCACCGGTGGTGATATTTTGGTATTTTGTGAGTTCCCGATTTAACAAATCAGCTCTTTAATCCAGACCTGAGAGGTTGAACTTTAAAGCGCTATAAAATATTCTTACTGGAAACAGTGGCAAAGTGTTTTTCTCCATGATTATAATGGGCTTGGGAGAAATTCACTTATATGTGACATTGATCACATGAGAAGTCCTGAGCCTAAAAGGATTGCAGCGAGTCAATCCAGTCCAAAAACAAGGAGCTGTTTTCCTTTAAAATGATGACGTCATCTTGCTGGTGATGGAGGCTCGAATAGGCTGCGCGTGAGACTCCATTATCAGCAATATCTGGTATGAATGTGTGTGGATGTATGCATGTGACTGGACTGTGACGGACTGACGACTAAAAGTTTAACTGACTTGATACTGAGACAAAAACGGTGCCGACTTTAGGATTAGTGAATGTCCACAACAATTCACCCAGCCTGTAGAAGAAGGGTGGAGGTTTTGTCTTGCTTTGTTGTTGCAGGAGCAGAAGGATGACAGAGACTAAAGGGGGAGGCTGTAGCTTCACATGAGTGTGAGCTGCAGACTGAACCCTTTGGTTGCTAATGTTGAGTCACTGATGTTTGCATTAAGAAAATTGTGTTTTAATTAAGGTATCACATTATATTGTTGGGAATGTTAAATGCTAAAGTGAAGAAAAGCTTTGATTTCACTCATGACTGAACATGTTATTATTAACCATAGCAGGCCACTGTAAAGAGTCAATTAACTGTTATAGAGGAAAAAAAGGCCAAAAACTCTGTTAATACCTATGAATAACAGGCAATGATAGACTTGTCACATTCAAAATAGAGATATGTAATAACAAACACGGGTCCGTGTCATTTAGGTTCTCCACTGAAATAGTCAATCATTTAGAAAAGTAGAATATATATATATATATATATATATGTCTCAACGCTGTTTCTCAATAATATTAAAAACCTAAAAACTATTGTTGTGGAAGATAGAAGTCACTGTGACAGCCCTCTGACTGTGGAGGACGTTTGTAATCCTATTTCTGCACTTAAGGCCAACAAATCTCCCGGCACAGATGGTTTAACTGCAGAGTTTTATGAATCATTTTCTAATCTCCTGGCTCCGTTCTTACTGCAGCTTTTCATAGGAAGTGTAGAGAATAACATCCTCCCTCCTACTCTTACTCAGGGTCTCATAACACTTATTCCAAAGCCAAACAAAGACTTACTTCTTATTGATAATTGGAGACCCATCTGTCTGCTCAATGATGACTATGAGATTATGGCTTTAGTACTTGCTAACAGAATGAAAGAGTTCTTGGACACAATTATCGATGAGACACAATCAGGCTTTATGAGAAACAGACACCTTTCTAAGAACATGAGACTGGTTTTAGATCTACTTGATTACTCTGATTTGGTATCTGACTATAGCTTCATTCTCTTCCTGGATTTTTAAAAGGCTTTTGATACAATTGAACATCAATTTATTTTCCAGTCTTTGGAAAAATTTGGCATTTTTCTGTAAAGCTATCAAAACCTTGTACACGAATGGCAATAGCTCAATTAAAATGATTAAGACTCCACCCCGAGATTTGACCTGTTATACAAGGAATCAGCACAGCTGATAAGGAGCTCATCATCAGCCAGCTAGCTGATGACACCACACTCTTCTTGAAGAATGCAAATCAAATCCGTCCAGCCCTTAGTGTTATTAGTGATTTCTCTGAGGCATCTGCTTTATGTCGAAATCTAAAAAAATGTGAATTACTAGCAATTAAAGGCTGCACTGCAAATGCTCTCTGTAACATTTCTGTTAAACAAGAAGTCACATACCCAGGACTGTTAATATCCAAAGACCAAAAGTCAAGATGCTCGTCAAACTTGTCAAACAGTGTTGGGGAATTCTCAATGGTGCTTGGTGCCATACCCTCAGGGACTTTAATGTTATATAAAAACACTGACAGCTCAATATCTGCCTCAGTCACTCTCCCTGATCCAGCTGAGTCAGCAGTGGGAAAAATCTGCTTTTCACAGGAACTTGGTAACAGCAATAAGAGAATACGTAGTTTATTCCAAGAAGATATCATGTCTCTCCCATATATAGAATATCTTACTGGAACCGACATGTTCCAGGATATCACCTGGAAGACAGTCTGGATGATCCCATAAATATCTAATTGTGAACAAGGTGAAGGAAATCTCCTATAAAATTCTTCATAAATGTTACCCAGCCAGTCACTATATGGTAACATTTAAAAGAGACATAAATACTAATTGAACTTTCTGTGGGGATCATCCAGAAACTGTGGCACATGTCTTTTGGTTCCTCTACACAGAGATTCTGGAAGAATTTAGCAGTTTTGTTATTGTCCATATTTTAAGGGAGTTTTCTTTACGATGGGAAAATGTTTTATTCTGTTTCTTTAAGTTCCCCAGGAAGAATGATAAATGTTTTTTTATAAAAAATTTGTTAATACTTTTAGCTATTTTATATCCATGAATGTAAGTTTATTAATAAAACACCATATTTCTGCCTTTTTATAAGGATATGAATTGTACATACAATCAATTTCAGACTCAACCAACAAAAAGCCTCTCAGAACAATATTTATATGTTGATTTTTTTCGCCTACTCATATCATAAGTTTTTTACTCCTGGTTCTGTATGTTCATGTTCTGTTCTTTTGTAAACTTCATCTGTTTGTATGTTGTATACTCATTGTGTTTCAATAAAGTTTGATTTAAAAAAAGGTACGTTCTAAACGAAGCTTCAGACGTCACTGATCACGTGACTCTGGCCAAACGAATCAAGCCTGGACACGGTGCTTCTGAAGCAGCGCGTTGATCTTTCTGACACACGCACCGGAGCGTCAGCTTCAAGCGGACCATCACTACGTCTCACATCTAAAGGTGTCAAGGTAACTTTGAACTGAGTTCAGTCAATCTGGAGTTTTTCCAAGTTTTCTGTTGCTCTCTGTGAGAGAAGAGCGTTAAAGGCGGGGCTCTCCAGAGTCCAGCAAAACAGGAAACCACAGCTGGGTGTGTGTAAGTGTGCAAACCAATAGAATGCATCGTGGTGGGGGGGGGGGGGCATCACGGGCAAGAAAAAAATAAAATAATCGGTCGTACCCATGCTTCCCCGACGTCATGCCAGCGCATATTGGGAAATTCGTAGGCACCGATCGGTTTTCTATCAGCCATTTGCTGGGAGTAAGGGCGCCCTCCGTTTGCGAGGTGCGCCTGCTGCTGGCGGCACAGGGAGGAGAGGGCGGGGCGGCGGGGAGTCTCTGGCTGGCTGGAGCGGCATCTAATAACAACTCGCAAAACAAAATAAAAACAACAAACAGATATTATGATACAGACTTATAATCTGCACCCATGTTTTTTCTACATTCTATAAAGTGAGCGCGAGAGCCCTCTGTGCGCCTGCGCGCTGCTGAAGTCAAAGTAAACTTTATTGTCATCTCCGCTACAGACAGTCCAGCATATAGAGAGACGAGACGACGAGGCTGCAGTTACAGCGGTGCAAGTAAACAAACAATAAATATAAGAAGAGTAAGAAAATAAATCTACACTTTAGGACTCGGGGTAAAGGATCAATAACAATTTAAATTTATAATTTACAGTTTGATGATTTAAAGTCTCACACAAGCCGTCAAAAGGGGCGGGGCCGGCTGCTTCCAAGTAGAGCACATTTCATTTATAATGATGTAAATCCAAGCCCATCATGGATTCACGATCTGAATCCTGGGTTGTGTGAAATCCCAGAAATCAACCTTAGACAAAGTGAATCTGTGAACTAAGGTGTAGGTCTGTTAGGTTAATTGTGCTGATCCTCGGGTTGGGGGATTTGTGTTTGTACTGGAGCGCAAAATTCAAACCAATGGAAGATGGACAACAAAAGTTCAAAGCCATCAGGTGCTCAGGTTAGAAAAAAGAGAAAAGATGCAGGTAAGCAGATGTGTGATTGGATAATGGCAGCTCATCCTGAACCAATCAGACTAAACTCCAAACAATACATTATGTTACAGATTTTAATATTAATTAGTCATTGTTACTTGTTGATTTGTCCTTTTCTCATTGTGTGACGAATTATGACGACTGTTTGGTAGCTGTTATTGTCTCTCTCTCTCTCTTCATGTGTGTTTCTCTGGTGAAACAATAGTTTTGTGTTAATGTTAGGGCTGCACGATTTTGCATAAAATGAGAATCACGATTTTTTGGCTTAGAATTGAGATCATGATTCTCTCATAACAATAAATAAACATAAAACAACAAATGTCTCACGTTTTGTTGTTGCAGCAAAATGTTGTCCTGCTTGAAATTCCGTCTCCACCGTTGCTCGACGCTGCGTGTACAGAGCAGGTAGTGCAACAATAGAAAAATAGTTGCGGGACGGCACTGTGTAGCGTTTGTCTAGGGTGTTGATCGTTTTCCTAAATCCCTCGTTTTGCACAGTGTTGATGGAGCCATATCTTTGGTCAGGTGATAAGTGATAGCCTCCGTGATGTCTTTGTGCCTGCGGGAGTTCGACGTGTATAGGGAAGCGCTGTATAAGGTTCCCGTTATTGATGTTTGGGTGGTTGACCGGGACGGATTTTCTCCTGTCACTTTCTCGTCATCCCTGACGTGCTCTCCGTTGTTGTTTCCCTGCTAATTTTAGCATCACACGGCACAGCTTCTGTATCACGTGGTATAAGGCTCCGCCCTTGTCATTTGTTGAGCAGGAAGAGTGAGCGCTTGTTTTCATGCAGAGTACGTCCCGGATCAAAATGTGAAGTTTTACAAATCACCACTTCTTTAGTCAATATCATTTCAGTCTCAGACAACCTCGTTTCTCTTACAGAGGTTGAATGCACCTTCTGCGGATGGCGGTACCACACAGTGTGCGTGGACTTCCCCTGCACAGAAGGCAACTACAAATGCTGTGAATGCTAAATAAACAGAAACAAATGATCCCTGTTGTCTTTGCTTGATGATTGGTTTGAGTCTTGACAATCCACATTGCTGGCGTTGCATCTTTCAATGCCAGCAATGGCAGGTATCAGTGCTCAAAGCTTTTGTGTTGTTTCCAACAAGTTGCCCACCTCGGGAAACAAAAATGTGTTCTTTTACTTGTCAGATGAACATATGAGACACTTTGACTCTTCAGTGCAGTGTGGAGCCTAACAAAGATCTGTTTTGTGTCCCAGCTGATCAGCAGGAGGAGGAGAGTCTGACGGAGCAGCAGAGGAACATTTTCAGCTACTTGGACTCAGCTCAGCCACTACAGAGGAAACAATGAGCTCAACACAGAAGGTGACAGACAGAGCAGGACCATATGACCAAAGATATTTATCACCATATACATTTGAACATTTGCCATAACGATGTAGCTGACGATAGAATTGACACCAGACAAAATACTTTACAGCTCCACAATGTCATGATTCGAGTTTTGAGGAGAAGACAAACGACTGCATGGTCTCAGTAGATGCCAGAATAGTGATCTTTATTACACACTTCTAAGACAGAAGCATGGGAAGACAAGCGTACAGCCACAGATCTCCGCCGGGCGGCGGCTCTCCATATCTTTTATATTATTCATGATGACGTCACACAGACCTTACTGGAAATGATATCAAGTCCCCACAAACCCAAAAGTCTTCCTTATATAGACATCAGATGGTACTTTTAGAGAAAAACAAGTGTGTGATCTGTTGTGCATTTTGTGAAACTGTGAGTCCACTAGAGAGGATGTCCTGAGACGACCTCCCTTTGTTAATAAGTGTGTATGTGAGGGAACGTGCGTGTCTTTCATAAGTCTGTATATATGTGCACGTTAGTGAGGCCTGACTACGTGCATAACTGAATGTAACAGTCCAGCTCGAGTGGAGTGGTGATGTTGCAACAGTTTAAGCAGAGAGAAAGTAAGCTGGTGGAGAATTACCTTGTAGCCGATTTACTAAGAATGATATGATGAATGATACAATGATATATTGCTGATAAACTGATGCAGACTAATGAAATAATAATGAACTAATAACAGTGCATGTAAATGATATCAGTGAGATTAAAATAACATCCATTATCCTAACAACTCCTTTGAAACAATGTAAGACATTCAACATAATACAGGTCAATCCAACAGATCTAATGATTTTCACACTCTTCTAAGTCAGAGGTCTAATGCAAACTAAAACTACATACCATATTATAATGCAACTACTTTGATCTCATATATAAGGTAACATATGATAACAAATTAATCTCCACATTTCCCCCTTTAATCTCTTATCTCAAAGAGATTCCTTACATCATACACTCTAATGTTGCAACGTCCACATCTCCTTGGTCCCGAGACCCTCTGTCCCCCTTTAACGGGTGGACTGTATGGGGGATGACCTCTGCGTTTACGCAGTTCAGATGCAAACAAAATTAGATTTACACCCATGACAGCAGTTACAGATGACACTCCCATCAGTCCCCAATTCTCCCACAGCTTTATTTTGGTGCTCCGGTTTTCCACCCCCTTTTTACCACTTATACCCTTCAAATGTACTTAGAATAGCCCCTCTGTCTAACGGGCTTTTAACCTTTATTTTATTGGTGCAGCTACCAGTATCTTCCAGTCGGGTGATTCTCAGCTTCTTTCTTCGACTTCCGGGGTTAGACCACCCTTTAGTCGTTACACAGATCTGGGGATTATTCTGCCCCACTTTCAAACAAAGATCTGTGTGTTTGTTGTCCGTTATCACCGCCGTGTCCCCCTTTTTGCCAAGAGCCTCTCGAACCTCGTCGGTCTCTTGTGTTCCTAGTTTTCGCCAACCCCTTCCTGGTTATTGCTGTGGTTATGGGATCCATCCTCTCAAGGAGCCCCAAGGCCATGACACTTGACCCCAGTTGCTATCTCGGCAGTTCCTACATCTGTCTCTGCTGTTAGGGGTCCTCCTAACTCCATGTCCCCGTCTGGTGTCTGTTCCTTTCTCTGCAAGAGACAGAAAGCCAACACCTCTCCCTCGCTGGCTCTCCTATCCTAATGTTGTTGACTTTGTTTATTCCAATCCTATGCCATGCTTATGTGTGTAAGCGTGCATGCATTTAACCCTCTGCACGTGAAGTCAATAGCTCCAATATATCAATCCGATCCGTTGTCGGATGAAGCTTTTGACCTTCACAGACTAAGTGCCAGCTCCTTATAAGCACATTTGCAATGTGTGTACAAGTGAACAACAAACCTCAAACAAATTGGGCATTCTTAATTCCAACTTAAGTGTAGTACTCAGTTTCTGATCATCTAATTATGCTTCTCACTGGTCCCGTAAATTGTCTAAAAACCTTTAATTTTGCCATACCTAAATTATTAAAACACAAACCAAATCATAGACCCCCTATATAGCTTTTGCCTTTATGAACCTGAGCACAATTCTATAATGAGCAACAACCTGCAATACGTACCAAAAATCTTCATGGTCACACCTGCAATTAAAGATCAAATGCACTTTATACCTGTTTTAATTCTTCCTTATATAGAACCTCCTCAGTGTCAGGTTAGTTTTAATTAGTCTCAATTAATTGTTCTAGTTGTATTTTGCAATCTCCCCACTGCAAACTGCACAAGAACACTACACATCCTCTCTAAAACACTCTCCCACCAACCTGTAACCCTGTGTAAAACATTAGTCAGCAGTTACCTGTTAAGCTCCTTTAACTCCCAATTCAGCTAAAAAGCAAACCTGTTAAATCAAACAGCTTATTTACAACCACCTGCAAATCATAAGAGTAATAAGAGATTCAGCACAACAGACAAGTATCATGTTCCGGTTTTCTCCAATCATTAAATCACTATTATTGCCGCAATTTGTTTTATTCACCCTTTGGGCAATGTTACTCCAAGAGCCCCCTAATTGGCCAGTTAGTGAGCTCTATGTCAAACTGTCCCCAAATTTGTTATTTGTTTTATTATTATTCTTTGTTTTCATGTCACTTGTCTGTTTTCTCCTCACGCATTCTTAACAAAGCAAAGCAAACATTAGCAGCACATTGACCGCGGTCAGCCATCTACCTCCCAGAGATGCTATAAAAGATTTCCTGTAAAAAACATCACAGTTTTCAAGACAGGATGTGTCTTATCCAACACCCTCCCAAGAATACAGTGTAATGGCATCACCAACTCCTAACCTAAAACACCGTTTCTTCACACATCAGCCCAGAAATCCTGTAATAAAAAACTTATTGGCAAGCATCAACCACTTGTCAACTTAAAAAGAGAGTGTTAACGCTGCGCAAGTGTGTACACACAATTTCACATACACAGAAAGTTAAAGTTAAATTGTCATGCAACCTCAGATGTCGCTGTCCTCCTTCTGCTCCTGTAGAAAGAAACACATAAATTCATCCACCCTTTTATCCTATCTAGGTGGAGGTTAACCTTGAGTCATGGTCAAGTCTTGTTATCTTTTACCAGTCAGTCCGTTTGTTTTTATTTCCATCCATTCTTTCTTTCTTTGCTGATAGTGGAAACCATCGCCGCATTTAGATTTCCGCCCTCAGCAAAATGAGCTCATTTCAAAAAGAAAAACAAGAACTTGAGATCGGATTACCTCGCTGAATCCTTTTTTAGACAGGGACTCTCGTTTCTAATTGTCCCCATAAGTGTTTCCTCCAGAACCCATTTCAATGCGGAGAAACTCACTTACAACAATTTTCTCGCCGACGTGTAATGCTTGTAATTTCCGATGTGCAGATCTGCTTAAAGAAAAGATTCACAAACCAAAATCAGTGCACTGTTCAAAATATAGAACAAAATAAAATGAAAGATAACAAAAACAAAAATGCAGATGCCCGGGTCTTAGGACTTGTCACTGAATATTCCTCCTATCAGTAAAAATACCAACCTAAACCTACACAGAGTCAAATCAACACCACCTCAACCTTTTCATATTCATAAACCTATATATTTTGCGTTCGTGCAACAAAATAGAACCATTTCCATATTATGTAATTTGAGCTCTTGAAATGTTTTAGTGCTCTTAACTCTGGCAGTTTACCCCAACACTCATTCAATAACTTTCATTCAACTGCTACTTGGTCACTCAGATTTTACCTGTTCAAATTGCCTAGGGTTCAACAAAGTCTAGATCCTAGTTATCATGAAACTTGAACGGGTCTACAATGATTTACTTACACTAATTTAGAATCATCACTCAACCTAGCTCTAAGACTGGCACTGCGTGACTTTTCACACACTGGAAACCAGAATTTAGTACAGATCTTTAATACCTCAGGCAATCGTGTTCAACAACAGAGCTTTCTCTTCTTCTCTTTTTTTAGTGTACAGTAAACAATTGAGTCGAGGCCTTAAGCCCCAGATATCTCGCACGGGCATCGTTTTCATAACCAAACTGCTCTGGACTCTGCTCCCCAAACCACACAAATGCCCTCTGGGCTTATTATTATTGTAACAGATTCTGTATTTGGATTTGTTGTGTGCAGCATTGAGCCTTTGTCAATAAAGCATTCTTCATTGCAGCAGCTGGAGCATTGTGTGTCACTTCTTAGTGAATTGAATCAACATTTTGATTTTGGTGCATGGGTATGTATCAATTTTCACTCACTCAACGAGTGCATAAGTGTTCATGTGTGTGTTTCTCTTTTTCCAAGTCGGCGCATGCAGAAGTGTGTGTTTTGTTCATCACCTTCCTGTTCTGTTGTTTGGGTAAACCAGCGGCCTGAAGCATGCCCTGGGGTCCTGCCCTCCTCTTTGGGTCTGTTTGCATCCGTTGTTGCAGCTGCCTGCATCTTCTCCTTGTAACTTGACCCTTTTGCTTCTGTAGCTGCCGCCTGATTTCAAGTCCTGTATGTGGGACTCCAAGTCTGACTGATGGGTTCAATTAGCAGCCAGCTCCTCTGGAGCCATGCTCAGTTTCTGCTTCTGATACCTTAAGCTCTTACTGAGGGCAAAAACCTCAGAGTCTTTTCCTTCCACGTCAGATCAGAGTCTATTTATGTTGTCCTTACTTTGCTCCACGGCCTTCTGCAGCTCTGCTGTTCGGTTCTTCTCAGAGGTCAGCATTCTTTTGCTCACCCTCCCTTTTCCTCCTAGCTCCATGTGCGTCTCGTCACAGCTCTGTCAGCTGACGCAGTCTGGGAATTTCCCCCGTGTAGTGAAACGGGCTTTAGGTTTAGTGCTCTCCGTCTCTGCTGCATGAGATCGCATTCCTGCAGCACTGTTGACATTTTCCGGTCGTTGTTGTGGGTCAAAGATGGTAGCGGAAAGGGCAACGATGGTAGAGGGGAGGGTAGGAGTCCAGGTCAGCCTCGGCTTTTCATAAAGAAAAAACAAAAACAGGCGAACAGGAAAATGATGTTGTGTTGGCTGTGTTATTCGGAGAGGGGAGAAACAACGGGGCCTCCTCTCCCCCCTTTTTGTTTTTTCTCACCCTATAATCAACTCATAACCCCCCAAGTTGGCAGGACAACACAGGTACGTGTTAAAATTCTTAAGATCCTGTTTAGAAACCTAAAAAGGAATTTTCTATCATTCAGTAGTCATTTGTCTTAAACAATCAACAAAAACATGTCCCAATTCGACCCTTTTAACCACTAAATTTGTCGTGTCCTCACTTAATCATCAGACCAATGTCTTTTTCTTTCCAAATTAAGTTGTTGTTCTGCACCCCAGAGAGTTTATTTGTCAGTAGTGGATAAACAATATCCTTTTAAAAACAGGTGTATGTTAAGTGTCGCTGCTTTAACCCTGCTTGTACGTGCACACGTATGTAAGCTGTTTCTTCCTTGCGTATGTTTGTGTTCTTAGCCAGGTTTAATTAATGTTTATGCATTAATCGTTATGCTTGTCCTTATGAGGTTAATGCATTTTCTGCTTATATATGTGAATTTGCATGTGTTGCTCTTGCAGTCTGTCAGACTCCTACACATTTCTCCACTTGAGCCGTCAGTTTTCTTCCCCCAATTTGCTAACCCAAATTTTAAGTTCCCACCTTATTAACAGCATTCCTGGTCCTCAGCCAGAAGTTAGGGCCCACTTGTCAGGTTTCATCGAGACATGGCGCTGTGAACAATTCAACCAGAAACTTGCCTTAACATATCCAGTCAAGTTAACCTATAGGTTTTTCCTCCCGACCGCTGCACGTGGAGAATTGATCCAGGTCTGTTTATTTTCCACCTGAAAAAACATAACTGAGACATTTTATTATCATCATGAGTACTTAAGCTACCCGTTTCCCCCTCTGGCCAGAAATACCAGCTTATGTCAAGTTCATAAGTGTAAGCAGGTCTTCGTTGCTTCTCCTATATGTTTTTGTTAATGTTCAGTGAGTGTAAGCTGCTTTCTTCATTGCCTCTATATGTTATATTCAGAGTGAATTCATGCATCGTTTCACTGATTTCTTCATTCAAAACTATCTCACTTCTGATTCTTTATAAGAGTATAATTTCACATGTAACACTTTGTGTATGTGTGTTTTCCATTCACTCATTTAATTGTCAGTTATTTTCTTTCTTTATTTTATCTTCTTCAGTTTACCTCTTTTAGTTTTCTAGTGGACATCTCTAAACACCATCATGAGTTCAGGCTTTCATTTCAATCTAATTATACCCTGTATTTTCGCAGTCAAGCTTCACCTCTCCACTGGTTCCCGTCCTCTTCTCTCAATGTCCTTTTGTGGTCCAGAATTCTCCAGCACAGTCCGTGACCTCTCCGTTTCTCTTCAGTATTTCCTTCTGGATTAAATCCCAGCCAGCCTACAGTCCACCGTGCATTTCCATCACGTGGTTTCTTCTTCTCTGTTGATGCTTTCAATCGTCTCTTTCACGATTACTCCAAGCATGGCAAATCTGACAATCAGTGTCCAGTGCTTTCCCACCGTTCAACTGTCCAGCCTGTAACTCAGAGTGCATGTCAGTTTGGTTAACAGTTCAGTTGCACTATTTTCGGCTGCTTGTAAATTCTTCTCAAGTTCACGATGTTCTATTGGTCTTCATCAGGAGATTAATTGTCCTTTTGTACTTCTTCTCAGGATAGGGACAAGTGCCAGGTCAAGCTGTAAAATTTTAAGCCAAAATCTGGCCTGTTTTCTCCCAATTATACTACTCTACTGGTTTTGGCGCCGTACTCAAAATTCCAGGTTGAGAGAAGTCCACCTTTATTTATCTGTAACCTGTATTAACACACTAAAACATACAATTAATATCATTTCATTTCTTTCCTTAAAGTCTCCATGGCCTCAAGCCCATTCAACCCCCAAAGAAACAGAGAAAAAACAGTTTTGCACTTTTTCCTTTAATATTAAATGGACGCACGCTGGCCCCCCTTTCTCTCCTTCTCTCTCTGTGCACATACACACACTCAATGCGGGGTTACAGGCCCCCCTTCTTGCAGCTGCTTGAGACAGAGAGAGAGAGAGAGAGAGAGAGAGAGAGAGAGACACTTTTCCTTTTTTCCTATCTGCCTAGAGCTTAACTCTTATCCGGTTGTTCAGTCTGACGTCACTAGCCGTGTCTGGGTCTAAACTCCGCTGCAGGTCCATATATCAAACGATCACTGTGGCATTACTGAGAGTTGAAAAACTGTCTAAAGTCTTTCATCTTTAATAAAATGATCAGCGTTCTGCTCTCCCAGGTGTAACAATTGAGTTTAACATCCAGGCATCCATGAAAACGGAATTTATGACATTTAACGGAGTTAGAAGTTAGCAGGGAGTTAGCTCGCTAGCTTCTATCTAAATACAATATAGCATGTCCTGACTGCGGGGTTTTGGAAACAAATTAAAACGTACAGCTCTGTTATTACTTCCAGCATAAATGAAGACAGAAAACTAAACAGCAGTAACGTTTGTAGGGTTACTGAAGTTGGGCTAGCTGGTATATAATGATGTGCTGCGTGACCGCTAGCGACACAGCTACGTTAGCATAATATAAACAAGCTAACTTTTTTTTCCACTCGATAAAAGTTACCGTGAGTGTTCTCGGTGGTCAGGAACAAATGTAATCGCATGGCAGGATGCTGTAAAAGGACCAAACTTCAGCCAGGAGAACAACTGAGATAATCCATCCACAATACGAGGTTAGTCATTCATATACTGCTGCATGGGCTGGGCTGTAGTTACATCCTAAGGTTTTAAAAACTGAGCTTAAATAAATGATTAGCGGTAATAAAAGCCGAGGGAGGTCAACAGTGATCACTGACTGTTTTAGGAGCTTTTTGAGATCAAATAGAAGAAAATACAAAACATTAAACATGTTAACAACACAAAAGCCATATTAAACGCAGACTACTTTAGACCCGGAAGTAGGATTCGTCGCGTCATCACTGAACAACCGGATATGGGCATGCACACTTCCTGTCACACACACACAGCCCCAACCTTTTTTCCTCCAACACAGAGAGTTTCTCTACTCTTCTCTTTTTTTTTTTTTTTTTTTATCCCTCCAGCACACATACACACACAAAATCCCTTCTCAGAGGGAGAACAGAAAAGAGAAAAGAGTTTTCCTTTTTTCAACAGGCAGTTTCAGATTTAACAAGATGACAGTTTATACACTAATTTACACTTTATTCACACACACGCACACAAGTAATTTACATTCTATTTACATACGGGCCCGTATAGACATAAACACACCGCATGCCAGAACCACTTATCTCGTTTATGTCTCTAGCGGTGTTCCTAAACTTTTGAGTAATTTAAAAAGCCTCTAAGCCCAGGGCCGCGCCCTTACTGATCAATTACACGTTTCAAGTACGCCGCCTTGAAAACGGTCAGATTCCTAAGTCCTAGTAATTTATAACTGCTTCCCCACCAGGAAAAACCGGGACCTCCACCAGCCGCGTGAACTATCCCAGATCACGCTTTTGGCTTTACTTAAAGTTCCCAAGCCCCAATGTTAACAGGATACAGCCGAGTCCGACTCTGTCAATCAATCAATGCAGTAGAAGGCAATCACTCGTAGATTACCTGACCTGTTAACGGGCGTCCGAATCTCCGTGGAAGGTCACTCCAGGCTAGAACCTAACCACGCGTCCGCGATTAGGGGTCAGCGCCACCTGCTGGACAACTGCATTCTTAGAGAGCCGCGCTCTCAGTCCTAAACGAATTTACTTGTTTTAAAAGCCTCACTGTTGGACCCCTGCCATCCAGTTTCATTTATCTGAAGCCCAAGACCGCGTCTCTGCTAATCGATTGGATCAAATCCCCTACACTACCGATTGACTGGCTGGCATTCCCAGTCAACCCACATTTAAACCTTTTAAACCGTATAGACTTAAACACATAACCTCTTAACTCAACAGTTCACTCTCAAAATAAACAGCAATACATTTACTCAGTTCACTATTCCCTGCCTTTAACACTAATTACCCCAAAATCACCCCGGACAGACCAGAAGCCCCACTGAGTGAACATTTAATTTAACTCAATTTCCAATTCAGCACCTTTGGACATCACTCAACAGGCGGTGCTTACCTCTCCTATTTCGGGGCCCATCACTCAGTCGAGCTCCTGGCCGTCCGTCTGACACCACTAGACCGTCAGCCAAGGTCCATTATTAGTCTCCCCCTCAAACCGGTGTTTCGGCACCAAGAATGTCATGATTCGAGTTTTGAGGAGAAGACAAACGACTGCATGGTCTCAGTAGATGCCAGAATAGTGATCTTTATTACACACTTCTAAGACAGAAGCATGGGAAGACAAGCGTACAGCCACAGATCTCCGCCGGGCGGCGGCTCTCCATATCTTTTATATTATTCATGATGACGTCACACAGACCTTACTGGAAATGATATCAAGTCCCCACAATCCCAAAAGTCTTCCTTATATAGACATCAGATGGTACTTTTAGAGAAAAACAAGTGTGTGATCTGTTGTGCATTTTGTGAAACTGTGAGTCCACTAGAGAGGATGTCCTGAGACGACCTCCCTTTGTTAATAAGTGTTTATGTGAGGGAACGTGCGTGTCTTTCATAAGTCTGTATATATGTGCACGTTAGTGAGGCCTGACTACGTGCATAACTGAATGTAACAGTCCAGCTCGAGTGGAGTGGTGATGTTGCAACAGTTTAAGCAGAGAGAAAGTAAGCTGGTGGAGAATTACCTTGTAGCCGATTTACTAAGAATGATATGATGAATGATACAATGATATATTGCTGATAAACTGATGCAGACTAATGAAGTAATAATGAACTAATAACAGTGCATGTAAATGATATCAGTGAGATTAAAATAACATCCATTATCCTAACAACTCCTTTGAAACAATGTAAGACATTCAACATAATACAGGTCAATCCAACAGATCTAATGATTTTCACACTCTTCTAAGTCAGAGGTCTAATGCAAACTAAAACTACATACCATATTATAATGCAACTACTTTGATCTCATATATAAGGTAACATATGATAACAAATTAATCTCCACAACAACTTTATTAAAAACCCATCAATGTATTTTCACTGAAACAAGCAGCTGTTGTTTATGTGCATTAAAGTTATATAAAAATGTAACAGTGCAAATGCAAATTCCTCGCTGACAGTTTAACCAAAAGGCGTTTCCAGTGGAAACTGGCCGACACATCCTGAGCATAACCATGTATAATATCCACTAAACTTCAGAAGAGGTTATACAGTCGTGGCCAAAAGGTTTGAGAATTGCATAAATATTGGAACCTGGAGAAGTTGCTGCTTAAGTTTTTATAATAGCATTTTGCCTGCACTCCAGAATGTTATGAGGAGTGATCAGATGAACTGCATCGTCCTTCTTTGCCATGAAAACGAACTTAATCCCCAAAAAGCCTTACCACTGCATTACATTGCTATCATCAAAGGACCTGCTGAGACCATTTCAGTGATCGTCTTCTTAACTCAGGTGAGAATGTTGGCGAGCACGAGGCTGGAGATCATCATGGCTGTATCCCGATTCAGGTTCTGCAGCTTTAAAGTCCTCAAGGGCCGCGTACTCAAAGACCGCTAAGGCCGAAGTGCGAGGCTCGTAGGCTCGTGAAATGGGACGTCTAGCCTCCGTCGCGCTGCCCAGGTTGCCTAGCAACCATGATACTAACAGCTGGAAACGTTTCATACAGCTTTGTTTGACAGAAATGAAGGAGAACATATTTAGTTCATTTGTTTCTACATGAGCTCTGTGTGATTTGATGAGTATCTGAGGCTGAGACCACAGGACTGTGAAACATGATTGTTGGGCTTCATTTCTGTGCTGAACAGTCGTTTAAGATTAGCTGTAAATAACAATTAGCTGATGTTGTTCATGAGACTAAAGTCAGTGTAAATATAATATGGCCAATATTATAGTTATCATATTAATCACTTCACTCACAGATAAGTATCTGTGACAGTGTGTATACAGATGTATCATATATAAGAGACAAATATTGTTCTTGTAATATGTTGGTACTAAATGTGGCTCAATGCTTACATATATGTGTAAAAAGCAAATGTAGGAGCTGTGATAACTGTGTCTGATAGAATGAAGAGTAGACTGATATATGAAATATTCCTTTATTGGGTGAGAAAATCAGACCATGTCATAACTGCTGTAAGTCACACAGAATAGATATCAGAGCCTTAAACAGGCTGACTTCTGCTAAATGGGTCAAACTGGGCAGAAAGTCTACAAACACATAACATCCTTATAGAATATGATGTAACACTATAGATCAACTTAGCTCAGAATATATAAAGCATATAAACAGTTACAGCAATATGATGCAACAAAGACAGCAGCTACTGATCCAAAACACTCAAAGCTTCAAAGAACTGAAACCAACATTTATTTTTAGCTCCATCCTGCTGCTGATACAGACTTTAGGTTTCTGAACATTAAACTTGTTGCTGCCTTTCATAGTGTGTAACTTGAAGGCCCTGAGTACTTTCTCCCACACTGAAAACACTGGGATGATCACATTATTTGAACATTACCTAATAAGACTGATTCAGCACAGACAGTTATGTTAAACTTTCCTAGCAGTCCTTCACAAACAGGGAACAGTCTGTCTATTCCCTCCATCTGTCAGCAGCTGCTGGCTCTTCCTCCTCCTCTTCCTCACACACTGCTGAGTTTGTCCTGGTGGATCATCAGGGCTGCAAAGCCTCACAGATGATGTGCAGCAGTGGGTCCCTCAGTCTGTCCTCACTCTGGACACTTGCAGTCGTCACACATGGAAATCAAATGTGTGATAAGCTGCAGGATTCAAACACAAGTGTAACTTATAAACACATGTTCATACTTTTATTCCACAATCAGAGAGAAAGAAACAGAGAGAGAGTGCAGGACAGACAGACGGGTGGCAGTCTCAGGTGTACACACTGCTACACAACAACACCAGAGAAGCAGGATTTAGTGTTTGTGTTATTACGAGTGTAAACAAGAAGAGTTCCAGATGGTGCAGTGGACACATGTGTGGCTGCTGTGATTAAAGCATCTTTCTTTCAGCTTAACGAGTGAACCGTCAGCTCGTTCAAACACACGTTAAAGTGCGTTTGGCTCGACACCACCGAACAGAGGCAGCAATATAACACAGCTAACATTAACAGTGCAGTGAATCCTGCTTGTGCCGTGATGTTCAGGACTGCAAACCGAGCAGCATCACTGACTTTCAGCCTGTTGTGTTTGTGGATATATGACTGACTTTAATTATCCACAAAATCATCACATTCTCTGTCAGATTAAGGTCGACTATTGAACGGCGTATATTTTAAAGGCTTTAAAACCAAGTTAACGCTGAAAGTACAAACATCACTAATGTCACATAACTCTGCCGACAAGGCATAGCTATGGCTATGAAATGCTCTTTGTGTATCACTTCTTCATTATGAAAGATGTCATTAATGCACTAGTAATGTCTCATCTGGAGTATTGTTCAATCATTTGGTCAGCAGCTAATAAGACAGATCTTAACAGACTTCAGTTAGTCCAGAATAAGGCGTCCAGATTAGTGTGAAGATGTTCATACTATACTAATATTGATAAAATGCATAATAACCTTTCTTGGCTTCCTGTACAGGCTAAAATATTCTATGGCTTACTTGTAGTTCTAAAGAAAGCAATTCTGTTAAACACACCACATTTATTCTGCTCAGCTGCAGTATCCAGATGAAATACATCATCATATTACACAGTTTTCAACAAGCTGCAATTTAGTAAATGCTCGAGTTAAAAGTAACGTTTTGTAAAACTGTTACATTTAGAGCAACTTTTAAGTGGAATAAGTTGCCTTAAAAAATTAGAGAATTATTCAAAACTTCAATGAACACTTAAAAGCCGATTTACAGAGCTTTTAGTTGTTGTAAATATTGTAAGACATGATTTGTTTTTGAAATTTGTGTAATGTGCCTCAATGTTATTGATATTATTATTATTATTATTATTGATTGCTTATATTTGAACAATTGTGAAACCTCACTGTGGATGTAAGAGTGAAATTATGTGGATATCTTGAATCCACTTTATTGTGTAATATTTTATGTGAGTATTTGACGGAAGACGAGCAACATCTGTTGTGGAAGCTAACGGGGTTCCTTTAGAATAAACAAACATAGGATTTATTATCACTGAATAATTCTGTATAAATCTATACAAATTATAGAAATATGTAATAGGAAACAACAAAATAATCTAAATTATAAAATTGTGTGTGTGTGTGTGTACAATCAGGAGGGATGGGCATGATTTTAGTGTTTGAACAGTCATGAATTATCTTTAACAGCAGGTTGGATGTAATGTGTTAGAACTACCAGCAGGTGGGGATAAGAGACCTTTAAGGTGTTTGGTGCCACGCTCCACCTTCAGGTTTAAAACTAGTGTTAATGGAGTTTGAAGGTTGAGTTTGTTCCACGACTGCATTTCACTCACTGCCTCTGTTTGTATCTCTGTCACTGCAGGACCAACATGGAGCCAGAAGTCAGCGCTCTCAGGAGGCCGACAAACCTCACAGAAGAAAGGGAGAGAAAAAACACACCTGTGACGAGTGTGGGAAGGGTTTTACTGTGAGGGCTAAACTAAAACAGCATCAGGTCATCCACACTGGAGAGAGACCGTTCAGCTGTGACTTGTGTGGAAAGTCTTTTTCCTTCAAGGGTTCCCTAAAAAAACACCAACTCATCCACAGTGGAGTTAAAGCGTACAGCTGTGATCAGTGTGGCAGAGCTTTTACTGACAGTAGCAACTTACAGAAACATCTAGTTACCCACTCTGGAATTAAGCCATACAGCTGTGATCAGTGTGGCAGAGCTTTTACTCAAAGTAGCCACTTACAGAGTCATCTAGTTACCCACTCTGGAATTAAGGCATACAGCTGTGACGAGTGTGGGATGGAGTTTACTGTGAGGGCTTCACTAAAACAGCATCAGGTCATTCACACTGGAGAGAGACCGTTCAGCTGTGACTTGTGTGGAAAGTCTTTTTCCTTGAAGCGTTCCCTAAAACAACACCAACTCATCCACAGTGGAGTTAAAGCGTACAGCTGTGATCAGTGTGGCAGAGCTTTTACTCACAGTAGCCACTTACAGAAGCATCTAGTTACCCACTCTGGAATTAAGGCATACAGCTGTGACGAGTGTGGGATGGAGTTTACTGTGAGGGCTTCACTAAAACAGCATCAGGTCATTCACACTGGAGAGAGACCGTTCAGCTGTGACTTGTGTGGAAAGTCTTTTTCCTTGAAGCGTTCCCTAAAACAACACCAACTCATCCACAGTGGAGTTAAAGCGTACAGCTGTGATCAGTGTGGCAGAGCTTTTACTCACAGTAGCCACTTACAGAAGCATCTAGTTACCCACTCTGGAATTAAGCCATACAGCTGTGACATCTGTGGAAAAACTTTCAGCCAGAGAGGGAGCCGAAATAAACACCTACGCATTCACACCAGACATGATGTGTACTGCTGTGAACAGTGTGGCAAACAGTTTATAACTCACACACACTTACAACAACACATATTTACCCACACTGAGGACAGACCTTATCAATGTGACCTGTGTGAGAAGACTTTTAAAACTCCACGTCACCTGAGACGACACCAACAGATCCACACCAGAAAGAGACTCTACAAGTGCAGCTACTGTGAGGTATGTATTTATATTGTTATCTTGTCATTTTAGCCTGACTGTTTGGAACAACTCTGCTCATTAAACTGTGTTAGCATGTTAGCAATTCTACTGCATGGAAAAGCAGCTCTGAGTGATTATTCAGATTTTCCTTTCAGTTATGATTTTAGTATTACTGTAGTATTATGGTGGTAGTATTGTAGTTATTGCAGCCCAGTAAACTGAGTGTGTTAACTGAAACAGTCAAATGTAGTTGGACGTCTGCAGAGATGCTCTTTATTTCAGGCGACGTTCAGGATACAAATGTTGAAGGACTGACTTACACTGTCTTTGTGTCTTTGTTTAGAAGCAGAGCGACACAGATGGATCCAGTTCTCAACCCTGTCATCACTGTGGTGGTGGGAAAGACTTTCATTGTGACCTCTGTGGAAAAACTTTCAGTCGGCAAGCTGCCCTTAAAACACATCAACGTAGACACACTGGAGACAAACTGAAATACTGCAAAGAATGTGGGAGAAGCTTCACCACACCAAGTGATTTAAAAAAACATGAACTGATTCACAGTGGGGTTAAAAAGCACCTCTGTGATCAGTGTGGGTCATCCTTCACCACTGCAGGCGAGCTTAAATCACACAAACGAGTCCACACAGGGGAGAAACCACACAAGTGCAGACACTGTGAGAGAAGCTTCTCACATTCAGGTAATCGTAACATTCATGAACGTACACACATGGAAGGAAACTACAGCTGTGACCAGTGTGACAAGAGCTTCAGGAATCTCAGTTCATACTCTGCACACAAACGATCCCACGTTACTAATAAACTGTTTCACTGTTACCAATGTGCCCAAACATTCACCTCATTGTCTGCTCTGTGCAAACATCAGCGTGATCACTCAGGGCTGAAATCACTCCCATCACTGGATCACAGTGAATCTGAAGACACAGAAAGATCCTCTGGTTTCTGTGTCAGACTCAAAAAGCTTGAGATCAGGCTCCACAGAGTTCAGATAGAATCATTTGTGTTGAACTGAACTGGTTGCTGGGCTGAACTTCTACATAATACAGATCTACATGGGATCTTCTTTTCTGTTGTTTTACTGAGTCAGTTTTGTCCTTTTTTCTCTGTCCTGGTTTTGCTCGTCTGTAAATGATTGAAACTCAGTCAAATAGTTCATTGTTCTCCAGCAAAACGTTTTGGAAACTCATGTTTAACCTTTAAAACTCTGACATGTTTTAGCACACAAGGCTTCATCGGGGAGTTCACTCATGATTGGACCATGAGAACAAAGGTTTTTAGTTCTTTCAAAGAGAGTCTTGGAGATGTTTGATGTTTCTGTTTTTCTGAAACCACCTGAAAGAAAAACTATTTTTCTTGCTTTATGTAGTGTGGAAGTTTTTAATGTTTCTTCATCTGTGATGTTCTTGAATGTGTTCACGTGAAGATGGTACAAATAAACTGTCCTTTCAGCTTTAGCTCCTAATTTATTCATTATTTATGGATGTAGCACAGCAGCCGTCTCTTGATTAACACATGGAGGGCTCGGGATCTGATGGTGTCGTCTCCCTAATTTTCCCACTCAGTAAATGTCACTCATGGGCAAGAAATTGAAATAAACCTTGTTTCCCTGCTGGATAGTGATCCACTGTAACTCTGCTCCTCCTTCCTGTTTAGGATTTCTGTGGCTGAAGTAAAATTCCCTCCATCCATCACTTATCCGGCGCCCCCCGTGTGCGGCAGCCTGTTACAGCAGCTCTGCTCATTCTGAGTTTCTTTCTTTCTTATCTTTTTCTTCTCGTAATTTTTTATAACTAACGTATCAGTAATTAGACTCTGCAACCATGTTCTACCGTTTTGTGCTAGTTCTGGTCGTTTTTCTTAGTTTATTTCTACTTTTTCCCGCGTGTCTGGGGACCCAGAGCAGGGATCCTTTGTTTACAGTAAGGATCAGCTGTTAGCGCTGCGTCCTGCAGCGGTACTGTCGGCGGACAGACCCGACATTCCCAGCGAGCTGAGGAGGAAAAGACGGGGGTGTCGTGCTGGGAAGGAGCGCCGTCGCCCGAGAAGGAGACGTTATCGACCATCTCTTCCTTCTGTAATCATTGGAAACGTAAGATCTTTGCCCAATAAGATGGATGAGCTCACGTTGCTAACCTGGTCACAGAGGGAGTACCGACAATGTAGCATCATGATGCTAACGGAGTCGTGGCTAACACCGCTAACTCCGGACACGAGCGTGACACTACCGGGATTTCAGATGCTGCGAGCGGACAGGACGAGAGAGAGCGGTAAGAGGAAAGGAGGGGGACTGACAGTGTTTGTGAGCGACAGATGGTGTAACCCTGGGCACATCACTGTGAAAGAACAACTCTGCAGCAGAGACATTGAGCTGTTAGCCGTTAGCATGCGTCCGTACTCTCTGCCCCGGGAGTTCTCGCATGTTATCGCAATAACAGCATATGTCCCCCCCTCGGCCAACGCGGATGCAGCCTGTGACTCTCTCCACTCTGTGGTCAGCAGACTGCAAACACAATCACCGAGAGCCCTTCTCATAATATCAGGGGACTTCAATCATGCCTCACTGGACTCCACACTGCCCACCTTCACCCAGTATGTGACCTGCCCAACCAGAGACAATAAAACACTGGACTTACTGTATGCCAATGCAGAAGAGGCATACAGTTCATCACCTCTCCCTCCACTGGGCAAATCTGACCACAACCTGGTGCACCTTGTCCCTGTGTATGAGCCCTTAGTGCGCAGGGATCTACCAGCCACCCGCACAGTGCAGAGATGGTCGGAGGAGAGCGAGGAGGCTCTTAAGGATTGTTTTGAGTCGACTGTGTGGGAGGTGATCTGTGACGACCACGGAGAGGACATCGACAGCCTTACTACATGCATTACTGACTATATTAATTTCTGTGTGGATAACACCGTACCTACCAGGACTGTACGGTGTTTTTCCAACAACAAACCTTGGATTACCCCAGAAATTAAAGCTGTCCTCAAGCAGAAGAGGGGGGCCTTCAAATCCAAAGACAAAGAGGAGTTGAAAAGGGTGCAGAGAGAGTTGAGGGGACTGATAAGGAATGGGAAGGACAGCTATAGGCAGAAGATGGAGAACCAGCTTCAGCAAAACAACGTTGGTGAAGTCTGGAGAGGCCTCAGAACCATCTCGGGCCACAAACAGCAGAACTCTCTGCCTGGGAGGGATGTGAGATGGGCAAATGAACTGAATCATTTCTTCAACAGATTTGATTCAGCCATGAGGCAGTCTGCAACATCGGCTGCAGACTCACCCACCCCCACTGCTGCTGTTCCACCTCAGACACTTCACACCTCCTCTATTCACCCTGCTCACTCCCCCCACCCCCAACAACAGCATCCAATACACACTCAACACAAGGCTCCAGCCTGTCTCTCTCAACCACCCAGGTTAGGAGGGAACTGAGGAGGATGGCAAGAAGGCAGCGGGCCCAGATGGCATCAGCTCGAGGGTCGTCAGGTCCTGCGCGGACCAACTGTGTGGGGTGATGGAGCACCTCTTCAACCTGAGCCTGAGGCTGGGAAGAGTCCCACAGCTCTGGAAAACCTCCTGTGTTGTTCCAGTGCCAAAGACTTCACGCCCCAAGGACCTCAACAGCTACAGGCCGGTGGCTCTGACATCCCACCTGATGAAGACCCTGGAGCGGTTGGTCCTGGCTCAGCTTCGGCGCCTAACAAGCTCATCACTAGACCCACTTCAGTTTGCCTACCAGCCTGGCATTGGAGCAGATGATGCCGTCATTCACCTCCTACATCGTTCCCTCGCTCACCTGGAGACCGCTGGAAGCACTATGAGAATCATGTTCTTTGATTTCTCCAGTGCCTTCAACACCATTCTTCCCTCGGCTCTGAAGGACAAGCTGGAGAACTCTGGAGTGGACCATCACCTCACTACCTGGATTCTGGACTACCTCACCGACCAACCACAGTATGTGAGGACTCAGGGCTGTGTGTCGGACAGGGTCGTCTGCAGTACGGGGGCCCCACAGGGAACGGTTCTGGCTCCGTTCCTCTTCACCATCTACACTGCAGACTTCTCCCACAACTCCACCCAGTGCTTCCTGCAGAAGTTCTCTGATGACTCTGCAATAGTCGGCCTCATCACTGATGGGGACAACAAGGAGTACAGAGGACTGACTCAAGACTTTGTGGACTGGTGCCAGCTGAACTACCTCCAGATCAATGCCAGTAAAACCAAGGAGCTGGTGGTAGACTTCCGCAGGCACAAGCATTCTCCACTGCAACTACTGAACATCCAAGGTATGGACATTGAGGCTGTGGACAGCTACAGGTACCTTGGTGTTCATCTGAACAATAGACTGGACTGGACTCATAACTCAGACGCCCTCTACAGGAAAGGGCAGAGCAGGCTGTACCTGCTGCGGAGACTCAGGTCGTTTGGAGTGGAGGGCCCACTCCTGAAGACCTTCTATGACTCTGTGGTGGCTTCTGCTATCTTTTATGGTGTGGTCTGCTGGGGCGGCAGCATCTCTGCTGGGGACAGGAAGAGACTGAACAGGGTGATCCGAAGGACCAGCTCTGTCCTAGGATGCCCTCTGGACCCAGTGGAGGTGGTGAGTGACAGGAGAATGGCGGCTAAGCTGTCATCCCTGTTGGACAACATCTCCCACCCCATGCAGCAGACTGTGACAGCACTGAGCAGCTCCTTCGGTGGGAGACTGCGGCACCCACGGTGTGGGACGGAGAGATTTCGCAGGTCTTTCCTCCCCACTGCTGTCAGACTCCACAACAAAGACTTTAACTGAACAAACACACACATCCATACATATGCAATAATACTAAGTGCAATAATCTTTTCTGGCATCGTTGTATTTTTACTCAGTGTATATAGCATTTGTATTCTATTTTTATCTTATTGTATATTTTTATTCTATTTTATTCTACTGTATATAGTATATTATTTTATTTTATTCTATTCTGTACAGTTGTGTACTGTATTTATTCTTATCGTATTCTAATTTTTGCATCATAACTTTTGCACTGTCCACTTCCTGCTGTGACAAAACAAATTTCCCATGTGTGGGACTAATAAAGGTTATCTTATCTTATCTTTATCTTATTACTGATTACTTCCCCAAAAAAGTAATCCCGTTACTTTACTTATTTTCAAAAGTAATTAATTACTTAGTTACTTAGTTACTTTTTAAAAACACGATTTACAACCTGAAGAGGTGATAAAGCGATAGATCTTTCAGCCCAATTCTACTTTTTCTACATAATCCATCATACAAAATGTAATCAAATGGAAAAGTCTCTTTTTTTTACTTGTTTTATCAGTTTTAATCTTTTAACTTTATGCATCAAGCAAAAATTTAATTATATGCAATATTCTCTGACTTGAATAAATTAGTTTAACATTTAAACCTATTTTCTGCACATTCCAGCACATAAAATAAAATATTTTTGTGTTTACACTCACTCTTTCAAATAAATGCAAGTAAAACACAGCAGAAAATAAATAAAGTCAAAGACTCAGCGGTCCTGTTGCTCTATTTTCACCTGTAAAGCAGGAGTGGGGTAGGCGGAGGTTTACCCTGGTGCAGGTGTGCCGCGGTCAGTTGAAGAATCCGCGAGTTTCTCTGTGAATTTCCCATTACGTCGTTGGGCACTCTGAGCTTGCTTGGAAGTTTAGGGTTTTTTTTTTCCTTGTAAAAAGTTTTCTTCCCACGCACAGCGGACGCTAATGTTTTTGTCACTTTTTATGGAATCAAACTCAAAGTAAGGTCAGTACTTCCACGCTTTAAACGCTGCACGCTCATACTGTCTCCCACAATCGATATGTGATCCATTGTTGATCTGCACACAGCTGTTGTCACTGACGGCGCACTCGTCACTGTCGTGAGACATTCTCGCAAAAAATCACAGTTTTAATAACGCAGTAATGCAGCGTTCCTACGGGAAAGTAACGGTAATCTAATTACCGATTTTGCAATAGTAATCCCTTACTTTACTTGTTACTTGAAAAAAGTAATCAGATTACAGTAACGCGTTACTGCCCATCTCTGGTAAGTACATATGTGATCATAGCTTTAGCTTTTAAATGTTTATTCTAGTTAACACAGATCAGGTGGAACAACTCAAATAAAATATCAAAAATATTAAGTGGTCATCGGTACTCAGTTTGTTCAATACTGAATACAATGGAGCACAAATTGTCCATGTCCAAACTGTCACCAAAGTGCAATTTA
The DNA here is from genome assembly GCF_964374335.1 of Astatotilapia calliptera. NCBI lineage: Eukaryota > Metazoa > Chordata > Actinopteri > Cichliformes > Cichlidae > Astatotilapia > Astatotilapia calliptera. Next base: position 6,192,028 of record NC_137424.1, on the reverse strand, counting down.
GACCTGGCCTGTGGTTGTTATCTAAGTGATAACCATCAATTCTACTAAAACAAATACAAAACAAAGAAATTTGACACATTCTGTTGATATCAAAAGCACACTGAACAATTCAGTGTTGTTTTACTGCTGTTCTCTCTTCACTTCTTCTCCTCTGATTCTCTCCACATGTTGCTCTGCATCAGTGCTCAGTTTCCTGACAAAACAAGATTAAATATTGCTAAATATAATAGTATCTCACTACACTTCAACATAAGTGTTTTATTTTTGTAATTGTTTATCTGTTATTTTTCAGACTGAGTCACTGTGACCTGTCAGAGAGAAGCTGTGAAGCTCTGGCCTCAGGTCTCAGCTCTCAGACCTCTAATCTGAGACAGCTGGACCTGAGTAACATCAACCTGAAGGATTCAGGCGTGAAGCTTCTGTCTGAAGGACTGAAGAGTCCACGCTGTACACTGGAAACTCTCAGGTGAGATCAAGCATTTTCCTTTCATCAACTGACAGAATTAGCAGATTAATAATAAGGCAGTCCTCTAATAAGAGGAGAAGTGGAGGTGTTTTGAAGGGCAACATACTCTTATGTTAACAAGACAGGAAGTAGTTCCTGGGAACTTCTTCCTTTGTTATTGTCTAAGTAGAAACATGATGGTGAAACAGTGATGAGTTTGCAGAGGTGGATCCACAGCACACAACACAACAATACTGTTGCGTGCTGAAAGCAGACTTCTCACAGATTCTGAGGCTGCAGGTTTCATCACTGTCCAACCAAAATTCACTGAACCGGCGGTAAATGAACGTCCAAAACTAAGCTTCATGTTTAAAAAACAGATGATCAGGGGGATTTGTGTTTACATCTTTTTTGTGTGATCTGCTCACCTGCTGTTTTAGCTGTTTGGTGGTTGTTGAGATGGTTTTGTGAACTTTTAGCTGAGATTCTGACATTTCTGTAGATACCACAAGTGTCTAATTACTTTGTACAGCATGAATGGCCATAACGAGGTTTTTAACAGTAAGAAAAGTTGTAAAACTTCAGAAAATATAGTTAAAAGTCCAAAACCTTCTACGTCTGGTGGCTTGTGGTAAGGAGCAGATCAAACGAGTAAAGAATTACGTTATAATTATAAATGGCTTCAACAGCACATTCAGGTCTGTGAGACTCATTCAGACACTGAGCTGTGGCTCTGTGCTACATGCACATATTTCTGCATCTCTGCCATTCAGACACACTTTATATATAGTTTATTTTATGTAGTATTCAATACTGAACTGTACATTTAGTCTTTTTAAAGGCAGCAAGTTTTATTCAGTGTTTTCATAAAAGCCTTATTTCTATCCATTTACTGCTATTAGGAAGAACACGTGAGGTTTAAGACCTGGACCAGTTTGAAACCTTTTGTCCTCCACAGTGGAAAATGGGTGGAAATAAAAATGGGTCTCACTTTAGCCATCTCCTAATTTTATCAGTTCTACTCTCAGCGTCTTCTGTATATCTCCTGTATAAATGTTGCACTCAGCTTTGTGGTCTCCAATATCACTGAAATGCAGCCAGATGCTGCTCATTTTGCCTTTTCACTCTTTCCTGACACGCTTGCATTTCAGTACAGCTCCCATTTCTCTGTGTACTGGTCTCTACCACTACCCTTGCTGTCTATGGGACATTTCCGTCCTCTTTCACATAATGGTATGATCCCAGTCTGTCTCTTAAAGTGTTTGGCCACATGGTTTGCTCATCAGTAGTGCATTGTGTACTTATTTTAATAGTACTGCCAGTGGCGTGCACAGACATTTTGGGGGGCAAGTGCTCCAGGGGGAAAAAAGGGCACTTTTTGCATATGTGGAAAACCTTTTCTTTTTATAATAAAAAAATCGCACAGGTTAAATGCAACTTTTAACCGGATTATTCGTCCAGAATTGCTGTGCGTTGCTGACCTACAGCAGACAAGAGCTTCTGGACATCTGGACTCACAACTCCAACAGTTTTATCGCTGATCTCCGACTCATCCCAGAGATCTCCAGAACACCGGAGGCTGCCCACTCTCCCCGGCCGGGCGGAAGTGCACGCAGACGGCGCCGAGATCGTAAACAAAGGCGAGGTAGGCACGGAGGGCTACGGGCTAAGCTAAAGCTAACACCACACCGGCTGCCTTTACCCAGTATTTTCCTTGCCAATGTCCGTTCTCTGGCAAACAAAATGGATGAGATACGGCTCTCCATCACTAACAACAGACGGATTATGGACTCAAATGTCATGTTTTTCACCGAAACATGGTTGAACAACAGCTGCCCGGACAATGCTATCAAGTTAGCAGGACGCCACACACACCGAGCCGACAGGCTAGCAGATGACTCCGGCAAGACCAGAGGTGGAGGTTTGTGCATTTATATTAACAATGCTTGGTGCATGAACTCCACTACTACTGAGAGTCACTGCTCACCTAATGCGGAGTTTTTAATGGTCAAATGCAGACCTTATTATCTCCCCAGAGAACTCACTTCAATCATACTCACTGCCGTGTATATCCCCCCCGACGCTAATGCTAGGTTAGCCATGAAAGAACTTTCTGCAGCCATCAACAAACACCAGAATAAACACCCCGAGGCTGCTTTTATTGTTGCTGGCGACTTCAACCACACCAACTTAAAGACAGTCCTCCCCAGATTCCACCAACATGTCTCCTGCCACACCAGAGGAGACAAGACTTTAGACCATGTGTATTCCAACCTGGCTGGAGCCTACAAAGCCACACCCCTCCCCCACATTGGACAATCGGACCATCTCTCCCTGTTCCTCACACCTAGGTATTCACCACTCATCCAACGTGTGAAACCTGCTGTGAGGACAATTAAAGTGTGGCCAGAGGGGACAGAGGCAGTGCTCCAGGACAGATTTAAAAACACAGACTGGAATATGTTCACCCACACAGACCTGGACCAGTACGCCTCATCTGTACTGGATTACATCTCCGAAACCACAGACAGTGTTACCACCCAGAAACGGATCACCATGTACCCCAACCAGAAGCCTTGGATGAACCGGGATGTTCGTCTCCTCCTGAAGGCCCGCAACACCGCCTTTAGGTCAGGAGATGCACACGCCTACAGTACAGCCAGGGCTAATCTAAAGAAGGGCATCAAAAAAGCCAAACACCATTACAAAAACAAGGTAGAAGAACACTTCTCCAACTCCAACCCCCGACGCATGTGGCAAGGACTCCAGACCATTACAGACTACAGGACCACCAAACCCTCCCCCGCATCCTCTGATGTCTCCTTCCTCAACGAGCTCAACAACTTTTATGCTCGTTTTGAGCGAGGGAACCCCACAACCACAACCAAAGCAGACATGACGCCAGACCACCAACCTCTGACTCTCTCCCCCACCGATGTAGGAGCGGTGCTGAGCAGGATCAATGTCCACAAGGCTGCAGGTCCAGATGGCATCCCCGGGCGTGTTCTCAGAGCGTGTTCTGGGGAGCTTGCAGGAGTGCTCACAGACATATTCAATCTGTCCTTGGCCCACGCTGTGGTACCGGCCTGCTTCAAATCCACCTCCATCGTCCCGATACCCAAAAACTCCAACCCATCTTGCCTCAATGACTACCGCCCAGTAGCACTCACCCCCATCATCACTAAGTGCTTAGAGCAGCTGGTCCTAGCACACTTCAAATCCTGTCTCCCCCCCACCCTGGACCCCCACCAATTCGCATACCGCCATAACAGGGGCACAGAGGATGCAGTCTCCATCGCACTGCACTCTGTCCTCTCACACCTGGACAACAACAACACCTACGCCAGAATGCTGTTTATAGACTTCAGTTCAGCATTCAATACAATCCACCCCTCACAACTCATCAGGAAACTGACAGACCTGGGCATCAGCTCCCTCATCTGCAAATGGTTACTGGACTTCCTGACCAACCGCCCCCAACATGTCCGGCTGGATAACCACTGCTCATCTACCATCACAATGAACACCGGTGTACCACAAGGCTGTGTGATGAGCCCTTTCCTCTACTCCCTCTTCACCCACGACTGCAGACCTGCTGATGGTTCCAACACCATCATTAAGTTTGCAGATGACACCACGGTGATTGGCCTCATCAGTGACAACAATGAGGCCGCCTACAGGGAGGAGGTGGATCGTCTGGCTGAGTGGTGCGACACAAACAACCTGCTGCTTAACACCGAGAAGACCAAGGAGCTCATCGTGGACTACAGGAAGAATGCTGACCCACATCCACCCATCCACATTAAGGGGACGGCTGTGGAGCGTGTGAGCAGCTTCAAGTTCCTGGGAGTCCACATCTCCGAGGATCTCACCTGGACGACCAACTGCTCCAAGCTGGTCAAGAAGGCTCACCAGCGCCTCTTCTTCTTGAGGACCCTGAGGAAGAACCACCTGTCCTCAGACATCCTGGTGAACTTCTATCGTTGCACCATCGAGAGCATCCTGACCAACTGTATAACAGTCTGGTACGGGAACTGCTCTGCCTCGGACCGGAAGGCGTTGCAGAGGGTCGTGAAAACTGCCCAGCGCATCGCCGGAGCACCACTTCCTGCCATAAAAGACATCTACAGGAAGCGGTGTCTGAAAAGGGCTGGGAAAATCATCAAAGACCCCAGTCACCCATCACATGGAGTCTTCACCCTCCTGCCCTCTGGGAGGCGCTACAGGAGCCTCCGGACTAAGACCACCAGGTACCGGAACAGCTTCTTCCCCACAGCTGTCAGACTCCTGAACTCTGCCTCCTGACATCTGACCCACGTTAAACTCATGCACTGAACATACACACCCCCACAATGGACAACTGTACCCTCAAACACACAATAATAACATGGACTGAACCACCACTCACAACCACTAGCACTTCATATAGCCTCTGTAGAAACTATCTACACCCTCACTTATCTTAACTGCACTACTGTATAGCTCTGTGTAAATAATCATTCTGTACATTCAATAATCTTTAATCCTACAACTGTTTACAACTTGCATAGTTCCCATTTCTGTATAGCTGTATATCTCAGATTCTGTAAAGTTATTTATTTCATATTCTGTATAGTTTTTCATATTTATATCCTGTTCATAGCCTGTACATAGCTTGTACTCACTACAGCCTGTACATACTTAGTTATAGAATATTCACAACATACTTCATACCGTGTACATTATAACATACCATAATAGACCCATTTCTGTAATATACTTACATATCTATACTATTGCTAATATATATTGTAATATATCTATATCACTAAAGCACTTCTGGATGGATGCAAACTGCATTTCATTGCCCTGTACCTGTGCATGTGCAATGACAATAAAGTTGAATTCTATTCTATTCTATTCTAAAGTGACTCTTTTAAAAACATGTCTGCCTGAAATTCACATTTCATTTATTTTGGGGGATTTTAACAGAGAGATAGAACTTTATGAATCCCTCATGTTTATCCTCCAGGGAATCCAGTTTGTAGTAGCAGAACACCGACAAATTTTTACACAGCACAGAATTAGGATATCAAATAAAGGGGAATAAGAGAATATGAATATAAGCATAAATACACTGAACAAAAATATAAACGCAACACCTTTGTTACTGCTCCCATTCCCCATGGGATGGACGTAGAGACCTAAAATTCATTCCAGATACACAATATAACCATCCCTCCCAAACAGTGGTCACAAATCAGTCCAAATGTGTGGTAGTGGGCACATCTGCTATATTGAGATAATCCATCCCACCTCACAGGTGTGCCACATCAGGATGCTGATCTGACATCATGAGTAGTGCACAGGTGTACCTCAGACTGCCCACAACAAAAGGCCACCCTGGAATGTGCAGTTTTGTCTCACAGCAAAATGCCACAGATGCCACAAGCAATGAGGGAGCGTGCAATTGGCATGCTGACAGCAGGAATGTCAACCAGATCTGTCGCCCGTGCATTGAATGTTCATTTCTCACCCATAAGCCGTCTCCACAGGCGTTTCAGAGAATATGGCAGCACATCCAACCGGCCTCACAACCGCAGACCTCGTGTAACCACACCAGCCCAGGACCTCCACATCCAGCAGGTTCACCTCCAAGATCGTCTGAGACCAGCCACCCAGACAGCTGCTGGAACAATTGGTTTGCACAACCAAACAATTTCTGCACAAACTGTCAGAAACCGTCTCAGGGACGCTCAACTGCATGCCCGTCGTCCTCATCGGGGTCTTGACCTGACTCCAGCTCGTCGCCGTAACAGACTTGTGTGGGCAAATGCTCACATTCGATGGCGTCTGGCACGTTGGAGAGGTGTGCGCTTCACGGATGAATCATGGTTCACATTGTTCAGGGCAGATGGCAGCTGAGAATGTCCCAGTTCTTGCATGGCCAGCATACTCACCGGACATGTCACCCATTGAGCATGTTCGGGATGTGCTTGACCGGCGTATACGACAGCGTGTACCAGTTCCCACGAATATCCAACAACCTCGCACAGCCATTGAAGTGGAGTGGACCAACATTCCACAGGCCACAATTGACAATCTGATAGACTCCATGCGACGATGTGTTGCACTGCATGAGGTAAATGGTGGTCACACCAGATACTGACCGGTTCTGGGTCCCCAGACCCCCAATAGCGCAAAAAACTGCACATTCCAGGGTGGCCTTTTGTTGTGGGCAGTCTGAGGTACACCTGTGCACTACTCATGATGTCAGACCAGCATCCTGATGTGGCACACCTGTGAGGTGGGATGGATTATCTCAATATGGCAGATGTGCCCACTACCACACATTTGGACTGATTTGTGACCACTGTTTGGGAGGGATGGTTATATTGTGTATCTGGAATGAATTTTAGATCTCTACGTCCATCCCATGGGGAATGGGAGCAAAAACAAAGGTGTTGCGTTTATATTTTTGTTCAGTGTATATACATATATACACAGACCTCACACAGAGACAGCAGCTACACTGTGTGTGGATGTGATCCAGTCACAGCTGTGGGTTTCAGTCAGTGTGTCTCTAACTTCATGGTCACATTTCAAAGCTTATTGGAGCCAGAAGATGTTCAAGTAAAAGATTTATTGCTGTACTCGTCTACCAGGATAACAGGAGGTTCATAAAGCTGTGTAATACTTCAGCTTTACATCATGGAGTAGTAGTTTATTAAACCCCCCAAAATATGACTATCCAGAGTTGGGACCAGGAAGCAGAGTTGCAGTCTTACACGCCTCTCTGCAGCTTCTCTCCTCCTGCTACCCCCCAAAAACCCATCTCCATAGAGACTGTGTCAGCTTCCAAACAGACAAAAAAACTAAAAACCAGCAACAAACAACTTAAACATAAACAATCACAAAGAAAGAACAATACATTATCCACATCTGAACCAAAGAGTAAAGCAGTGAAATGTGGATTATTAAACATTAGGTCTCTCTCCTCCAAGTCTCTGTTAGTACATGTTAGTAAAAACATTTCTGCATTTTACCCATATTTTATTTTTAACTCAAAATCAAAGATTCCAGATTCTCCTACATGTTGGTTTTGAATCAGATAGGACGACAGATTTCAGGTGGCCCTGTGTCTTTCTCTATTACATTTGCCACTGTGTAACTCAAAGTTATTTAAGGACTAGTTTATTTCAATGGATGAGTTTACTGACTGACGCGCAGAAGAAATAGTTCTTTATGGAGCCTAGATGGTGTGAATGATGAGACCAAAGACTGCAATATCTTGTACCAAAAATATATTGAATAAATGGAGGAAAGGGGAAATGGAACAAAATAATTAACACAACACACAACATAAATGCCCACAATTAAATAATAAATCAATGCTGTGATCTTTCTGTGCAAAAGTCCTTTTTGGTCCTCTTCTTTTTAAAGTTCACTTTTAAGGTATTCCTCCTTAGAGTCCAGCTTCATACAAATGGGGAAATATGTCCGTAATCCAAAGACGGCTAAGTGGGGGAAAGAGGGGAAACAAAGAATGGTCCTACCGGCTCGCCACTTCAATATGAAGAAGATCAATTCAAAGGGAGGGAACAAAACCTGACCTGTAGGTCAGAAAAACGTCCATTAGCACATCAAGTTCGATTCAGTTTACCGGTAAACAAATATATTTTTCTGCAAGCCTATGTAACAATGCAAATCATCATCAACCAATGTACAACAGTTAAATTATTAATTATCTTGGCTACGTAGCTTAATCTATACATTCCAGTAGCGTTCGCTACAAACAATACAAAAACAACAATAAAGGAAAACAGCTGTCTAACAGACAGCATAGCCGAATTCAAGGCAACACATAACAATAATCATTCAATCGCACTTTGTTTCAAAGTAAGCCCATTAAAATGCTCAAGTAAATAAAAGTGTTCAAAAACAGCGGTTTTTGAGCCGGAGTTCTGCTCGCGGTGGGAACGCCGCCGCAAAAAGCCACTTTTTAATCGCGAAAACGATCGGCTGGTTACTGACAACCAAAAGGTTGTTTTTGGCAGATATTAAAGATCATGGGTGGGCGGGGCAAATGGAGCAGTTTTCTACAGTCGAGTAAAATTCCAGGAAAGAGCTGGGTGTGGCTTTCCTTTAAATCACATGATCAACAGCTTTAAGATGGAGGCAACTCGCTCAGTGTTTCCTGTTTCATTCTTAGACTGTGGCGATGGTAAGTAGCAGCTTTTCACTTGTTACCTGGCATCTTTTCAGCCACCAATGATAGTCATTGTATGTTATCAACATTTCACTAACTATGTTGTCTCTCATGTTTAAAATAGGCCGACCAAGAGCAAAATAGGTATGTCTGCAGACTCTGCTGTAGCCAAAGTTATCAGATCTCCTGTGTCTTTAAATCCCTAACTGCTCGATCATTATCATTTTAGAAGACAACAATTTCTCAAAGGAGGTTCAAAACTAATGCCTACAAGATTACCAAGAGGATGGTTCGGGGCTCTTACATGACTCCGGGAAGTCAACACTTGGTGGATGAGGTGTGTTACCTTTGACACTTTTAAGACAGTCCTGTTTATCACTACTAACAATAAGCAAATATGTTTTCACTCAACAGATCCTTCACAGCATGTTGTTTCTGGGCAAAATCAACAACATCCCCTTTTCTCCAGAAGAAATCTTCCCTAATCCTTTTGTGTTGGGTTCTTTAATGAGAAGATATCCCAGGCCTTTAAAGTTGTATTCGACTCAGCTTCCCAGGCGAAGTCCCTTCTCCTGTGTGCTCGACATGGTAAGATAACTCTTCTCACATTGTCAGTCAATCTGACAAACTTCCAGTTTTTAGGAAAGTATAATGCAAAGTGCTTTTTTACTGAGAAATCCAAAGAAAATCCATACTGTACCTTATACTTCAACATATGCTTCTAGCTATACTTCTCCACCAAACACAGAGACTGCAGGAGAGCTGGAGACTTGCTTCAGAATTTGTTAGTTCTAAATAATGTCTAACAGACTCATTATTGGAGATGCTTACAGTCTTCAAGGCGTATATGATGCTGTCACTGTGTAGCTGCTGGATCTGTTAAGCTCAAAGACTCTAAATTCAGCGTGTTTTGACAGCCCGGCATAGCAAAATAGAAAAAAAAAGGTCAATTAGCAAATTTAATTATAAATTAGTGAGAACAAAGATGGATTTTTGCTTATTGATTTAAAATTAAATAGATTTTTGTGACTTGTTTCACCCCCTATCTTAAAATGTCTAAACCAAAAGCATCCAATGGTCCTGCATAGTTAAATAAGTCAAGCAGCGAAACAAACATGTTGATCAACTTTCTATGAAAAACAACTATATAATCAGGTGCAACACTTTGACCAGATCTGTAACTGTTTTCAGATCGTCCTGCAAAATAACTCAGAGAATGAAGAGCAAATAAAGCAGAGTCTGCAAGATCTCCTCACAGACTTGGACTTAGAAGAGAATAATAAAAAAACAGCTTTCGTCTCGTCCACCATCTGCATTTCTCAAAAATCTCAAACCAACAAATCAGAAAGGTACTGCGGAGTCTCCATGTCCACCAAAGGTCCTAACGCTGGGAAAATTATGATTGCTGCCTCCTGTCTTAGCAAATGGCATAAATATGTATCTGGTGCGGTGATGACCTATTATCCAAACACAGTCCAGAAAGATTACTTTGATGGAACAATTGAAGTACCTGGAAATATCAGGTGTGAGGCTTTTTGTCTCCGTGATGGTGCCAGAATGAAGCCTTGCAGATCATGTAAGAATTTGTTTGGCTTGAACACAGAAGACCTCAGAGAGTGGCCATATGGTAACTGTGCTGAAGCTGAGAGCCTGAGCAATTTGCTTGAAAATGAGAGAGAAGTTGAAACACATGTGGATGAATACTCAGCTGAAAAGGACAACAGGCAGAGAGCTGAGGATGAGGTTGGTAGGGTTCTTAGAACCGTGTTGCAAAGGATTCGGTTTAACTGGACAGGTGAATTTTACAACCCAGAACAAGAGTGAGATTTCATGAAATCATTTGCATTCATCATTCTGATAAATCAAAGATTCTCTGCTCTGACAGCATCTGTGTGGATTTTCTGTAATCACAGAGACGTGTATAAGCATGTTTACTTTCCATCTCCATGTAATTGTCACATTTAATAATTAAAACTGGCTTCTATGGGTTTTTGTTTGTTTGCTTACATATCTAGTGTTTAATGCAATATGAAGCATTATCAGACAGCATTTATTGGGAAGAATCCCATGTTTATACTGGTCTGTACCCAGGGTACACAGAAAATAAAAACACATGTTTTCTTATTATGATCCCAACTATAATTTACTTAAGCAAAAGCACTACATGTGTAGTTATAATATTTATAGCAGTTACTGTTGAGCTTTAAATTGATCATCTTAAATGTTTATATGCTGATTATATTGCTTTATATAAGAAAGGCCTAACTCTGAGTACACTCTGTGCCAAAAAGTGCTGACAGGAAACTGCATGCTTTTGCAGAAACGTGCTTTTGCAGCTAGAAAGTGAAGCTGATATATATCAGTTTTAATTAGTTTTTACCAACTGCTTGCTAGGGCAATCCCACGAGTTTGGTGTTTTTGTATTGAACATGATTCCAAGTGCTTTCTATAACACATAGCAGAGGTGCCACAACAAAGACTGAGAAGAGGACAGGAAGAGACAGTGAAAGAGATGCACTCCTTCGCCATTCATGTTAAAGCGTTGCATAGCTTTAATTTTAGAGAGTGTTGCATAACTTCAGTCATTTTTCTACCACAGGTGAAGCCAAGAATTGTGAAGCTCTCTTTTGGCCAAATACCAGAATCTGTAAGAAGAAGAAAAAACAAACAATCAAATAGGTCATTATTAAGAGAACAACAATCTCTTGATGATTATCCACAGTGTCTTTGATAACTCTGAGATACAAACTGTCAAGGATATACACATCCCAGCAAACAATAGCTGTGTTTGACTAAAGCGATTAATAACAAGGACAGAGCTACAATCACTACAGTCAAACATAAAGGGCTTAATCCTGAATCCAAGTCTGAGCTGTGATGCCGTTGGTGCTGAAAGCTGCTCAGATCCTGAAGCTGCACGTTTTGTCTCTCTCTAACCAAACCAGCAGCAAAAGAAGACACATTTCGCTTGACATAAACATTGTCATGAATTCCCTCTTACTTTTGCTGGTTTGCTTCCACCACCATTAAAACACACACAGAAAAACAACACAGCACAGCTCTCTGCCTCTCTCAGTGTACTTTAAGAACACCGTTTCCCATCTCAAATCTGTTTTTGGCATTATTCGCTTGCTTGTTATGAAGCAGTCTACCGTTGTTTACAGCCATTTTTTTTTAATGACTTCCGACAAGACAGCCTCATTTCTGCTGTTCAATACCAAATTTTATTTATTTTTTTCAAATTAAGTGAAACTGCAAAATGCTCTGCTGTGTCTCTATTAAAACCTCTTATTAAAACCTCTGAATCACTTCAGCAGCATCAGCCAATGTACATTTGTTGAGTCGTGGTTCTCGTCTGCTTTTGTTCTACTGCAGAATAATATTTTTAAGGTTATCTACTGTAAAAAGCTAGGCCAGGAAAATCTGCTTCATGGTTTTGTGTTTTATCCTCAGTTACTTTGACACAAAAGCATCTGCTGTGATGCTCACACCTCTGATGAAGTTTCACAAGTGTCAGTACTGATAAATGATCAGAATTATAATGTTTCTGACTCTCTGAGTAAGAATTAAATGGAATCTAATTGGGACCTTGTGAATTGGAATTGAACAGGTTCTAGAAATCAGTGATGATACTCAGCTCCAATACCCACCTATGATATTAGGCTTACGAACGCTGACTGGGTTTCATTTACCAGCTTTTTATGTTCTTCCTGCAGTTTCCTCTCCACATCACTCATCTTAACTTTTTTCCAGTCCTCCTCAGTCTAAACAGAACACACAAGCGTTAACTTCATCATCATCCCCGTTGTATTTGGTGTTCTCAAGCTCTTCTATCCACAGGTCAGCACCACTTGGCTTCTTCAGGTGAACGCACATGCTTTTGTTTTTGGAAACAAAATCTTTCACCCATTTCAGGTACTTTTCACCTGGAAAGAAGCAGACAAGGAAATATGGATGAATGTAGAAGTGTTGGAAAAGACAAATAGCAAGGTTATCCTACAGCAGTTTGTGAAAATGTTGTATCTTGAAATAAGCAGGCAAAATGAGGATCTCACTTATCTCATATGTTCTGACTACCGACTTTCTTCAGTTAAAGGACAAAAAAAGGGCACACTGGAGGCTGACAGAGTGTGCAATGGTGGGAATCATTTTGCAGAACTCACTAAAGTTTGTTTCTCCTGGAACAAGCTTTCTACACTTCGGCAAATGAAAATACTGTGTTAAACTAAAAAAGAGCACCAGACCAAGGTCTACAGTACTAACAGAAAAGCATGCCGTTACCTGTTGCCTGTCGACACAGCTGCTGATCTTCCTCACCAAAAAAATGAGGATCCCTGAAAGGAATAGAAAGGTTATGTTAAAATGAATGACTGTCACGGTGATCATGGGAAGCTCCGAAATATCACAACAATAGCTACGAAATCACAAAATGCAGTGTGATGTCTGTAAGCACCAAACATGACATCTCTGCAAATTCATCTTGAAATATGTAGGTACCTCACACGTACAGCTGCAGCCATCTCAGCCATTTATCACTGTGGCTGCCACTTCACAAGCGCATGGCACAACACAGAAGAGCCACCTCCACAGGACAAGACTCAGCAGTCCATCTGCATCTTAAGGATAAAGGACACTCTTTCGAGGATGCCAATGTTCACATTTTGGATAGAGACGACAGATGGTTTGAAAGAGGAGTGAAAGAAGCATCTATGTCCACTGTGAGCGACCATCTTTGAACAGAGGCGGGGTTTACGACACCAACTCTCTGCCATCTATAATCCAGTTTTGAGATCCTTCCCAGACGCCTTAACGCCCACTCACATCCTGGGCCATCTGACCTCAGGAATTCGCATGATAAGGTGGGGCCAGGTTTCACAATGAACTCACCCGAAACTGGCTGATTGGGACCCACACCCAGTTTCACACCTTGGCTCAGGTGATTAGAGGATCATCAGGGGGTCCTTTTGTCCCTCTGTGGGGGGTCACTCCCACTAGGCTTATATCTGGGACTCTCCACCATTTGACCTTAGAACTGAAGAAGCTTCTCGGATGAGAGGTGAAACGTCTTCAAGTAACTTAAAGAAGTCCAGACGCTTTTCTTTGCAAGCTCCTTTGACTACGATGACCTGGATGACTGAGAACCTTCACAGACATAAGGTGAATGTGACAAACAAAGCGCCTTCTTGTTCTCTGTGATAATGTAAAGTTATTAATGAAAAAACAAACGAGTAAAAAACGGACTGGAAACATGTCTTCAATCAAAACTCGACAAAAACAAAGAAACAGCCTCACTTCTCTGCGACGCTCCCTAAAAATGACGTTACGTGTTACGTACCAGAGATTTCTATACAGCCCTTTATCAAGCCGAGAGAAAGTGACGCAAAACCCTCCAACTAATAACGACTAGCAGAGAGGCTCAGCTGAGTGTAGTTACCTGGTTTGCAGACGCATACAGACGTTTCCTGTCCTCTCGGACGCAGCTGTGATAGAACATGTGGTGCATTACCGCCACCAACTGGCTTGGAGTGAGGACCGGAAATCGCTCATGCCAAATCAAAAAAAAAAAAAAACATAAAGAAAGATTAAGTGAAGAGATAAATGAATACATTAAATCAAGAAGAAAAAAACCCACCACCGGACATATACATCCTCATATCCTTCTGTACAAATGAGTTTGTTTTAGAAACTGAAAAAAGCCACAAAACCTTCACATCTAGAAATCCTTTGCAGTAAAACTTGTTTTTTGGCAGGTTCCACAGGTTTTGAATCAGTTTTCTTCTTTATTCCTGATAATTTTGACAATGAAAAAGAACATGTTCTATAGGGCTTTGGAGTTGACGTCACGCCGCAATGCATTGTGGGAGCGCGGCACCATTTTCGAGGTCTACGAATCAAAACAAACACACTGTGTTGGAACGACGATTACAAGATGCTTAAAAGCAGCTCAAAAGAGAATGGACTGTATAGAGACCGATTGCGTCCAGAGGCGAAGCGGCGGTACTTGCAGAAAATAGCGTGCAGTGGAAATGTGGACCCGTATGAAATACGGCCGTGGAGTAGAAACCCTGAAGACGTAGCCTGATATATTTTCGTACCTTATCTGTGGAGTCAGCGCGTACAAGTCGTCATTCAAACAAAGGTAAGTCAGCTCGAGTACTGCGTGTGAAATGCGTTTGATTTCCCTGCAAACATTCACATTAGTGCAGCATAAATTCATTCATGAGGGGAAATTACAGTGAGAACATGTGGAGGCTGTTAGAGGGAGAAGATAGTGAGTTCAGTGCAGGGCTGTGCAGAGAGGTTTAAAGGGGCGGGTGCTCAAAGTTAAAAAGGGGCACATTGAACCAGGCTGAATAACAACAACACACATTCATCAAGAATCTAATATGGGAAGGGCAGGGCTGTGTTGGTCTGAGACTGTAGACATTAAAAAGTCCACAGGAGAGATGGTAGCTGATTAAACAAGTGTCATGAGATAATAACAAAATGCAAAGATTGGTGACAGCGCTTGGAACCATAAGGCAACAAAAAACTATGTATGTAAAAAAAAAAAATAAATATATATATATATATATATATATATATATATATATATATATATATATATATTGCCCCACTGTGTGTATATATATATATATATATATATATATATATATATATATATATATATATATATATATATACACAGTGGGGCAAAAAAGTATTTAGTCAGCCACCGATTGTGCAAGTTCCCCCACTTAAAATGATGACAGAGGTCAGTAATTTGCACCAGAGGTACACTTCAACTGTGAGAGACAGAATGTGAAAAAAAAATCCATGAATCCACATGGTAGGATTTGTAAAGAATTTATTTGTAAATCAGGGTGGAAAATAAGTATTTGGTCACCTCAAACAAGGAAAATCTCTGGCTCTCACAGACCTGTAACGTCTTCTGTAAGACGCTTTTCTGTCCCCCACTCGTTACCTGTATGAATGGCACCTGTTTGAACCCATCATCTGTATAAAAGACACCTGTCCACAGCCTCAAACAGTCAGACTCCAAACTCCGCCATGGCCAAGACCAAAGAGCTCTCGAAGGACACCAGGAAAAGTATTGTAGACCTGCACCAGACTGGGAAGAGTGAATCTACAATAGGCAAGCAGCTTGGTGTGAAAAAATCAACTATGGGAGCAATCATCAGAAAATGGAAGACATACAAGACCACTGATAATCTCCCACGATCTGGGGCTCCACGCAAGATCTCATCCCGTGGGGTCAAAATGATCATGAGAACGGTGAGCAAAGATCCCAGAACCACACGGGGGGACCTGGTGAATGACCTGCAGAGAGCTGGGACCAAAGTAACAAAGGTCACCATCAGTAACACACTACAACGGCAGGGAATCAAATCCCGCAGTGCCAGACGTGTTCCGCTGCTGAAGCCAGTGCATGTCCAGGCCCGTCTGAAGTTTGCCAGAGAGCACATGGATGATACAGCAGAGGATTGGGAGAATGTCATGTGGTCAGATGAAACCAAAGTAGAACTTTTTGGTATAAACTCAACTCGTCGTGTTTGGAGGAAGAAGAATACTGAGTTGCATCCCAAGAACACCATACCTACTGTGAAGCATGGGGGTGGAAACATCATGCTATGGGGCTGTTTTTCTGCCAAGGGGACAGGACGACTGATCCGTGTTAAGGACAGAATGAATGGGGCCATGTATCGTGAGATTTTGAGCCAAAACCTCCTTCCATCAGTGAGAACTTTGAAGATGAAACGAGGCTGGGTCTTCCAACATGACAATGATCCAAAACACACCGCCCGGGCAACAAAGGAGTGGCTCCGTAAGAAGCATTTGAAAGTCCTGGAGTGGCCTAGCCAGTCTCCAGACCTCAACCCCATAGAAAATCTGTGGCGGGAGTTGAAAGTCCGTGTTGCTCGGCAACAGCCCCAAAACATCACTGCTCTCGAGAAGATCTGCATGGAGGAATGGGCCAAAATACCAGCTACTGTGTGTGCAAACCTGGTAAAGACCTATAGTAAACGTTTGACCTCTGTTATTGCCAACAAAGGTTATGTTACAAAGTATTGAGTTGTATTTTTGTTATTGACCAAATACTTATTTTCCACCCTGATTTACCAATAAATTCTTTACAAATCCTACCATGTGGATTCATGGATTTTTTTTTTCACATTCTGTCTCTCACAGTTGACGTGTACCTCTGGTGCAAATTACTGACCTCTGTGCAAGTTCCCCCACCTAAAATGATGACAATCGGTGGCTGACTAAATACTTTTTTGCCCCACTGTATATATCAGCAATCAATCAGAAAATCATTGGTTCATATTACAATTAAATATGAACAGGCTCCTTAGATGTAAGCAGTTCAGATCTGATGTCATTTACATTCTTCACACAGCACATTCGTCCAGGCTGACAGGTAAACATAGAACTAATCTCAGGTAACATGACTCATAGTAGAGATCCAGTAAGAAAGATTGCAGGCTCTAATATTATTACCACACAATCCAAGGACACACCAACAGCTCAGATTTGTAGAACTATTTAAACAAATGTCTTCTGAATATTCAATTCAGGTTCACAGTGGGGGGGGGGGGGGGTTCGTGGAATTTTTAAAATAAAGTCTGCAACACAGAAAGAGCTGTGATCAAGCTATTTATTACTGCGCCAACACACATCAAACATCACAGTTCAGTCATGTCAGCGCTGCCACAGAAGTCGTGCTCCTCCTCCTTTATACATTCCAAGGAAGAGGGAGGAAGTTACAAACTGATCCTACCACACTTCACGTGTCTCGCTATGAAACCTAACGCATCAATGGTTGTGCTGTTTTGTGCCCTTGGCCTTATCAGCACCTGTAAAGGGAGTTGTTTTCTCAAACTGCTGAAGTAAGTTCATCTAGTTTTAGCAACTTTCACTGAACAGTAACAGTGTCACAACTAAGCATATGCATAAGCACTTAAACACTTTAAATGAGAATAACAGAACATTTCTATTACAGAGGCTGGAACCTGTCCCAGTAGTAGGTAGAGCACACCTGGACAGGTCACCAGTCTGTCAGAGGACTAACACAGAGACAGACATCAGAGTAACAAATCTATTTAAAATTAATGTAAGTTTGCTGCAGCTGTATGTATGAACATGTGTTTCTGTGCTCACAGAGCACCTCTCAGGAACCTGCAGTTCACTTTTAGTCTACTTTAAACAGACCTCACAAAAGGCTGATGTGGCTGGATCAGTAGTCTGATTTGAGTACGATACCTTTGGCCAGGGATTCATCTGGTGCATCGCTTCACTGCAGTCTTACGTATTTTCCCCACACCTGAATAAAAAAATACTGATATATACAAATAACAGCTTCAGCTGATGCAGCCTGACTCAATCCTAGATGTTCAGCACACAGAGACACAGAGGTGCCGTTTAAAGTTTAGTGTTAACCTGAGTCACTGATCATTTGCAGTATTACAGAGTCTGGCAGTCTTTGCATGATGTCCACGTCACTGTAAGTTTCTAGCTGACTTCACTGCAATTTCAATTTCAATTTCTGCTGTTCACAAACGCTGTCCATCTAATCTGACTGAGCTGGAGCTGTTTTGCAAAGAAGAATGGGCAAAGATTTCAGTCTGTAGATGTGCAAAGCTGGCAGAGACAGACCCTAAAAGACTGGCAGCTGGAACTGCAGCAAAAGGTGGTTCTACAAAGTGTTGACTCAGGGGGCTGAATAATTACGCACACCCCACTTTGCAGTTATTTATTTGTAAAAAATGTTTGGAATCATGTATGATTTTCGTTCCACTTCTCACGTGTGCACCACTTTGTGTTGGTCTTTCACCTGGAAGTCCAATAACATTGATTCATGTTTGTGGCTGTAATGTGACAAAATGTGGGAAAGTTCAAGGGGGTCGAATACTTTTGAAAGCCACTGTATATATAGACACAGGACTACAAGTAGAAGATCAGACATGAAAGTGGAGATAACACAGAAGACCTGCAGCAAAGGTCAGAGGTCAGACTGGGCCCCTGGATTCAACAATGAGCCAATGATCATCAAGCAGTGACTAAAGCAGAGCCCTGACCTTCTGACATTCATCACACAGTCAGAACAAATGTCTGCTGATGACTTCATCTCATGAAACGACTGATAGATGTCAGTTCATTGATCAGCTGAGCTGCTGATCTTCATCGTCACAGAAACATTCAGCTTGTTTCAATCAGGAAATAACTCCCACTACTCCCAGTTTGAACTGTTCCCACTCAAAATGCTGTGAGAACAATGATCAGCCGGTCGTCACGGCAAAGCTACGAGAGCGTCTCTCAGCATGGGCCCGAAAAAAGTTCTGTCAGCCGAGGAAGGAGACGATATTAAGAAGTCGCTGGAGTTTATGACAGAGGAGATTTCTACTGTCAAACTGCAGCAGAAAGCCATCCTGGACCTGGTCGAGGAAGTTAAGGCTCTCCGCATCCAGAACGCCGAGAAGGATCGGCGGCTGGCGTACCTGGAGAACAGAGTGGCGGATTTGGAGCAGTACACCCGGATGAACGATGTTATCATCACGGGGCTTCGCATCAAACCCCGGTCATACGCCCGGGCGGTCGCCACTGACAATGTAGGAGGGCCAGGAGAGGAAGATGTCAACTCCACGGAGCATCAAGTGGTTACCTTTCTACGGTCCAAAGGTGTGGAAGTGGATTATAACAACATTGAGGCTTGCCACCCTCTACCCCGAAAAAATGACAGTAACAAACCAGCCATCATTGTGAGATTTGCAAACAGAAAACAGAAAACAGCACTGTTAAAACAAGGAAGGAAACTGAAAGGATCCGATGTCTTCATGAACGAACATTTGATAAAAAGAAATGCGGACATTGCCAGGAAAGCACGTTACTTGAAGAAACAGGGAAAAATTCAAAATACATGGACCACCAACTGCAAAGTATTCATTAAACTCAATGGAACACCGGAACAAGCCAAAGTGTTGGTCATCAGAAATATGGAAGAGCTGGACAAATACTGAGGTCAACTTACTCTGGAGGTATGAATACACATGTGACGTGACACACAACACAACACATGGCACAGTCCAAAAGAACTTCATCTGCATCCGGCAACAATATCAACATGACTCATTGGAATTCTCTTTATGATAATCTGGAACTGAGAACATTTCGATACACAGACCATAATGTTCTAGACTTAGAAAAGGATATAGACCCGGAAAATAATTTCTTCTACAACATCAGCTGTAACTGCTGCTACTTCACTGATGAACAGTTTAAGCACACCATCAACACGGAAAATAAATTATCAATAATCCATTTTAATAGCAGAAGTCTGTATGCCAACTTCAACAATATAAAGGAATATCTAAATGAGTTGACAAATCCATTTGGAATTATTGCCATTTCTGAAACATGGATCAATGCGGAGAAAGGAATGGACTTTGGACTGGAGGGATATGAAGTGAATTTTGTAAATAGAAGGAACAAGAGTGGAGGGGGAGTAGCTGTGTATGTGGATAAAAACCTAAACTACAAGGTGGTAGAAAGTATGACAACTGTAATTGATAATTTACTAGAATGTATAACAATTGAAATTTATAAGGAAAAAGAAAAAAATGTAATAATTAGCTGTATATATAGAACACCTGGCTCTAGTATTCAAGTATTTAATGACTTCATAGAGGAAATATTCTCTAAAACAAATCAAAAAGTTATGTTTATCTGTGGTGATTTTAATATTGACCTGTTGAATCCAAAAAAGCATAAAATGAGCGACGAATTCCTAAACACTATGTACAGTTTGAGTTTACATCCTAAAATAACCAGGCCTAGCAGAATTACACCACATTGTGCCACCTTACTTGACAATATTTTCACTAACAATATGGAAAACAACATTGTGAGCGGAATATTAATTAATGACATCAGTGATCACCTACCAGTTTTTGCAGTTTATGACACTAATTATAAGAAAAATCAGCATGAAGAACAACTGAGATACAGGCGTGTAAGGACAGAAGAAACTATGACTGCATTTAAGAACGATCTATTAAATCAGGACTGGGACAAGGTGTACAAAGAAGCTGATATTGATATTGCATATGGCATATTTTTAAGAATATTCATGGAGTTGTACGATAAAAACTGTCCAACAATAAAATACAACAGAAAGCACAAATATTCAGATAGACCATGGCTCACTAAGGGTTTACAAAATGCATGTAAAAAGAAAAATACACTCTATAGGGAATACCTAAAACAAAGAACAAAAGATGCTGAAAATAAATATAAAAAATACAAAAATAAGTTGACCAATATTATACGTGTATGTAGAAAGGAGTATTATAGTAAAATATTGAACAACAATAAACATAATATGAAAGGAATATGGGATGTTTTAAACGGTATCATTAAAAATAATTCTGGACAACAAAGTTATCCACAATACTTTATCGATAATGGCAATATTATGGAAAACACTGCTGATAAGGTCAACAGCTTTAATCATTATTTTGTAAATATTGGACCAAAACTGGCAGAACAAATTCCTGAGTCACTGCCATCAGTAGAATGTAGTGAAAACCTGATTGATAGGAACCCTAACTCAATGTTCCTCACATCAGTGGAGGAAAAAGAAATAATTGACATTGTACACATGTGTAAATATAAAACATCCACTGATTGTAATGATATTGACATGAAAATCGTCAAGAAGGTCATTGAAGGAATTGTAGGACCTCTAACATATATTTGCAACTTATCATTTCAGACGGGAAAAGTGCCAAACAAAATGAAAATAGCTAAAGTTGTGCCGCTGTATAAAACCGGGGATAGACGCCACTTCACAAATTACAGGCCTGTTTCTTTACTACCACAATTCTCCAAAATCCTAGAAAACCTGTTTAATAAACGATTAGACAAATTCTTAGATAAATATAAATTACTCTCTGACAGTCAATATGGATTCAGATCAAAAAGATCAACATCTCTGGCATTAATCGAATCAATTGAGGAGATTACGAATGCTATAGATCAGAAACAGTATGCAGCTGGAGTATTTCTGGATCTCAAGAAAGCATTCGACACAATCAATCATGACATATTAATTAATAAACTGGAACGGTATGGGATTAGGGGGGTTGTACTGCAATGGGTGAAAAATTATTTAAGTGACCGGAAACAATTTGTGAAGCTGGGTGTCCATTCCTCATCATGCTTGGACATTGCTTGTGGTGTTCCACAAGGCTCTGTACTGGGTCCAAAATTATTTATAATTTATATAAATGATATTTGTAAGGCATCTGATATATTAAAATTAGTATTATTTGCAGATGACACAAATATTTTTTGTTCTGGGGGGAATCTAAAGGAGCTGCTGGATACAATTACTTCAGAAATGTGCAAAATTAAAAAATGGTTTAACAGGAACAAACTATCGCTAAATCTAAGTAAAACTAAAATTATCTTATTTGGGAATTCCCTTAGAAATGCACAAGTGCAGATTCATGTAGATGGTGTGGAAATTGAAAGAGTACTTGAACATAAGTTTCTTGGTGTGATTATAGATGATAAATTAAACTGGAAGTCTCATATAAATCATATACATAACAAAATTTCAAGAAGTGTCTCAATCTTGAGTAAAGTAAAACACATTCTGGACCACAAATCACTCCACATTCTCTATTGTTCCCTGATTGCACCGTATTTGAATTACTGTGCAGAGGTTTGGGGCAATACTTACAAATGTTCGCTATCATCAATCTTTATATTACAATAAAGGGCCATAAGGATAATCCATAAAACTGGTTACAGAGATCATACAAATCCACTATTCTTAAAATCAAAAATTCTAAAATTCACAGATCTGGTTCATTTTCTCACAGCACAAATTATATATAAAGCAATAAATAACCTGCTTCCTGACAATATTCTAAAAATGTTTTCTAAAAGGGAACGGGGATACAATTTGAGGGGGGAATTAAATTTAAAACATCCTCGTATCCGTACAACATTAAAAAGTTTTTGCATCTCTGTGTGTGGAGTGAAGATAAGTAAAGATATGAAGCAATGTCCAAGCATGGCGCAGTTTAAAAAGCGGTTTAAGGATATGGTTTTTACAGGGTACAGGGAAAAGGTAGAGATTTGATAGGGTGTTCTTGTCTAATATTTTCATGTGTGTGCGCATGCACGGGTTTGTTGGTATGGGTATATATGTATGTGTATATGTATGTATGTATATATATATATGTGTATGTGTATATGTGTATATATATATATATATATATATTAAATATATATAAAATTGTAGGTTGTGTATCCTTCAGGTGTTAATGGGGTTATTGAAAATGTGTATATGTGCGTATGTGTGTATATACGTAGGTATGGATAGATAGAAACATATATGTGTATATATTAAAAAAAAAAAAAAAAAAAATTACACATAACATATAATGTAATTGCAAGGAGGTATTTCTGTAGTCTATTGATACTAGATAGTGGAAAAGGGGTGGGATTAAATAAGCTTATGCTTCTTCCTGCTCCTTTTTGAACATGGACGTTATTTGGAGTTGTGGTTGCTCGTTTTCCTTTTGTTTGCTTTGTTCATTTGTCTCTTTTAATTCTATTTTTTTTTTATACTTTTTCAACATGTTCAAAATAAAGATTCAATCAATCAATCAATCAATTGTAGAACTTCGCAAACATCACGTGTTGTTTTCCACATGTAAGATCAGCAAACACACAGAAACTTCCTGTTGCCACACACGGCCTCTAAAATCTCTTCCACGCTTTCTGTCTGAAGTCCACTCTCTGTGTCGGATCCACAGGAAACAACAAGATCTTATTAACATGGTTTTCAATGTGTCTCCTTCCAAAAAGTCCAACCAATGAACAAATGTGTGTATTTGTGGAGGCCGAACAAAAGCATGACACATTTCTCTGTTTCTATAAACTGGAGTCAAACACAAACATGAAGAGTTTCACTGACAGACTCCAAAATGCCCCCACAGTGGATCAAAGGGAAATCCTACAGTGTGGCCAGAGACTCTTAATGGCTCCAACATCAACACATCCACAATGTTGGATCCAGTTCTGCCTCACAGAGTTACTAAGACACACCCTCTGCAGCATCACAACAGCTCCACCTGCTTCACCTGCCTCCTCAGCATCTGTACACCTGAAGAGAAAAGAAAGGCTCCAACAGCTCAAATCTACAAAGGATTCATGAAGTTTCATCCAACAATAACATGTTTGCCTTCCACAGTGTGCTGTTAGACACCACTGTACCTCTGCCATTTCAAAAAGAGCAGCTTGGGAACATTTTGGCTCCAAACACTTTGTGTTTAAGTTCTTTGTTTTCTTTGTGAAGCCGACAACATCTGGAGCTTTGTGACTCATAGAAACATCATTTTGTTCTTTAGATGACAGCAGATTGGGACTGAATAATCAATCACTATCAAACCAATAAAGACAAACATGCTGATTTTACAGGAACTTTGTTGGAGAAGCTGCAAAGACATGAAACTGGTGGAGATCCCAAACCAGTTGATAGTGCTGGTTATTCCAAATAAAGCTGTTTCCCTTTGAGATGAAATGACTTTGTGTCCTGATATATAATAAAGATGTTGTTGTTTTTGAGCCCCTGTATTAAAAGTAGCTTAAAGTCAGCTTGAGTTTGATGTCTTTATGTCAAAGCTGCTCATGATGTTGAGCTGCTGATGGAATAAAAACAATATAAAAGCATGTAGTCCAGACTTAAATGTAGCCTGTTGTTAGCTGAGGTCCACACACAGTGTTTGACAGTGTAAAGTGTGTGAAAGGGCTGCTGGTGGAGCTCACTAGGATGAGCAGGTGACCACGAGGTGGAGAGCAGCTGGCCTGGCTTTGACCCGGGCCACGCCCCCTTTCTCTCTGCTTTGCTGTCACTTATCTTCACTGCTCTGTCCAATAAAGCTGAAAAAGGCCCCGAATCAAAGAAATCTGCTGCAGCCTCTGAAACGTCTTCTGTTTCCTTCCCGACGGCTTTTTCACCGTCAGCCCATCAGACAGTCCAGCAGCATTTATGATGATGTCATGATGTTGAAGAGGCTGCTACGGTGGCCTCCCATGACCCCCAGCCTCATCACAGCTGAGAT
The DNA here is from genome assembly GCF_964374335.1 of Astatotilapia calliptera. Lineage (NCBI taxonomy): Eukaryota > Metazoa > Chordata > Actinopteri > Cichliformes > Cichlidae > Astatotilapia > Astatotilapia calliptera. Next base: position 6,167,259 of record NC_137424.1, on the reverse strand, counting down.
GCAGACATTTGAAAACATTCAGCAGACAACTGAATAACAGTCCAACACAACAGTCTGTGTGCAGACACACACTGACCTTTCATATAGTCAAACACAGCTGGTTGAGTCATTTCTCTGTGAGTCTAAAGTGAATCTAGTATTTGAAAGTCCACTTCCTGTATTTGTTGTTGAAGACTTCTTCAGCTTCTTCTCAAGGACATCAGCTGCTTGTTTGGCAGCAGAGGCAGTTAAGAAGCTTCCTGAAAAACACTGAACAGTGAGTTCACTGTGGCATATGACAGATTCAGCTTTCTGTGTGCAAATGTGTCTGTGTCGACCTTTCAAATGCTGTTGAATCCAAAACATCAGCGGCTCCTCGGCTGCTCGCTTCATGCACTTCTGTCTGTGTGACAGTCCAATGACATCACAGCTGTTTCCAGCCCCAGTGTCTCAGGACTGGACACCTTTAAACATGTCGAGGATCAAACAGCATCCATCTAAACACACATGAAACTATCAGAGCTGACAATCATTCCAATAACATCTAATGGTTCATGTATGTAGACACAGGACTACAAGGAAATGGCTCTCAGCATCTGGCTGTGGGAACACATGAGTCCCTGTTTGTGTTCAGATTGTGTGCATGTTTTAGACGTGTGTCACATGTAGAAACACAACAATCCCACAATGACACACAGATGTGTTTGACACAGCTGTGCAGCTGTAAGTTGTTTCTAATGATTCATTGAAGCTCTTCTAACATTCTGGAGACGATCAGTACATGAATCTGTTCAACACGGCAACAATTTGACTTCAGTGTGAACGTTTGCATTAAATAACCTTCTTCATCCAGCTGACAGCATCTTCATCCTATGATGTGAACAGTTCCTCCTGTTGATGACAAACCTCTGACAGGATCTGCTTGAGGAGCTTTTTCATGTGCAGCTCTCTGAGCTCAGGGCTGAGCTGCTGTTTCATCTTTAAGAGCTGCTGCCTCCTCGCCGGACTTGTTCTCCTCTTCTTCTCCTAATGACACCATTTCTGCTTCATATTAAATTCAATAAAGATGCTGACATGTATCTGTAGCAACAACATCATTGAATCTAGAACAACTGGAGCCAAACCAGTGGCTCTGCTGGGATCACTGGTGAGCCAACACTTCCTTGTTGATGCAGATTTCAGGGCTTCCTTTTGCTCCTCCGTTATAACTGTTCTCTCTTCTCAACACATGATGACACAAAGGAATCAGCAGTGACAAAGATGATGCTGAAGAGAAGCACACACTTCACACATATAACAGAGCAGTGCAGTTACACACACCTCTGCTCGACATCAGGCCTCAAACAAAGACACAAAACACTAACTTGACTCTAAACAGAAGAAACGAGCAGCTGTTTCTGTTCTGTGCTTATTTATATTTGACACACATGCTTCTCTTTGTGCAAACACACATCGCACTATAAGGGTAACCTCGCACACAATGATTGGACAGCACAGTGATGATGCTGGGAGATCCTATACGCAGCAACACAGAAACACTGAGAACTTTAAACAATGATGGAAAGTGTTATAAATGACTCGTTGGCCTCTGATCTGTCACAAACAGCTGAAACGTGTCTCTCATGAGTCACATGAAGGTTTTTGACAGAAAGGACAAAAAGTAGCTGCAGTCAGTTTGTGTCATTTTTATATTTATTCATCTGGGAGAAAAATCTGAGGGACATTAAAATGTGTTTTCAACAGAGACAAGAACATGAATATAACAGAACAGGTAAATGAACATGTTTCAAGTAAACAGCTGGACTGATCAGGTCCAAACACAGAGTGATAAACTTGTCAAACAGCTGTCATATCTTTATATAGAAGCTCTTTATAAATGCTGCTCACTGCAGTCTGTTTACTAATAATGTCAAAGTGTTAGAAACACAGAAACATCAGAATGGTCTTTGTTCACAGAAACCTGTCTGGGATCCTTTGTTGTTCTTTTGATGCAGAGTTACATTATAAATATAAAGAGTTATTTCAGAGTCTCATCAGTTTTCCTGCATGTCTTTATTTAACACATCAGCAGGGCTGAAGCTCTCATGTTAAACACACACTGATCTATGGACACGTTCATGTGTTTCTAACAGAACCAGGCTGTTATCAGCCTGCACTAACATTATGTCACACACACTGAATGTAACAGTGACAGTTTACATCATCACACAATCAGCTGTGATTGTTTCACTGTCATCAAACGAGTCAACAGGAAGTAGAATCAATAGAAACCAATCATTTACTGACAGCATGTCTGATGGAAATAAGTGCAGATTATGTATGAAGTCTAACTGCACACAGTAACTGTGTTACAATAAGGACTTAACAGCGCCCTCTGCTGGAGTGTTTCAGTACTGCGTTAACTAGAATACACCACCTCCTCCTCACACCACCTGCTACAGCTCTACTCTTCTATGACTACAGTCATCCACAGCACTGATGTGAGGTCACATGGTTCATATGTAAGGAGCACAGCTGACCTCAGGTCAGTTTAATGACTGTGAGCAGCAGCTGTGTTATTGTCACTGTGACAGGGAGACACTCTCAGACACAGCGCTCATGTCAGCTTGTTCTCATGCAGGAGGATCAGGAGCTCCATGTTTGTCTTTCTGTTTGAATCATGATGTGTTTGTGCCATCAGAGTCTGTCATGAGTACTCAGGGTTTCACAGCAGCTCTTCTGGATGCTGACGAGGACTCCAACCTCATGTTTCACCTCTCTGAGCTTCTGATGTCTGTGAACCCTTGTGTTTCTTCTCTGGGCTCATCTGGACAAAAACACCTTTCTGTGTTTGGCTGCAGCCTCATTCTGACTGACAGGAAGTGTGTTATCCATGAGCTGCACTTCTGTCAGGAAGTTTCCTGCTGTGTTTCCTGTCTGTGGACAAACACGAGTGTTCCAGCTGAGGACTTGGTTCCTTCCACCTGTCCATACAGGACATCACGCTGTCTGCAGCTCTGTAAATGCAGCTGCAGGTCCTTCCACGTGCTGCTCTGTATTTGTGCAGTTTGTAGTGTGTCCTGGGAAACGTAGCACACATGGTGTTCTTCTGCTGTTTCCTCCTTTCACTGAGTGTGAAACACTGACGCTGTGCTGTTGTTCACAGAGGGGAGCTGATTCTAGCTGCAGCTGGACTCTGTCATCTAACTGAATGTGTTGGTGCTGATCACGGGGCTCTGAGGGGGGAGCAGCAGGAGGACTCTGGATGCTGACGTCAGTGTATCTGTGGAAGCTCCCACAGCGTGTCTGTCATTCAATATTGTGCTGTATATTGTATCTATGCAAAGATGAACAGACTGTGTGTTCACTGGTCTCTGTGCTGCAGCTCTGATGTCATCATCACTCCCTCCTCCACCCTCAGCAGTCCCAGCATGCTGCTGTGGTGCACCCCACCCTCACTCTACACCTGAGCCACAGACCACACCCTCCACCTCAATATACACCACAGTTTTCTCTGCTGTGGAAATGAGATCAGGAGGAAATCATCATTATTATTATTTAATAAACGCTCACATTAATGTGGGCTTATTTGTTTCATATTAGAAACATTAGTTGAGTGTTTTTAGTATAAAATGGTCAAAGTCCCTCTTTTTGCTCCTCCCCTCACCTGTGGATGGGCGGTGCTGTTACCGTGGTGACAGCTTGGATGTGTTTCAGTCCTGCCTGGTTATCACTGCAGGAATCTTTCACATTTATTACAGGTAATAACTCTGATTTTTCTGTGTATTATGAACCAAATGTATCCTGATACACACAGAGATGGATGAGCAGAGGTTGTTTTTGCAGTTTATGTAGTTACTATGGACTTAATGCATACATATTATTAAAATTAGGGCTATAACAGTTGTATTGATGTATAGCAACTTGAAATGCTCCCACAAATGGCTCCACAGCATGTAAAAATATAACAAAAGCTCTGGCGGACTTGGTTCTGTGGTCAGTCTTAAAGGGTGAAGTTAAACTCTGTAATCTTCACTGTGTCACAGAGTTCAGTGAGTCCCGTTATTCACAGTATCAATCAGATCATCAGAGAACAGCTGATCAGCAATCAGTGGTGCCAACAGCGCCTCCTGTGGTGAGAGGATGCAATAATGCAATGTAGCATTTTTCCACTCAACACTTGCAGTCATGGAAACTGTCTGTTGGATCTGTGTGACGTTGCTTTCTTGGTCAGAGTTCCTCACAAATGTCCAGATGATTCTTCTAATGAGGCGTCGACCATGTTTGCAGCTCTTTGGAAGAAAACGTCGCCCTTTGCCATCCTTACTTTTCTTTGACTTCTTCAAATGCAGCTGAACTCCAGCTGGTATTTTCTTGGACTTTGCAGCTGTTTCTGGTCATCAGTTCATTCCTGCAAACCTCTGAAGCTGAACAACAATGATGCTGCATTGCTGGCTGATCCCAAAAGGTTGATTCTGTTCATCTGGACGTTTTCAGAAACGTTTGCTCACTGATCAGGTGACTTCTTCAGTCTCAGCTGACTGCAGCTTTACAAGCTTACAAACAGCACATTTGCACAATGACTGAAAGCAGCAGCACCTGATATATATGATACTAATATAATACATATACATATATAATCCATACTAATGATGAAGGAACTGAGCTCACAGTCCATTGTTCATTCAGTGAACTACTCAGTTTATTTTGGGCCTCAGAAATGCTCACTCTGTTTGTACATCACTGTCAGCAATAGACTCATTCTGCTGTGTGGACAGGAATACATGTGACATCACTTCCTGTTTGTTTGTGACTGAAGAGGAAGAAGTTTACAAGGAATCATTTAGAAGAGTTTCAAACATCAACTGATTGAATCCATGAATCTGAAAACGTGTTTGTGAGTGAAAGAGACAGACATGTACAGACTGAACTATCTGTTCAACAGTCAGAGTGTTTCTGTAACAGGAGACACTCTTTACACTCCACTCAGCACAGGGACACTGAGGCACCACGAGACAAGAACCTAAACCCAGGATAAAGAGTTTGAGTGAATGTGGTGTTGAAGGTGTGGAGGTGGATCAGAGTGTCAGAGGAGACTCTGTAGAAGGACAGAGTGCCAGCAGGACAGTCCACATACACTGCTGCTCTGTTAGAGACAGAGGAGGAGGAGGAGGAGGAGGAGATGGATGTTTTTATCTTATTGTGCCAGACAGAATGAGGACCATCATCAGAGCAGATCAGACTCCAGGACTGATCATTGTGTCCAAACCAACAGTCAGCACTGTCTCCTTTCCTTCTGATGCTTCTGTAACTCACTGATATAGAAACTCTTCCTCTCCACTCGACCTCCCAGTAACAGCGACCAGTCAGACCATTTCTACACAGCAGCTGAAGATAAACATCAAATCTGTCTGGATGATCAGGATATGACTGAACCTCCTTCACACGTGTCACCTTCCTGTTGTTGTCAGACAGTTGGAGCTTTGTGTTCACTGTGTTTGTGTCGATTGTGAGTTGACAGGAATCTGATGGAGAGAACAAACACAATCCAGCTGCAGTTATTGATCCATCATCTGTTCATTGATTGACACTTTGATGATGACTCCTGACATGATGAAGATGGTTGAATGTGTGCTGCTTTGTTTTCATGAATCCCATTAAAAACACACTTACACTTCCTCAGACCTGGTCTCAACCATCGGACTCCAGCAGGCTCCACCCTGAAAGGAGGAGGGGGGTCAGAGCAGCACAGTCAGCATGCACACATGGACATTACATGGCTCTCACACACACACTGTTACACACTGAGCTCAAAGCTCAGCTCCACTGTTTTATTCAAAGAAATCTACATTTATTTATCAGCACATTTAAAAACAGCTTGAGCCAAAGTGCTGCACAGAGTAGAGAGAAAATAGGAAACATACACAGTAATGACTATAAAGACTGGTCAGGATTGAAAGCTACAGAGTACAAATGTGTTTCCAACCGGCTTTTAAAAATGTCCAGTGTTGGTGACGACCTGATGTGAAGGGCGACTGTTCCAGAGTTTGGCTGCAGCCATCGATAAAGCTCACCTCTGTTTTTACGTCTAGTTCTGGTCAGAAGCTGCTTATCTGCAGACCTGAGGGCTCCACTTGGATTCTTTTGTTAAAGAGAGATAAGATGGAGCCAATCCATTCACAGATTTAAAGACAACCAGATCTGGAAGTGGATTCTACCACGTACTGGTAACCAGTGGAAAAAGCTGGTGATGGGTCGTCTAGCACAGACCCACCGCTGGAACCAGACAATTGATGAGGGAGAGAACTGTGACAGCGCCGTTCCTTCACTTGACCTCAGTCGCTCTCGTCTGCTCCCTCGTAACACTGCTCTTTATTGAGCTTACATGAATATGCACAAGTTCATTATGACGTCTTACACAGGTATGAACAAAGAGTACCAGTCTGTGCATAGTGTGTGTGTGTGTGTGTGTGTGTGTGTGTGTGTGTGTGTGTGTGTGTTCCAGATGTGACCCTGTGACCCCAAAGCTGGTGCTAAGAGTCCAGCGGTCCCCCTAACAAAGGGCTCTTATACTTAACCAGACACAGAGTAGGTGTCCTCCTACACCAGGGGTCTCAAACTCGCGGCCCGTGGGCCAATTGCGGCCCGCAGGACGATAGTTTTTGGCCCCACCTTAATATGAAAATGTAATGTTAGTTTGATAATGTATGACACTTTACAGTGTTGTGGGCGGAGCTGAATTAACCCACCAATCAGGGTGGGATATGGATCTCAGGGGACACCAGCCGGGCTTGATGCAAGCAGGGAAACATTTCTCAATGAGTCAAAGTTCCAGCAGCGTTGCCCTGGAGTGTTTCTTTCTTTCCTGTGCCTGGCTGGCTTCCTCCTTTCTATTGGGCAAACGCCGACATTCGCCCCAGCGCGCTGCGTTCACAACACTTCAAAAAAAGTTGTTTTTTTAAGTTGCTGCCCAGCGGGACATTATACGTATATAGATTTATACACACGTCAGTGGGATTTAAAGTTATTTTTCCACAGAGAGAGATCTCATATTAACTCTCACAGTGATGCGTAGGCGGCGGGATAAAAGAAAAGTCATGAACTCAATGCAGCCCAATTTAGTCTGCAGTCACATAGCGACACCTGTTCATCGGCAACAACAGTCCCCGGTAACCCGGACTAATTATAGGGTCGCACCGTAATTTGTGGCTCCATGTTTTTATTTGCATCACTGCGTTTGCATTGCAGCAAACATGAACATTACATATATTTCAATATAATGTAAAAGCAGTCAAAACAACTAACATCAGAAACAGCTGATGTTATTTGTTATATGTCACGGTGTCGTTTCCGCTTCTTTCTCCTGTAACAACAGCCCGGCGCCGTGAGCAGTCGCCTTTTTTGCGCTCGCTATCCCTGCACTTTCTACCATCTGCAAACGCCACGGTGTTCGTGTCGTCATGAAAGACATGAACATCGAGCGTAAAAACAAAGGAGACTGCTACCGGCTTTTTATCTGCCGATCGCCGTGCTACGGTTGCAAGAAAAAGAAGCAGAAATGACGTTCTCTACGCGTTGAGACGTTCCCCGTCCGTCGGCTAAACGCTTGATTGAAACTTCAATGCGACAGTGACACCAAGTAGAATTATAAATGTCACATAGCCCCAAACATGTCTTTTTCAAAGCCTGCGGTGAAGAGAAAGGTTGGTGATGAGCACCGACAATTTCAGGAAAAGTGGGAAATGCAATATTTCTTTGTTGAGCACAGGGGCACCCCGACCTGTCTTATTTGCACAGAGAAAGTTGCGCTGCACAAGGAATACAATTTGAAACGTCATTACACAACTAGACATGCTGAGCTGGATGCAAAATACCAGGGAGACGAGAGAGCGAACCGGGTTGCCAGTCTTAAAACAGATCTACTGAGGCAGCAAGATTTCTCCAAGAAAGCAACCAAAGAGAATAATGCAGCAGTCGGAGCCACGTGGTTAGTGAGATGATTGCTAAAGCAGGGAAGCCATTCACAGAAGGTGCATTTGTCTAAAAGTGCATATTGCAGGCTGCAAATATAGTCTGTCCGGGAAAGAAAGGTCAGTTTAGCAACATCAGCCTTTCTGCCAACACCGCAGCAGATCGCATTTCTGACCTGTCAAGTGACATTTATGACCAACTGTGTGAGAAAGCCAAATGTTTCAGTGTATACTCAGTCGCTCTTGATGAGACCACAGACATCACCGACACTGCCCAGCTCCCAATGTATGTCCGTGGTGTTGATGACAGTTTTGAAGTGATGGAGGAGCTGCTCACAGTAATTCCAATGCATGGCCAGACCACCGCTCAGCAGATATTTACAAGCTGTGTGATGCCATTGAGAATGTTGGTTTGCCATGGAAGAGGTTTGTTGGAATAACAACAGATGGAGCGCCATCAATGACAGGGAGGAAACATGGACTGGTGGCACAAAACAAACTGGAAGAGGAAGGCGTGGAGGAGGCCATTGCTCTGCACTGCATCATCCATCAGCAGGTCCTTTGCAGCAAATGCCTGAAGTTTGACAATGTGATGTCTATTGTTGTGAAATGCATCAACCAAATCAGATCCAGGGGCTTAAAGCACCGAAGGTTCTGTGCTTTTTTAGAGGAAATGGAGTCAGAATATGGGGATGTGCTCGACTTCACTGAGGTACGTTGGCTCAGCAGGGGAAATGTATTAAAGAGACTTTTTGAGTTGAGAGCAGAAGTGAAGCCTTCATGGAGAAGGATGGAGTTAGTGTTCCTGTGCTAACTGATCCCAAATGGCTCATGGACTCAGCTTTTCTTGTTGATATGACACATGAGCTTAATGTACTGAACAAGACGTTACAAGGCCAGGGGCAACTTGTCAGTGCTGCCTATGACAACGTGAGAGCATTCTCCACAAAACTGGCGCTCTGGAAAGCTCAGCTCTCTCAGACAAACCTTTGCCATTTCCCAGCATGCAAGGCACTCGTGGATGCAGGCACACCATTCAGTGCTGACGAGTATGTTGATGTCATTTTGAGGCTACAGGAGGAATTTGATCACAGATTTGCTGACTTCAAGACACACAGAGCCACCTTTCACATTTTTGCCGACCCCTTCTCCTTTGATGTGCAAGATGCCCCTTCTGTGCTTCAAATGGAGCTCATTGAGCTGCAGTGCAACTCTGAACTCAAAGCAAAGTTCAGGGAGGTGAGTGGAAAAGCAGACAAGCTTGGACAATTTTTGAGAGACTTGAGCCCTAGTTTCCCTCGGCTTTCCCGAATGTTCAAGCGGACCATGTGCCTTTTTGGTAGCACATACTTGTGCCAAAAGCTCTTCTCCACTTTGAACTTCAATAAGTCCAAGTACAGGTCCAGACTTACGGATGATCATCTTCAAGACATACTGAGGGTCGCAACTGCTTCCTCCCTCAGGCCAAATCTGGCTCGGCTATGCGAGAGGAAACGCTGCCAGGTCTGTAGCAGCAAGGAGTAGGCAAGAGAAGCCATGTTCAGAAGAACAGTTCATTTTCTACAGTGTTCCATTCATGTTCAGAAGAAGGTTATAGAACTGTTAATACAGACATTTCAATCTAAACACAGCAGATATAGAAGACTGAAAAATATCTTATTATTATTTTATTTATGTATTACAGATTGATTTATTTTCTTATTAATTCTTAATTTGTTTATTTATTTTTCATATTTTGTGTTAAAAAATAAAAATAAAGAGATTTGAGAAGATTGGAATTTTTTAACCATGCCTTTCTTGTGGAAAACCTAATGCGGCCCAGCCTCACCCAGACTCTGCCTGCAGCGGCCCCCAGCTAATTTGAGTTTGAGACCCCTGTCCTACACCATAAATCAGTAAGAGAGGGTACGACCTCTCTCATGGCCCCAAGTGGTGTGTGCATGCCAGAGCACTCTGGAAGGCACACAGAGTCTTTACAGACTACTCAGGATCAAACCTCTATCATCATGCAATCGATTATACAACTCTAAGCATATATGAGTAAATATTTCTAAGCATAAATGACAATCAACAATATAAACCTTACAGCTGGTTTTAATAACAGAATTTATTTGTTTCTCAAATGAGAAAGAGCTATCGAGAAACACTCCTAAATCTTTAGTTCTTAACTTTTCCAGTTGGCCAAGGTCGACATTATCTGCTAATGCTAGATAGGCTGTCGTTATTAACTAATGCTAATTTGATGTGAATTAGCATTATGCACTAATGCTAACACTTTTTAACAATGTGAGTAGCTAATGCTAACACTATTTCCCTTAACTTCATAACAATGTGAACGGCTAATGCTAACACTCTTTTTCCTAGCATTATAACATCTGAGCTGCTAATGCTAAGTAGTCCGCCATTAGCACCTACGTCTAATTTAAGGCAAATACGCATTAGAACCTAATGCTCATATCGTTTTCCTTTGCTTTATAGCAATGTGAGCAGCTACTGCTAAATAGCATTAGCTAATAACAGCAGTCTAATTTAATGCAAGTTAGCATCATTTGTATTATAACGATGTGAGGAGTTAATGCTAAGTATGCTGCCATTAGTGGCTAATTCTAATTAGGGGTGAATAATTATTACAAGCTAATGCTAATATCGTTTTCTCTTCCCTTTTAACAATGTGAGCAGCTAGTGCTAGGTAGGCTGAAGCTAGCCGCTAATGCTAAAGCTAAAGATAATTTGATGTGAATTAGCATTACATTAGTGAGGAGTTAATGCTAAGTAGACTGCCATTAGCAGGTAATGCAAATTTTAGGTGAATAGGAATTGGCAGCTAATGCTAATACCATATTTTCTTGCTTTAACCCTTTAAAACTGGTCAGAGTGGGCACACTCCGTTTTGTGCAACTATTTTTAAATCGCGGTAGCACTGTAACCACGTGAGCTAGCGCAATAATTTTTTTTGCATATGAAACCTGAGGAGTTGTACTTACATCTTATGCCATCAGCTTGTCCTAGGTTACAGTTTCCTTCCACATATGCTTAGGACTCATATTGCTCTGCTGGAAATAGTTTATTTTGATGCATATGCTGTTATTTTGCAAATTTGCAGTATAATATTTATTTTCATTTTTGCTGCAGTATATAAAAATTGGTGTATTTCAAAAATAAACTATGAGGGCACTCAAAATAAATTTCCTGTGGTGGGAAACTATTTTGTGCAACTTTTTTGTATTTACAGTTTTGAGGGATAAGCCTCTTAAATTTCTCTAACTAGAAATATATGTTAAAAAATCAAAAACGATTTTCAATTTTTTTGTAGTTTATTGCACTTTTTTGCAATTTATGTAATTACTATGCACTTAATACATACATATTATTAAAATGTAGGCTGTAATGGTTGTATTGATGTATAGTAACTTGAAATGCTCCCAAAAATGGCTCTACAGCATGTAAAAATATAATATAAGCTCTGGCGGACTTGGTTCTATGGTAGGTCTTAAAGGGTTAAATCAATATCAGTAGCTAATCCGATTGCTCAGTCTGACGTCAGGTGAAGTCATTTTTATGCATTTAAGAGCTGTGTTGAATTCAAACATTACAAACTGAACATTAGAACTATCCTCTTCTCCAGGATTTTCCTGATTTAACATTTCAATATGATTCATTTTTGTTCTCTACACCTGCCGTCATCACTTCAATTATTCCCACTGTGGATTTGATCATATTGTTTGCCCAGCATCTCTACATTTTCCCATCCATACTACCTGGAGCTCATTAACACTAGTAATACTGGAAACTGCTGTTGAAGCCTGATGGTGACACTTTCTGGTGAAGAAGTGAATTGCAGTAACAGGACTGGCTGGCTTATGATACACTGGACATTTCCAGCGCTTTGTTTTCTCTGCTCACAGACAACACAGATACACGCATGTATATACAGCCCACGTCCAGCTATGCATGCACTCCTGCTGCTCCATTTCTATAGAGAATAAACAACGTAACACAATCATTCTCCATTGTTTTCACTCAACCAGCTGCATTTAATGAAGGAGTTTGAATTTACTTTACAACAGCTGCTGTTGTTTCCTGTCTGCATTCATGTTCTTAACAGTACTCCACACATTCTGAACTGGTGTAGTTCTTCCTAAAGTACTGCAGTATTCCTGCCAGTACATCCTCTTAGTTTTCCTAACTGTTTCCTCTGATGCTCGTTGCTATTCTTTCCTCAATGCAAATTCATGCTAAGCTCCTTCATATCCATCCCTGTTTCTAAACCTGTAATAATTGCTTTAATGTGTCTTTGGCCTAAGTATGAGTCTGTCCACATGTTTTTAGTTCCACACTTGCTTTGGTTTCTTAGCTCTGATTTTCTGAAATTTATCCTTGAAATCATTTACTGGCATCTCTCCCTCTCACTCCCACTTATCCACTTTTCTTGTTTTTTTACTTATTTTTTGCTCTGGTTTACATCCCAAAATCCTCTAGTCTTATAGTATACGACAGCGGATCACTTGTAAACATCGGTGCCAAGGTTGCACATCTAATATTGGACACTTTTAAACCTGACCCTTCCTGGCCGCCAGAGATTCTACGCGGCGCGGAGAACAACAAAGGACGGGCCGCTCATCCGAGGCGCAGAACAAAGAAGCGCCGGGGAAAACGCGCTGGTATTAGGAACAGACTGAGACAGCAGGCGCATCGCGCACCACTGCCCAGTATCCTACTGGCCAATGTACAATCCATGGAGAACAAGCTCGATAACCTAAGAGCAAGGGTCACCTTCCAACGTGACATGAGGGACTGCAACATTCTGTGCTTCACGGAGACATGGCTGACCCCCACCGTGCCGGACCAGGCCGTAACTCCGTCGGATTCATTCTTTGTGCTCTGCGCAGACAGAACGGCAGAGTCGAACAAAACCAAAGGTGGAGGAGTGTGTTTCATGGTAAACAGAAAGTGGTGTGATGCCAGGAGCATTTCTACTCTCTCCAGCGGCTGCTCGCCACATCTGGAGTTCCTGAGCATTAAGTGCCGCCCTTTCTATCTGCCCCGTGAGTTCACCTCAGTCATTGCCACGGTGGTCTACATCCCACCCCAAGCGGACACAGGTATGGCTTTGTCCGAATTACATGATGTGCTGAGCTCGCTTCAAAACAAGGACCCGAGCGCAGCCCTCATTGTAGCAGGAGACTTTAACAAAGCGAACCTCAGACAAGTCATGCCAAACTTTTACCAGCATGTCTCGTGTCCAACGAGAGGGGATCGGATTTTGGATCACTGCTACACGCCATACAAGCAGGGCTACAAAGCTGTCTCACACCCGGCTTTTGGGAAGTCTGACCACAACGCCATTTTCCTCATTCCCCAGTATAAACAAAGCATACGGAGGGAAGACGTGACCACGAGGGAGGTGAAACGGTGGACTGCCCAATCAGAAGCTACGCTACAGGACGCACTCAACGACGTCGACTGGGACATGTTCAGAGCATGCGCAGTCGACATCAACGAGTTTACGGAAGTAGCAGTATGCTTCGTCGATATGCTAGCGGAGGAGATTATCCCCACTGTGAGAGTCACCACATTCCCAAACCAGAAACCGTGGATGGACAGATCGATCCGCACTGCAGTAAACGCCAGGACCGCCTCCTACAACGCGGGTCTCGCCACTGGCGATATGAGCGCCTACAAAGCGGCCTCATACGGCGTGCGGCGCGCGGTGAGAGATGCCAAACGCCGGTACCGGGAACGTGTGGAGTCCCGCTTCCACCAGGGAGTATGTGGCACGGACTACGCACCATTACGGACTACAAAGCCAGGGACACTGCGCCGATCAACGCCGATTCCGCATTCACCAACGAGCTGAATCGGTTCTACGCCCGTTTCGAGGTTAGCCAGGCGGCTAATGCTATCTACCGCCTGACTATCGAGGACAGTGACGTCATCAGCGAGAGACCGGTGACCAGCATCGCGGAGCATGACGTCCGAGCGGCACTGAGGAGAGTGAACACAAGGAAAGCGGCGGGGCCAGACGGCATCACCAGCCGTCTGCTGCGCTGACCAGCTAGCAGGTGTGTTCACTTACATCTTCAACGAGTCCCTGGCGAAGTCTGTGGTCCCCACATGCTTCAAAAGATCCACCATCATCCCTGTGCCCAAGAACAGCAAACCCTCATCCCTGAACGATTACCGGCCAGTTGCACTGACCTCGGTAGTAATGAAGGTGTTTGAGAGGCTGCTGAAGAACATCATCTCCTCCTCCATCCCAGACACCACAGATCCGCTGCAGTTCGCCTACAGATCCAACAGATCCACAGAGGATGCCATCGCCCACGTCCTACACACCACTCTCAGCCATGTGGACAAGAAACAAGGTAACTATGTGCAAATGCTGTTTGTTGATTACAGTTCAGCGTTTAACACAATAGTGCCCTGCAGACTGTTCACAAAGCTGAGGGATCTGGGACTTAACAGCCATCTGTGTGCATGGGTGTTGGACTTCCTCACTGGCAGAACTCAGGTGGTGAGGGTGGGCAGGTGCTTCTCCAACAGCATCACCATCAACACAGGAGCACCTCAGGGATGTGTCCTCTCGCCACTGCTCTACTCCCTCTACACTTCAGACTGTGTGGCCACCCATGGCTCCAACACCATTGTGAAGTTTGCTGACGACACAGTGGTGTTGGGTGCCATCTCCAACAACGATGAGGCAGCCTACATGGATGAAGTGAAGAATCTGGCATCGTGGTGCCAGGACAACCACCTCCAGCTGAATGTCAGCAAGACCAAGGAGCTGGTGGTGGACTTCAGAAGGGGTTAGCACAGAGACTACAAGCCCATTATCATCAATGGAGCTCCAGTGGAGAGGGTGCAGTCCTTCAAGTATCTTGGTGTCCACATCTCCTCAGACCTGACATGGGCTGCCCACATTCAGGTCCAGACCAAAAAGGCTAGGCAGCGCCTGTATCACCTACGACAACTGAGGAAGTTCAGGGTCTCTCCAAAGATCCTCAGGAGTTTCTATACAGGCGCTGTGGAGAGCATCCTCACACAGAACATGACATCGTGGTTTGGGAACAGCTGTGTGAAGGACCAAAAAGCTCTCCAGAGAGTGATCCATACAGCAGAACGCTGCTGCAGGATTGCTCTCCCCCCGCTTCAGGACACCTACACCAGGAGATGCCGGACTAGAGCAGCGCAGATACTGAAGGACCCGTCTCATCCTGGCAACAAACTGTTCCAACTTCTGCAATCTGGTAGAAGGTTCCGCATCTTCCGGGCAAGGACAGAGAGACTCAAGAGGAGCTTCTATCCCCAAGCCATCCGTGCCCTAAACACACACACCCGCCCTCTCACATCATCTATAATTGACTGAGACAGGACTCTCTTCCAGACACTCTAAACCAAGGCACAATGTACATTTCAATTCCTTTAATTTTAAATATGTTTATATTGTCTATCCTGTAAAATAGTCCGATGTCTATTTATATTAATGTACAGAATTCACCTGCTTGCTGCTACTACTGCATATTCACCCAGTGTATATACTATATATAATGTTCTTCCTCTACACCCCCCCCCCCAATTTTTGCACATGTCGAGGAGCGTGTCAGGCTACATTTCACTGTGTGTTATACTTGTATAACTATGCATGTGACAAATAAAGAACCTTGAACTATCCCCAGAACACCAGAGTATTCATCTCCTGGCCTCTTTGCATTTTCTCCAATCATCCCTGTTTCTAGAGTCTCGCCCCATCTGCAGGCAGTCCAAGAGAAACTGCCTCTGCCATTTTCTTCTTCTTAATCTTTATTTTTCTCTACACTTTCTCCATTGGGTCTTCTTAGACGCAATTTCCAGAAAGCAGCAACATTTTTTGTGCCCCATTTTTCAAATTGTGCATCTTACTTCAGCTTAATGTGTTTCCTGTTTTGTTTTTACACAGGTCATGTAAAAGAAATCCTACCAGAGACTCGACAAAGCTGAACTGAAAGACAGCACGGGCAATAAATCAGAGCAGCACAGAACTTAAGCACACATATATAAGGTGATTTAACAAATCATGTCTGTTGTAAATGAGTAAGCCATTTATTCGCCTGACTCAGGTTTTAAATCATCATCAGAAAAGACTGAATCCTGACCTGAGAATCCCAAGTGTACACTTTGGACTTTCCACTGCAGAAAACAGAAGCTTCAGTCCTGAATCCTGCAGGTTGTTGTTACCCAGATCCAGCTCTGTCAGATGGGAGGACTGGGAGCTCAGGACTGAGGACAGAGCTTCACAGCTTCTGTCTGACAGGTTACAGCCACTCAGTCTGAAGAAAGGATGACAAGAAGACATGAAACACTTGTGTTAAAGTATATTCATGGTGCCATGAGGAGCTACTACATTTACAATATTTCAACACTGTTTCAGGACATGCTGGAATCCTTATTGCCTCATGTTACAAAAGACAAATGTGGCAGTTTACTGTGATTTGCATGGATTCATTAAAAAAAAAAAAAAACATACACACAATGTTAATTTTTTCCAAATTAAATTGATTAAATGATGTTAATTGATGAAAAAAAAAAATCGATATTGCTTGATCTGACCTCAGCGTTTCCAGTTTGCAGTATTGACTCTTCATCCCAGCAGACAGAAGCTTCACTCCTGAATCCTGCAGGTTGTTGTTACCCAGATCCAGCTCTGTCAGACGGGAGGACTGGGAGCTCAGGACTGAGGACAGAGCTTCACAGCTTCTGTCTGACAGGTTACAGCCACTCAGTCTGAAATCAGAATCAGAATCAGAATCAGAAAGGGGTTTATTGCCAAATGTTGAGCAGGTTTACAACATTAGGAAATTGCTGCGGTGCTTCAGTGCAAACATACTGTCATAAATTGCGATTAAATAGACATGAAAAAATAAAAGTAGGAATAAGAATTAAAAATTAAAAGTTAAAATCAAGCGGGAAGGGAGACAAGATCAACCAAACAAATCAGAGCTTTATTGCTTTTTTATTGTTTTTAAGCAGAAATCAGTGAGGTGCTGGTAGATTCTGTTCTTTTGGTTTATTACCCAACAACACACACATACACTAATATTTGTGACTTTTGTAATAGTAGCATTTACAATGCAAAGCAACAGCGATCACAGATTGAAGGGGCCTGAATAAAACTACAATGCAGTGATTTTTAAGATGACCTGTTCTTCCAATTTCCAACAACAGATTTCTCCAACCTTACAGTTAAAAATAATTCTTTATCTCATACTGAATCTTGGTGCACCTCCCCCCAGTTTATTAAAATGAAGAGGTACTGAAGTTGCTGTAAGTGATGTGTGATGCCACTGATTTCCTTCCTGATCCAATACAAAGTAAAATTCAGGCTGGTATCTGCGATACTGATGAAAACTATTCCTTCAGAATCAATACAAGACATAAGAAAATATGTTTTGTATAACATAAAAAGCCTGAATTTTAAAATATTCAGTTAATAATCAAAAACAGATGTGACTGAAAATAATAAAACTGAGAAACATTTTATGGCCATTGCTACGGGCCATTCGATCCTTTTACAACCATTGCAAGAGCTTGGTTGGCATAGCCGGCAATACGTTGGATAGTAATAAGTCCGGTGGGTGATGGGCTCCACCAGGGCTGCCCTTTGTCACCGATTCTGTTCATAAATTTTATGTTTAAAGGCTGTATCAAAAGTTCATTCAAGTTACAATATTGTAGTCAAAAGTTCTCCTTTTTTCTTTTATACTATACAACTACGCTGTCTCATGGTTTTAGGACATGGATCTGTCATGGAAGAAATCTATGACCACTTTTAATCAACATTTTAAAAATAAACATGATCACAGATTTACTTACAGAGCTTTGTTGGAGGCTTTGACCACTGGCAGCAGCCTCAGAAGAGCCTCCTCTGAAGCAGAGTATTTCTTCAGGTCAAACACATCCAGATCTTCTTCTGATGACAGTAAGATGAAGACCAGAGCTGACCACTGAGCAGGAGACAGTTCATCTGTGGAGAGACGTCCTGATCTCAGGGACTGTTGGATCTCCTCCACTAGAGAACGATCATCCAGTTCATTTAGACAGTGGAACAGATTGATGCTTTTCTCTGCAGACAGATTCTCACTGAGCTTCTTCTTGATTTGCTGAACTGTTTTCTTATTGGTCTGTGAGCTACTTCCTGTCTGTGTCAGCAGACCTCGTAGGAGAGTCTGATTGGTCTGCAGTGAAAGACCCAGGAGGAAGCGGAGGAACAAGTCCAGGTGTCCATTTGGACTCTGTAAGGCCTTGTTCACAGCACTCTGGTGGAGAGACTCTTTTTTTCTAAAAAAACTAGACCGCTTGGAGGTTGTTTGTTGTTGTTCCATCAGATTGAGTCCAGAGTTGATGAAGGTCAGATGGACATGAAGAGCAGCCAGAAACTCCTGAACACTCAGATGGATGAAGCAGAACACCTTGTCCTGGTACAGTCCTCTCTCCTCTTTAAAGATCTGTGTGAACACTCCTGAGTACACTGAGGCTGCTCTGATATCGATGCCACACTCTGTCAGGTCTGATTCATAGAAGATCAGGTTTCCTTTCTGCAGCTGATCAAAAGCCAGTTTTCCCAGAGACTCCATCATCTTCCTGCTCTCTGGACTCCAGTGTGGATCTGTCTCAGCTCCTCCATCATACTTGACCTTCTTCACTTTGGCCTGAACTACCAGGAAGTGGATGTACATCTCAGTCAGGGTCTTGGGCAGCTGTCCTCCCTCTCTGGTTTCCAGCACATCCTCCAGAACTGTAGCAGTGATCCAGCAGAAGACTGGGATGTGGCACATGATGTGGAGGCTTCGTGATGTCTTGATGTGGGAGATGATCCTGCTGGCCTGCTCCTCATCTCTGAATCTCTTCCTGAAGTACTCCTCCTTCTGTGGGTCAGTGAACCCTCTGACCTCTGTCACCATGCCAACACAGTCAGGAGGGATCTGATTGGCTGCTGCAGGTCGTGTGGTTATCCAGAGGTGAGCAGAGGGAAGCAGTTTCCCCCTGATGAGGTTTATCAGCAGCACATCCACTGAGGTGGACTTTCTAGGGTCAGTTAGGATTGTAGTTTTGTGGAAGTCCAGAGGAGGTCGACACTCATCCAGACCATCAAAGATGAACACAACCTGGAAGTCTTCAAAGCTGCAGATTCCTGCTTCTTTGGTTTCAGTAAAGAAGTGATGAACAAGTCCCACCAAGCTGAACTTTTCCTCTTTCAGCACATTCAGCTCTCTGAAAGTGAATGGAAATATGAACTGGATGTCCTGGTTGGCTTTGTCTTCAGCCCAGTCCAGGCTGTATTTCTGTGTTAAGACTGTTTTCCCAATGCCAGCCACTCCCTTTGTCAGCACTGTTCTGATTGGTTCATCTCTTCCAGGTGAGGCTTTAAAGATGTCTTCTTGTCTGATGGTTGTTTCTGGTCTGTCTGGTTTCCTGGATGCTGTTTCAATCTGTCTGACCTCATGTTCATCATTGACCTCTGCAGTCCCTCCCTCTGTGATGTAGAGCTCTGTGTAGATCTGATTCAGGAGGGTTGGGTTTCCTGCTTTAGCGATGCCCTCAAACACACACTGGAACTTCTTCTTCAGGGTGGATTTAAGGTTACGATGACAAACTGCAGCTTGAAGCTCTGAATGAGAAGAAAAATAAACACTCAATTCCAAAAAGAACTAATCTTTAAAACATGTTGCCCCATCTTTCATCTCTGGAAAATGTTCATTTATCCAGCAGCTTAAATCTTTAGATAAATCCTCTTACTGCTCTGCAGACGGTCAGCCAGCTCCTCCTGCTTCATTCTCCTCAGGAAGTCCACTGTGATCTTCACAAATGCCTCTCTGCTGCTGCTCCTCTGACTCTCTAAGCATTCTGGGTAACCTGGACTCAGAACCTTCTGGATCTTCTTCAGCTCGTTCTTCACAAAAGTGATGATGTTGTCCTCCAGCAGCTGGAACAGAATATTTATGAATGAGCCAATCAGACTGAAATCATGGAGCAAAACATCAGATCCATGTTGGACACACTGACGATCCACTGGTCTACAAAGAGCAGCATGGAGATGACTGTGAACAGAACAGATGTAACAGTAGTTGTTGTACATGTACAGACCATAAATATGGAGTCCAGCTGTGTTTGATGCTGCTGGGCAGACTGACCACTGGGAACCTCTGAGCTCTGCTGCTCCACTCTGTGGAGGAACCATGAAGGATTAGATCAACACAGGATAAAGATCCAGGAGTTTCTGCTCAAATAACTTCATCTGAATCAAGTCTGTCAAGTTTTAAACTCTCAGATTGTGAACATATCAGTAATTTTCAGTCTGTTTTCATGGACGTCCTTTCAGTGGTGATGTCAGGGATGATTTTGAAGAAGCTCATCAAACTGAACCATCAGCAGATCACTGCTCCAAAACCAGAACATGATCCGAGTCTCCCTCCACCACCAGAACACCAGCTTTACTAACGTGGTAGATCAGTGTAGTACAGATCAATAACTGATGAGTCATTTGATCAAAATCACTGAGTGCTTCACGTCTGACCCTCTGATGCTTCTGTAGACATTTTGCATATTTAATGAATGTCTGACAGTTTTACATTCATTCTATGAACACAGTGGAAATGTTGTGTTATAGTCTCCATGTTGTTTCCAGCATCATAAATTCTTAAGTTCAGAAAATTTGATTCTTTCTTCACAGCTGAAAAACAACAACATTTATTCTCTATTGAAATCTGCATCGTCCACTCCAAAGGTCACAATCTGAAGGTAACATCTGGTTTTGTTCCCTGTGGTTAACTCTGAGCATCAGTATGGTGGGATTTATCCACTACATCCACACCACTGTGGTTCAGTGTTGTCCTGATGGAGTAACAGCAGCCAGTATGATCCAGGCTTTAGCTGCTGGGTCTCTGTGTGACCTCTCAGACTGTTTAACAGATCAGACACAAAGAGAATCAGAGCAGCTCTGTTCTTTAAAGACAAACATGAACCCACTCAGGTCACACTTTCCCCACAGATATGAGCATCACTGTCCTCAAACAGCAAATGACCAAGTCGAACATTTGGATCTTTTCTCTTTCATCGTTTTCTTTTTAATGAATCTTTGTAACAATCTGAGGATGTTTCAGGTCATATTTATCCAGGAAACACAAACACAAACAGACGGACAGCTGGATCCTGCAGACTGTGACCTCTGACCTCTGCAAACAAACATTTTTCATTCTCTGATAAAGTGATTGAAGCAGCTGTGGTCACACAGACTGCAGATAATGCAGCTGTTTCCTGTCAGTAACATTCCTCTTAGATTAGAGTTCAGCTTTTTATAGGAAAACAAATGTCCCTGAATGCAACAGTGAGACACAGTCTGCCTGTGTGGCTGTGATAGCTGCCGTTAGGAGCGCTCATGTGTTTGCAGTTAGACGAGGAGATGTTACCATCATGGACATGTTGGCACAATCACTTTGTGTTCCTGTCTCACACGACGAGCCTTTGTCTAATGCTCTCTGAACACTTTTCTGAAGAGGAGCTGCACAAACCTTTGTTTGCTTTCTAGAGCAGCGTCTCATCCTCACAGAGCACAGCTGGCACGCTTGTTACCGTTAGCTTAGCCACCAGGCTAAAGTCAAACTACCCACTGCTAGCAGCTGTTTCTATCATAGTTTAGGATTGAGATGTGTGAGGTCGAAATTTACACATGTGATTAAAATAAATAGTTAAAAACAGCCAATTGTGTGTCTATAATAATATTGTGTCTTAAACCAGATAAAATGACAGTTACAGCTGAGCCTGTGTGTTCTTGGAGACACTACTGCTACAGAGATGCATTTTAGAAACCAGGAAACATCAAATCATTTAAATCAGAGAGTTCATCTTACTAGCAGCTCACCTCTCTGCAGCAGAGACTTTAAAATCAATGCAGCCATCTTTAGACCAGTCACTCTTTAAGGACACAGAGCTGGGTCCAGGTTTGAGTCTCTGATGGATCCTGAAAAAAGTTGTAAATCTTCAGTTAAATTCTCATCACATATCAGCTGATATTATTGGTGTTAGCTTACCTTTTCTGAGCTGACTGTCTTTGCTCAAATCTCTTAAGGGCATCTTTGACTCGGTTACTTTCATTGGACACAGAGCTGGGTGGAGGTCCAGGCTGGTTCCTGTGAAAAACCATCATGGACATTTAAACAATTCGTGCAGCATCACGTGGCACAAACACTTTGTGTTCCTGTCATCTGCAAGCAACAGGAAGTTCATTAATAAAAGCGGGATGGAGACGCGACTGTGTGTCCAAATGTGTCTTAAACCAGATGAAATGACAGTTACAGCTGAGCCTGTGTGTCCTTTGTGTCCATCTCTGTAGGAAAGCAGTGTCCTTTGAGACACTGCTTTCCTACAGAGATGCATTTTAGAAACCAGGAAACATCAAATCATTTAAATCAGAGAGTTCATGTTACTAACAGCTCACCTCTCTGCAGCAGACACAGGCTGGGATTTAAATTCAATGTAGCGCTCTTCAGACCGGTCACTCTGTAAGGACACAGAGCTGGGTGGAGGTCCAGGCTGGTTCCTGTGAATAATGATGGAGCAGTGATGTGAGTGCTGAGCTGTGACATGGAGAAGAGTCATGGACAGTTAGAGATGGTCATCTCACCTCTGAGCTTTGGTCTGGCTCTCATGTTCCCCACACAGAGTGCTTTTAGAGGGAGGGGCTCCCTCCTCTCTGTCCTCACACTGATCCATGCTGCTCAATTCACATCAGCTCACACACACTTTCTACCTGAAGAGGAAACACAAATCATTCATGTGCACATCAGCTGAAATCCTCCTTTCATCATGTGTGCTGTCCAAATATCAGCTGCTTCTTTCCTGCTTCATCTCAGTGTCAGCTGGATGCAGTCAGACAGCAGTGTGAGGCAGAGGAAGCTGCCATCAGCTGCTCTGCTATCAGTCCACTAGATGGAGCCTGAAGCACACACGATGCATTCACTGACACACACTGATTCACTGTGACTGGAAGCTTCAGTCAGTCCAACACGTGTGAACAACATTTTAAACCTTTCAGCTGATCCAGGATTCAAAGAGGATCAGCAGAGTTAAAGCTTCACACTAATTCTTCCTGCTGAGTTTGCAGAGAACTGCACACACACTGATTCACTGCTAATGAGAAGCTTCTTCCATCCAGTAATTCATCATCCATCAGCTCTGCTGCTGCTCTCAGTCCTGGACTCTGATCACAAACTAAAAGCAGCTTTTTAACTCGTGTCTGTAAGAACTCTTAGTGTTAGCTTAGTGTTAGCTTAGTGTTAGCTTAGTGTTAGCTTAGTGTTAGCATGCTGTGTGCTAGCTTAGCGTCAGAGCTCTGCAGGTGTCTCGTGTGTAAATATTAATCACAGTGACAGTAAAGGAGGTAAAGGGCTGTGACGTCATCACGTACGCTGCGTCCTCTGTGGGCTCTGAGTGAACTCAAAGTACAAACTACAAGTACACAAACACGAACGTAGCTCAGAGTGGCGGACACACTCGGCCTCGTTGGTCCAGCTGTGAGTCCGTTACCGTGAACTATGGAGCGGCAGATTTGTGCTGAACTAAGCTGCACACAGCTGATGTTAGCCAGGAAACATTACACACTGACTTTAATGGAGAGACCGGAAATACAAACACACACAGTTTGTTGTGTGAAGAAATCAAACACGAGCTGAACAAACAGTAAAGTTCCTAAAGACAAACTGTTAAAGGAGGAAACAAAGCAAACTTACAGTTTCTTCACACACCAACAACAAGCTCCACTCCACACCTGGACACTAAACACGGACACACAGGTGAGCTGCTTCCTGGAAGGAGGCGGGGCTCCACCTGAAACTCAGCACAGGTGGGAGGGGCTCAGCTCTGTGTGTGCTGATGTGTTAACTTTAAAAATATGCCGTCTGACTGCTCAGACTGAGTCAGAGTAAAGTTCACATGCTGACGTGTGGAGACATGAAACCTTGTTGTAGCTGCAGGTGTGAACACACTGATCCCAGATCAGCTCTGCTGTATTTGTAACATGAACATTTCTGCTGCAAAGCTTCAAATGTTCAGCATGTTTCTCTGTTTCCAGTCTATAGATCCAGTCACACTTTCTACCTTCACCTGTGCAGTAAAGACTGAGAGCAGAGCTGAAAGCAAGCGTCCAATCAGTGAGCAGCATCAACACCTGAGCTTCATTCAGACTCTGTTATTGAAGATGTTGTTGGTACAAAGTTCATCTGCTGCTCACATGAATCCATGAAAGATTTATTTCACTGAATGTTTCTTCAAAGCTCATTTCAACCTGTTGAAGTCATGAATGAAAGTGCAGACTGAGAGTGGATCACATGATGTTTGAGGTGTGTCATGTGACATGTTCAGTATTGTCACACATGTCTAGATTGTCCCTGATATCATAACTGCTCAAACACTGATGATTATATTTGAAGAATTATTCCTGATGGCAGCAAAGTTTGAATGGAGCTCTCTGTCTGTGCTGATTTGTCGCCCTCTGGAGGTCAAAGCACAAACTGCATGATGTCACTGTAACCACCACAGTGACAGGAAGTGTTTTTATGACTGAAACACTGAAATGATGCTAACGGCTGTCGTTAGGCTCACTGACAGCAGTGCTGATGTGTTCATGTCAAACACTGGCTCAGGTCAGACTCCTTCATCCTTCTCCAGCGTGAGGCCGCCCTCAGACCCACAGGAGCTCTGACCTTTGACCTCCTGACCCTAACCATTTTAGTCTTGTTGCATCTTTAAATGCAAATCCATCCAAACTGTAGCCGAGCAAAAGAAGCTGGAAGCTGTTCTATGAATGATGTTGTTGAAGGAGCTTGAAAAGAAAAGCGTTGCTTGAAGAGGGACATGGATGGTTAACCCAAAACCTTGGCTGATTGTGACCCACACCCGTTTTCACGGAGGAGGAGGAGTTTCACATCCTGAACATGTGACAGCCTGGTTTAAAGGGACCAAAAGTAACTGGACACCTGATTCAGTTCAGGTTTATTCATCCGCTCCAAACCACAGCAGCAGTCACCTCCAGGGAACCAGCTGATCCATGTAACTGGGGACAGACCACAGCCCAGAGCACTGGTTCATGATGTGTTTGTGGACTGTAGGTTGTTTGGATAGAGATGAGATGTACTCAGCAGTCTGTCTCTAATGTTTAATGAAATGTTCTGAAGATGATAATAACTTGTGATTTTCTTTTGAATGAATCTTTAATCGTGTTGTAGGGCCTCTGACTCTCATGAAGATTTTCACATCAATGTGCTTTTCACAAAGATATTAACAATGAAAATGACGTGCAGCCCTGAACTACTCATGCGTTAACTCAGCGGTTCCCAACCCCCGGGTCACGGACCCGTCCGTGAGTCGTTTGGTACCGGGCCGTGAGAGTCGAGGCTCGGTGTGAAATTGATGGTTGATAGGTTTGTAGCATAAACCTGTTCGCTGGATCGTTCAATCCAGCTACACAGCAAAGCAAGACACGAGTAGTTCTTTATGTTTCTGTTAGGTGACGGCTGTGTGCGGACAGGGATAGGACCCAAGATGCAGACTCCAGAGAGAAACTTAAACCAAAACAGCTTTAATGCTGAACTCTAGTGATGGTCCGCTTGAAGCTGACGCTCCGGTGCGTGTGTCAAAAAAATCAACACACTGCTTCAGAAGCTCTGTGTCGAAGCTTGATTCGTTTGGCCAGAGTCACGTGATCAGTGACGTCCGAAGCTTCATTTAGAACCTAACTGCTTCGGTATCTGATTCAATGGTTTATAAGGAAGCGAATCATTCGCGGGATTTGTGGAGTGTTTTGATGGTGACAGATAGCGAACCACTGATATTTCTACTGAGAGATTTGGAGCCAGCGAGGAATAGAGGAGGTTCTGTTGTGTGGGAGTATTTTGAGTAGATTTTGGTCAATCGGGTGGGTTTTCCAGCTTTGTGTTCTGGCCGTTTGCTTTTGTTTTGTGCGTGTTTATTATATCTGAAAATGGGAAAAAGGTAAAATGTCAAAAATCTGCTTCCATAATATAAATATCATTAAATAACTTTAGAAAAACTTCCACTTGATTCTTTACATGTAATGTTGTAAAAATATATATTTTATTGTTTAATTAATCTGAAAATGTTAGTCTGCCAAATGTGCAGCAATTGAATTTCTTTATTCTCTTTAGCTGATAGTTTGTGGGGCCCAGGTAGACTGTATAACTGCATCTCTACCAGTTTCTCTGCACTCCAGCCTCCTCTGTGCCATGTGAAGGGATTTTCCTTAAGGCAGGAGAAATGGTCTCCACGAAAAGGAACAGGTTCGGTCATCGCACAGTGAAACTAATTTTCATCTTAAATACAAATGGAAAGGGTTACCTTAAATGCATCACGTTTTTAATTTGCAAGTTCATAAGCATTTTCCCTTTCTAGTTCACAATCAATTCTACCCCCAGGTCAAAAATATGTCTGGGGAAATTTCCTTAATATAATATTATTTATAAATACACCCGTCTAGCGATTAATTGCATACCTGCATGGAGGCAAGACCTCACAGCAGAAGCATACTCCATAATGTGTTGTACATTATTATATGTATATATTATATGTAACGTGGTATTTTTCAATTATTGTATTTACCAACATCAAGAAGTCACAAGCAAAGAAAGACCACACCATGGTGCATGTTTAAACAAGGAGAGTTTACCGGTCAAAACTATTTATTAAACAAATAAAACACATTTTCTTAACCACCAAAAATACACGTTCAAAGCAACACAACGGAGGCCCAATATCAGACAGGATTCCACTCTGTAGAGTGAGCAATCATAATGAAGCGGTTGGTTTTATTTTGTGGATTCAAGCTGCTCTTCATATTTTTGGCCACCAGATGTCACCAGAGAGGACTGTGTTGAAAAGCTTCGAGTAATGAACCGTTTTTCAATACAAGCTTCAGAAAGCTTCATTTAGCCATCACTACTTACCGCTGAGGTGAAATGAGCTTATAGATGAATTGAGGGGAGAAAACGCTTTGTTTTCCAACACCGTTCTAAATGCCATAAGCTCACAGCAGCAATAGACTCATTCTGCTGTGTGGACAGGAACACATGTGACATCACTTCCTGTTTGTTTGTGACTGAAGAGGAAGAAGTTTACAAGTAGGGCTGGGTATCGTCACTGATTTCTAGAATCGATTCAATTCCGATTCACAAGGTCCCGAATCGATTCGATCCACGATTCGATTTAATTCGATTCGATTCGATTCGATTTAAATCTGGGAAATTTTGACAATCAGAAATATAATTCAGATCAGTACATTAACATATTTTTGTATCAATAAAAAGGAAGCTGACACTCGCAAGACTTTATCACAGGTGTGAGCGTCACAGCAGATGCCGTTGTGTCAAAGCAGCTGAGGATAAAACACAGAAAAACATGAAGGTGATTTTCCTGGCCTGGGATTTTATAAAAATATTCTGCAGTACATCAAAAACGAAAGAAAACCATTTTAATTAATGAACATTACCTCTGACGTTACAGCGGTTTTATTAGAGACACGGCTAAGCATTTTGCATTTTGAATAATTTTAAAAAGTTTAAATTTGTTCAGTATTGAACAGCAGAAATGAGGTTTTCTTTTCGGAAGAATGTAAAAGGGAAAAAAACAGCGGCCGACAGCCTGTAAGCAACAGTAGACTTGTGCGTAACAAGCAAGCGAATAATGAAGAAAGGGAAACTGTTCGAGAGAGAGAGAGAGGGGGGGGGAGGGAGAGGGGGAGGGAGAGAGAGAGAGCTGTGCATCGCAATGGAAGCAAAACAGTAAAAGAGTGAATTCATGACGATGTTTATGTGAAGCGTTTGGATCTTCTTTAGCTGCTGGTTCGGTCAATATTGTTTGGAGAGACATCAAACTAACAGCTTTAGAATCAGCGCATAAAGGGCGTGAACACAAAGCGCGGACCCGGATCAGCGAGCTGTCGGCTTTCAGCCCCGACTGTGAGAAAGGCGACATCTAACTGATACTGATCTGCGGGTCGCGCTGTGTGTTTAAGTCTATGTGCAGAATCCCTGTACCTGCTCTCATTTACTGTTTGTGGTTCTTGAAATTTTGTGAGATGTCACCAGAGATTCTGGCATTTCGGGCAAAATAAATTTATATTAAAAAATCGATTCAGGATTTTCATGAATCGATTTTACGTTATCCAAGCCAGAATCGATTTTAATCGATGAATCGATTATAAAAACCCACCCCTACATAAAATGTTTCTCAGTTTTATTATTTTCAGTCACATCTGTTTTTGATTATTAACTGAATATTTTAAAATTCAGGCTTTTTATGTTATACAAAACATCTTTTCTTATGTCTTGTATTGATTCTGAAGGAATAGTTTTCATCAGTATCGCAGATACCAGCCTGAATTTTAATTTGTATTGGATCAGAAAGGAAATCAGTGGCATCACACATCACTTACAGCAACTTCAGTACCACTCCATTTTAATAAACTGGGGGGAGGTGCACCAAGATTCAGTATGAGATAAAGAATTATTTTTAACTGTAAGGTTGGAGAAATCTGTTGTTGGAAATTGGAAGAACAGGTCATCTTAAAAATCACTGCATTGTAGTTTTATTCAGGCCCCTTCAATCTGTGATCGCTGTTGCTTTGCATTGTAAATGCTACTATTACAAAAGTCACAAATATTAGTGTATGTGTGTGTTGTTGGGTAATAAACCAAAAGAACAGAATCTACCAGCACCTCACTGATTTCTGCTTAAAAACAACAAAAAAGCAATAAAGCTCTGATTTGTTCGGTTGATCTTGTCTCCCTTCCACCTTGATTTCAGACTGAGTGGTTGTAACCTGTCAGACAGAAGCTGTGAAGCTCTGTCCTCAGTCCTGAGCTCCCAGTCCTCCCGTCTGACAGAGCTGGACCTGGGTAACAACAACCTGCAGGATTCAGGACTGAAGCTTCTGTCTGCTGGGATAAAGAGTCAATACTGCAAACTGGAAACGCTGAGGTCAGATCAAGCAATATCGATTTTCTTTTTCATCAATTAACATCATTTAATCAATTTTATTTGGAAAAAATTAACAGTTAAAAAAATTAACATTGTGTGTTTTTTTTTTTTTTTAATGAATCCATCCAAATCACAGTAAACTGCCACATTTGACTTTTGTAACATGATGCAATAAGGATTCCAGCATGTCCTGGAAACATACATGCCAACACTCCCGATTTTTCCGGGAGAATCCTGAATTTCAGTGCCCCTCCCGAAAATCTCCCGGAGCCACCATTCTCCCATATTTCTCCTGATTTTCCACCCGGAAAACAAAATAGAAAAACCATATCCCAGAATTCATAGCGCGGCCCAGCCAATTCCAGTTTCCAACAATGGCTGCAGCTACTTAGTTTTAATATTGCTCTTATTACTCTTTCTGGGTCACAAAATAAACTTTTAACATATTTTCAGGCAAAAATGTCGTATGTTTTGTTTTTTTAATGAATCCATGCAAGTCACAGTAAACTGCCACATTTGTCTTTTGTAACATGAGGCAATAAGGATTCCAGCATGTCCTGAAACAGTGTTGAAATATTGTAAATGTAGTAGCTCCTCATGGCACCATGAATACGTTAACACAAGTGTTTCATGTCTTCTTGTCATCCTTTCTTCAGACTGAGTGGCTGTAACCTGTCAGACAGAAGCTGTGAAGCTCTGTCCTCAGTCCTGAGCTCCCAGTCCTCCCGTCTGACAGAGCTGGATCTGGGTAACAACAACCTGCAGGATTCAGGACTGAAGCTTCTATTTTCTGCAGTGGAAAGTCCAAAGTGTACACTTGGGATTCTCAGGTCAGGATTCAGTCTTTTCTGATTTAAAACCTGAGTCAAGTCGATAAATGGCTTACTCATTTACAACAGACATGATTTGTTAAATCACCTTATATATGTGTGCTTAAGTTCTGTGCTGTTCTGATTTATTGCCCGTGCTGTCTTTCAGTTCAGCTTTGTCGAGTATCTGGTAGGATTTCTTTTACATGACCTGTGTAAAAACAAAACAGGAAACACATTAAGCTGAAGTAAGATGCACAATTTGAAAAATGGGGCACAAAAAATGTTGCTGCTTTCTGGAAAGTGCGTCTAAAAGACCCAATGGAGAAAGTGTAGAGAAAAATAAAGATTAAGAAGAAGAAAATGGCAGAGGCAGTTTCTCTTGGACTGCCTGCAGATGGGGCGAGACTCTAGAAACAGGGATGATTGGAGAAAATGTAAAGAGGCCATATGATAAACCAGGAGATGAATACTCTGGTGTTCTGGGGATAGTGGGAGTGAGAGATGCCAGTAAATGATTTCAAGGATAAATTTGAGAGAATCAGAGCTAAGAAACCAAAGCAAGTGGGGAACTACAAACATATGGACAGACTCATAATTAGGCCAAAGACACAAGACACATACACATACATATGTGTGTGTATGTGTATATGTGTGTGTGATTGTATGAACATAAGTCAGCATACTTAAAATGTAATTTATTTTCCTTTTCCAGCAGTCTCAGTTCCCCCAGCTTTCACTGCAATCCTCAAAGCCCTTCTGGACACGCTGGGAAACCTCTTCCTTACCGCCACTGTAACAAACAAAAGTCACAGTTCTATTACTTTTATCAGAGTTAAAACAAAAATGTGATTTATGTTAGCTGGCTTCATTTAGCAAACAGATATTTCTGTTTATATAGATACAGATATTAATACAGATATATTTTACGCATAATTTTACCTCTTTTTTTTCCTAGATAGGAAGTTCCATCCATTCTATCCAGTTCACATTACAGTAATGCTAACACCCCTTTTGGTCGTCTCTCCTTACCTTCCAGCATTCATAAATCTGTTGACCTTCTTTGTCTGAGACCAACCACTACAATGCATCATCACCTATTTGTATTGGTAACTTACTTTACAACCTATTTTAATGGTTGCAAAGTAAGTTACTTGTGCTGTATGCAATTTTAGATACACAGAAAGTCTTCACTTACTATATATGGCTGTCATAGTGTCCTTATCAAGGGCAGTTCTTCACTCTGCGCCGATGTCCTTTTTGCTCTGTCCTCCTATAAAAAGCATGAACATTTGAGTGTTTGACTAGTTTTAGATTTCCAAAAATTTGATATTTGTACAACTAAACATTTGAACTACAATTATATGCTATTGAGCGATACTTTTATGGGTATTTTTTGGTAAAGAAACTGGTGACAGAGTTGTAGGCTTTTTAAAGTACTATTAGCTAACCATTTGAACTGACTTTCAAAGCTGTTTACCTTTTCAATTGCTGTGGATCAAAACCTCCAGTGGGAAGGCGGCCATTAGAAGAACACGCACCATTGAACCTGAAAATAACAAAAACAAACAAAAAACAGAACAATATATAAGAGTCCGGTAGGGTAATAAATCTCTTCTGAAGCAATATAGTTCATTTTGGGTGAAAAACAAAACATTCCTCTAAAATATACACTCAACAAAAATATAAACGCAACACCTTTGTTACTGCTCCCATTCCCCATGGGATGGACGTAGAGACCTAAAATTCATTCCAGATACACAATATAACCATCCCTCCCAAACAGTGGTCACAAATCAGTCCAAATGTGTGGTAGTGGGCACATCTGCCATATTGAGATAATCCATCCCACCTCACAGGTGTGCCACATCAGGATGCTGATCTGACATCATGAGTAGTGCACAGGTGTACCTCAGACTGCCCACAACAAAAGATGGTTCGGGAGTACACTGTCCGCAAAGGAACACGGCGCTGGCCAGTTGCCGTGTTTTATAACATGATTGACATGGCAGCACTGAATGCACATGTGCTGTATCAAGCATGCACCGGGACGAAGGAAAGATGGGTGGACGTCCTGGTGGCGCTTGCAACAGAGTTGGCTCGCTCTCATGTAGCTGCGAAGAAGGCAAGAAAAGAACAGTTGCTTCGGACACAACCCTCCACACCTGGCCCTGGAAAAAGAGCCACGTGTCAGGTCAAACACAGATGCAAGAAAAATCATGCCACTGTGCGATGTGTTCACTGCTACAGATACACATGTGGTCAATGCAGACTACAGATACCATGGCAGTGCCAGGATTGTGAGTGATTGCTGAAAATGTTGAAATGTACTCACTCACTTTTTA
The DNA here is from genome assembly GCF_964374335.1 of Astatotilapia calliptera. Taxonomy (NCBI): domain Eukaryota; kingdom Metazoa; phylum Chordata; class Actinopteri; order Cichliformes; family Cichlidae; genus Astatotilapia; species Astatotilapia calliptera. The sequence continues at coordinate 6,135,156 of NC_137424.1, read as the reverse complement.
TTATTATTTGTAAATATGTGTACAAATGGTTGGTTTTTTGTACTGTTTTTATCAATAAATGTCAGCAACAAAGGACCTACACCCATGTGTGTTGATTTCTCCCTAAGATGGCAAACTGAAACACTCCACTCCCCGACCCCCTCAATCACACACCCCCACTTCCCTCCCTCCAGAATTCCAGAATTCCTCCAGAATTCCTAGGTAACAACCTAATATACATATGAATGACTAGCCAATTTAGCTTCCACTTCCAGCATTTGACTGCTCTCCGGCTTTTAAAGGTAGAACGGTAGAAGCCTTGTTGACTTGGCTGCTCTCCGGCTTTTAAAGGTAGAAAAACCAAATGGCTGCTCTCCGGGGGTCTAAGTGTCCATAGTAACTACATAAATTGCAAAAACAACCTCTGCTCATCCATCTCTGTGTGTATCAGGATACATTTGGTTCATAATACACAGAAAAATCAGAGTTATTACCTGTAATAAATGTGAAAGATTCCTGCAGTGATAACCAGGCAGGACTGAAACACATCCAAGCTGTCACCACGGTAACAGCACCGCCCATCCACAGGTGAGGGGAGGAGCAAAAAGAGGGACTTTGACCATTTTATACTAAAAACACTCAACTAATGTTTGTAATATGAAACAAATAAGCCCACATTAATGTGAGCGTTTATTAAATAATAATAATGATGATTTCCTCCTGATCTCATTTCCACAGCAGAGAAAACTGTGGTGTATATTGAGGTGGAGGGTGTGGTCTGTGGCTCAGGTGTAGAGTGAGGGTGGGGTGCACCACAGCAGCATGCTGGGACTGCTGAGGGTGGAGGAGGGAGTGATGATGACATCAGAGCTGCAGCACAGAGACCAGTGAACACACAGTCTGTTCATCTTTGCATAGATACAATATACAGCACAATATTGAATGACAGACACGCTGTGGGAGCTTCCACAGATACACTGACGTCAGCATCCAGAGTCCTCCTGCTGCTCCCCCCTCAGAGCCCCGTGATCAGCACCAACACATTCAGTTAGATGACAGAGTCCAGCTGCAGCTAGAATCAGCTCCCCTCTGTGAACAACAGCACAGCGTCAGTGTTTCACACTCAGTGAAAGGAGGAAACAGCAGAAGAACACCATGTGTGCTACGTTTCCCAGGACACACTACAAACTGCACAAATACAGAGCAGCACGTGGAAGGACCTGGAGCTGCATTTACAGAGCTGCAGACAGCGTGATGTCCTGTATGGACAGGTGGAAGGAACCAAGTCCTCAGCTGGAACACTCGTGTTTGTCCACAGACAGGAAACACAGCAGGAAACTTCCTGACAGAAGTGCAGCTCATGGATAACACACTTCCTGTCAGTCAGAATGAGGCTGCAGCCAAACACAGAAAGGTGTTTTTGTCCAGATGAGCCCAGAGAAGAAACACGAGTGTTCACAGACATCAGAAGCTCAGAGAGGTGAAACATGAGGTTGGAGTCCTCGTCAGCATCCAGAAGAGCTGCTGTGAAACCCTGAGTACTCATGACAGACTCTGATGGCACAAACACATCATGATTCAAACAGAAAGACAAACATGGAGCTCCTGATCCTCCTGCATGAGAACAAGCTGACATGAGCGCTGTGTCTGAGAGTGTCTCCCTGTCACAGTGACAATAACACAGCTGCTGCTCACAGTCATTAAACTGACCTGAGGTCAGCTGTGCTCCTTACATATGAACCATGTGACCTCACATCAGTGCTGTGGATGACTGTAGTCATAGAAGAGTAGAGCTGTAGCAGGTGGTGTGAGGAGGAGGTGGTGTATTCTAGTTAACGCAGTACTGAAACACTCCAGCAGAGGGCGCTGTTAAGTCCTTATTGTAACACAGTTACTGTGTGCAGTTAGACTTCATACATAATCTGCACTTATTTCCATCAGACATGCTGTCAGTAAATCATTGGTTTCTATACATTTCTAAACACAAAACCTCTTCACACTTCTAACATGCACATTTACACAACTAAATGGCAGTATTGATGAAAAGAAACACATTCAACAAATCCATTTAAACCTTAAAACAAACAAAAGGAAGCATCTCTATGGACAAACAAACCCCTCCACTTGGTTTGACCTGCTGATGTCATGTGTGACATCAGCAGGACTTTAAAATGAGGAAATGCCGGGCGGGCGTTTCCCCACACCTGACCCTCATGAAGACTGAAAAGACAAACAAAGTAAGAACAAATGACTTAATCTGTAACATAATAAAATGTAAAGAAACATGTAACTGAGTATTCAGCTTCATTTGCAGAATGTTTGATTTGCCAGCAACTGAATGCTTCCACACACAAACCCGGCATAGTGAGTGAAGCAATGTTACTTAACAAATAGCAAATCATAGCAAATACATAGAAACAGAATAATGTGTTTAATATGCAAAAGAAGAAGAAGAAGTAAACACATATGGGACAAATGGAGACCATTGCAGCTCATCCACCAGTGGGGTAAAAAGAGCAACCAAGAAAGTGGCAGCCTGCACGGCCACAGATGTGCTGGAGGAGCTAGAAGCTCTACCCATGGAGAAACTCCTGGAGAACCTTGCTAAGCCTAACAGGGGACAGGTACTTCTGCCCAACCTGGCAGCCACAAAGTGAACTCATTTAGGTAAAGATAACCACATGCACCTAACCAGCCTGCACCAGCCTGACATTTCTTCCTCCTAAGTAAAAACCAATGGATGGATTGAACTTAGAGTCTCAGCTCAGTTTTCTATTTTGACCACCTGCACCCCAAGATACTCTTTTAAAAAGTGTTGTTTTCAGATCCCTTTGAAGTTCATAAAGGGCCTGTTCATTTTCATTCAGATGTTTTATTACATAAATGTTACTGTTTTCTTTTGATTTATGCTCCCACTACACTGCACCTCTACAAACAACAATGCCACGGACTGTCAGCTGCTTTTACATGCTGTGAACATGAGTAGGTTTGATCAGAGTTTCAATTATCAAAGAAAAGACAAACTGAGCAAAAAGAAGGAAAAAAAGACCAACTTCTTCCCAACTGACAAGAAAAATACTCGTCATGTTTTCATAATAAAGGATCAGGCTCCCCATTTATGACAGCTTGGACCAATAATGTATGTTACCCTGATGCTACTGTAGAGACAGGGTCAACATCTCTATTTAAATATAATTAATATACAAAACACAATAAAAGTTATACATGAATTATTCATTATTTTGACTATTGATAAAATTCATGTATACTAATCAAAGTTATACATGAGTAACGACATTATTAATAATGATTAATAATAATAATTCTAATGCCAACATGATGACTGTTCATAGCTCCTGCTTTGAAATACTGAACTTAAACATTGACCTGATGAAAGATCACAATTCACAGTGGCCCACTGTCAGAATCATTCTGAATATAAACTCATCGAGTTAATCTGAACCTTTCTCAAATGTGCTGTGAATAAATGCTGCTGCAAGCCACTGTGGGAAAGCTGTGTTATTATCATGGAAACATCTGTGACACATTCACAGAGGACGAGGACACAAAGGGACGACACGCAGAGGCTGTGTTAAAGTCAAAAATCCAAATCTTTAGTCCTAAACAGGCAGTGGTTACAAACAGGAAGACGAGCAGTCCATTAAACAGTCTACAGGGTCAAACATACAGAGAATTCAAACAGCTATTAAAAACAAATAACTGGACACTGAAAAACTTCAGTGATGTGTGAGGCACCAAAGGGAAGCAGCTGAGTATATTCAATGAATTCTCTTCAAATACAAAGACAGAAACTCCTACAGGCAGCATGCAAACTGAGCAGGATACACAAAGATCAGAGATTACAAAAGAAATCAGAAAAGGATTTCAAACTTACTGAGAGCAAGGCCTCTGTTACAAATCTGTCTAATAGAAAAACATGCTGTACAGATACAATACGCTCAGTGTTCATGGTCATTTAAAAACTGGTCAAACTGATCAAAATACATTAAAACAAAAACTTTATAATAGGAAACAGTTTTCAACCAACTGATGAAAAGAAAGCTAACCACTTGACGTGAACACTACAGTAGGACAGTTTTGAAAGCTTAAAATGGAACTAGGGGAAGAGTTTGATTCACAGCTGCCTCATCAGATTTTTACAGGAGATTCTATCTGAACTCTGTGGAGCCTGATCTCAAGCTTTTTGAGTCTGACACAGAAACCAGAGGATCTTTCTGTGTCTTCAGATTCACTGTGATCCAGTGATGGGAGTGATTTCAGCCCTGAGTGATCGCGCTGATGTTTGCACAGAGCAGACAATGAGGTGAATGTTTGGGCACATTGGTAACAGTGAAACAGTTTATTAGTAACGTGGGATCGTTTGTGTGCAGAGTATGAACTGAGATTCCTGAAGCTCTTGTCACACTGGTCACAGCTGTAGTTTCCTTCCATGTGTGTACGTTCATGAATGTTACGACTACGTGAATGTGAGAAGCTTCTCTCACAGTAGCTGCACTTGTAGAGTCTCTTTCTGGTGTGGATCTGTTGGTGTTGTCTCAGGTAATGTGGAGATTTAAAAGTCTTCTCACACAGGTCACATTGATAAGGTCTCTCCTCAGTGTGGGTAAACATGTGTCGTTGTAACTGTGCGTCTGTTGTAAACTGTTTGCCACACTGTTCACAGCAGTACACATCATGTCTGGTGTGAATGCGTAGGTGTGTATTTCGGTTCCCTCTCCGGCTGAAAGTTTTTCCACAGATGTCACAGCTGTATGCCTTAATTCCAGAGTGGGTAACTAGATGACTCTGTAAGTGGCTACTGTGAGTAAAAGCTCTGCCACACTGATCACAGCTGTATGCCTTAATTCCAGAGTGGGTAACTAGATGCCTCTGTAAGTGGCTACTGTGAGTAAAAGCTCTGCCACACTGATCACAGCTGTACGCTTTAACTCCACTGTGGATGAGTTGGTGTTGTTTTAGGGAACGCTTGAAGGAAAAAGACTTTCCACACAAGTCACAGCTGAACGGTCTCTCTCCAGTGTGGATGACCTGATGCTGTTTTAGTGAAGCCTTCTCAGTAAAACCCTTCCCACACTCGTCACAGGTGTATGCCTTAATTCCAGAGTGGGTAACTAGATGACTCTGTAAGTGGCTACTGTGAGTAAAAGCTCTGCCACACTGACCACAGCTGTACGCTTTAACTCCACTGTGGATGAGTTGGTGTGTTTTTAGGGAACCCTTGAAGGAAAAAGACTTTCCACACAAGTCACAGCTGAACTGTCTCTCTCCAGTGTGGATGACCTGATGATGTTTTAGTGAAGCCTTCAGAGTAAACTCCATCCCACACTCGTCACAGCTGTATGCCTTAATTCCAGAGTGGGTAACTAGATGACTCTGTAAGTGGCTACTGTGAGTAAAAGCTCTGCCACACTGATCACAGCTGTACGCTTTAACTCCACTGTGGATGAGTTGGTGTGTTTTTAGGGAACCCTTGAAGGAAAAAGACTTTCCACACAAGTCACAGCTGAACGGTCTCTCTCCAGTGTGGATGACCTGATGCTGTTTTAGTGAAGCCCTCACAGTAAAACCCTTCCCACACTCGTCACAGGTGTGTTTTTTCTCTCCCTTTCTTCTGTGAGGTTTGTCGGCCTCCTGAGAGCGCTGACTTCTGGCTCCATGTTGGTCCTGCAGTGACAGAGATACAAACAGAGGCAGTGAGTGAAATGCAGTCGTGGAACAAACTCAACCTTCAAACTCCATTAACACTAGTTTTAAACCTGAAGGTGGAGCGTGGCACCAAACACCTTAAAGGTCTCTTATCCCCACCTGCTGGTAGTTCTAACACATTACATCCAACCTGCTGTTAAAGATAATTCATGACTGTTCAAACACTAAAATCATGCACACACACACACACACACACACACACACACACACACACACACACACACACACACACACACACACACTTTTATAATTTAGATTATTTTGTTGTTTCCTATTACATATTTCTATAGTTTGTATAGATTTATACAGAATTATTCAGTGATAATAAATCCTATGTTTGTTTATTCTAAAGGAACCCCGTTAGCTTCCACAACAGATGTTGCTCGTCTTCCGTCAAATACTCACATAAAATATTACACAATAAAGTGGATTCAAGATATCCACATAATTTCACTCTTACATCCACAGTGAGGTTTCACAATTGTTCAAATATAAGCAATCAATAATAATAATATCAATAACATTGAGGCACATTACACAAATTTCAAAAACAAATCATGTCTTACAATATTTACAACAACTAAAAGCTCTGTAAATCGGCTTTTAAGTCTTCATTGAAGTTTTGAATAATTCTCTAATTTTTTAAGGCAACTTATTCCACTTAAAAGTTGCTCTAAATGTAACAGTTTTACAAAACGTTACTTTTAACTCGAGCATTTACTAAGTTGCAGTTTGTTGAAAACTGTGTAATATGATGATGTATTTCATCTGGATACTGCAGCTGAGCAGAATAAATGTGGTGTGTTTAACAGAATTGCTTTCTTTAGAACTACAAGTAAGCCATAGAATATTTTAGCCTGTACAGGAAGCCAAGAAAGGTTATTATGCATTTTATCAATATTAGTATAGTATGAACATCTTCACACTAATCTGGACGCCTTATTCTGGACTAACTGAAGTCTGTTAAGATCTGTCTTATTAGCTGCTGACCAAATGATTGAACAATACTCCAGATGAGACATTACTAGTGCATTAATGACATCTTTCATAATGAAGAAGTGATACACAAAGAGCATTTCATAGCCATAGCTATGCCTTGTCGGCAGAGTTATGTGACATTAGTGATGTTTGTACTTTCAGCGTTAACTTGGTTTTAAAGCCTTTAAAATATACGCCGTTCAATAGTCGACCTTCATCTGACAGAGAATGTGATGATTTTGTGGATAATTAAAGTCAGTCATATATCCACAAACACAACAAGCTGAAAGTCAGTGATGCTGCTCGGTTTGCAGTCCTGAACATCACGGCACAAGCAGGATTCACTGCACTGTTAATGTTAGCTGTGTTATATTGCTGCCTCTGTTCGGTGGTGTCGAGCCAAACGCACTTTAACGTGTGTTTGAACGAGCTGACGGTTCACTCGTTAAGCTGAAAGAAAGATGCTTTAATCACAGCAGTCACACATGTGTCCACTGCACCATCTGGAACTCTTCTTGTTTACACTCGTAATAACACAAACACTAAATCCTGCTTCTCTGGTGCTGTTGTGTAGCAGTGTGTACACCTGAGACTGTCACCTGTCTGTCTGTCCTGCACTCTCTCTCTGTTTCTTTCTCTCTGATTGTGGAATAAAAGTATGAACATGTGTTTATAAGTTACACTTGTGTTTGAATCCTGCAGCTTATCACACATTTGATTTCCATGTGTGACGACTGCAAGTGTCCAGAGTGAGGACAGACTGAGGGAGCCACTGCTGCACATCATCTGTGAGGCTTTGCAGCCCTGATGATCCACCAGGACAAACTCAGCAGTGTGTGAGGAAGAGGAGGAGGAAGAGCCAGCAGCAGCTGACAGATGGAGAGAATAGACAGACTGTTCCCTGTTTGTGAAGGACTGCTAGGAAAGTTTAACATAACTGTCTGTGCTGAATCAGTCTTATTAGGTAATGTTCAAATAATGTGATCATCCCAGTGTTTTCAGTGTGGGAGAAAGTACTCAGGGCCTTCAAGTTACACACTATGAAAGGCAGCAACAAGTTTAATGTTCAGAAACCTAAAGTCTGTATCAGCAGCAGAATGGAGCTAAAAATAAATGTTGGTTTCAGTTCTATGAAGCTTTGAGTATTTTGGATCAGTAGCTGCTGTGTTTGTTGCATCATATTGCTGTAACTGTTTATATGCTTTATATATTCTGAGCTAAGTTGATCTATAGTGTTACATCATATTCTATAAGGATGTTATGTGTTTGTAGACTTTCTGCCCAGTTTGACCCATTTAGCAGAAGTCAGCCTGTTTAAGGCTCTGATATCTATTCTGTGTGACTTACAGCAGTTATGACATGGTCTGATTTTCTCACCCAATAAAGGAATATTTCATATATCAGTCGACTCTTCATTCTATCAGACACAGTTATCACAGCTCCTACATTTGCTTTTTACACATATATGTAAGCACTGAGCCAAATTTAGTACCAACATATTAAATGAACAATATTTGTCTCTTATATATGATACATCTATATACACACTGTCACAGATACTTGTCTGTGAGTGAAGTGATTAATATAATAACTATAATATTGGCCATATTATATTTACATTACCACAGTGAGATGACTTTAGTCTCATGAACAACATCAGCTAATTGTTATTTACAGCTAATCTTAAACGACTGTTCAGCACAGAAATGAAGCCCAACAATCATGTTTCACAGTCCTGTGGTCTCAGCCTCAGATACTCATCAAATCACACAGAGCTCATGTAGAAACAAATGAACTAAATATGTTCTCCTTCATTTCTGTCAAACAAAGCTGTATGAAACGTTTCCAGCTGTTAGTATCATGGTTGCTAGGCAACCTGGGCAGCGCGACGGAGGCTAGACGTCCCATTTCACGAGCCTCGCACTTCGGCCTTAGCGGTCTTTGAGTACGCGGCCCTTGAGGACTTTAAAGCTGCAGAACCTGAATCGGGATACAGCCATGATGATCTCCAGCCTCGTGCTCGCCAACATTCTCACCTGAGTTAAGAAGACGATCACTGAAATGGTCTCAGCAGGTCCTTTGATGACAGCAATGAAATGCAGTGGTAAGGCTTTTTGGGGATTAAGTTCGTTTTCATGGCAAAGAAGGACGATGCAGTTCATCTGATCACTCCTCATAACATTCTGGAGTGCAGGCAAAATGCTATTATAAAAACTTAAGCAGCAACTTCTCCAGGTTCCAATATTTATGCAATTCTCAAACCTTTTGGCCACGACTGTATAACCTCTTCTGAAGTTTAGTGGATATTATACATGGTTATGCTCAGGATGTGTCGGCCAGTTTCCACTGGAAACGCCTTTTGGTTAAACTGTCAGCGAGGAATTTGCATTTGCACTGTTACATTTTTATATAACTTTAATGCACATAAACAACAGCTGCTTGTTTCAGTGAAAATACATTGATGGGTTTTTAATAAAGTTGTGCAGCTGTAAAGTATTTTGTCTGGTGTCAATTCTATCGTCAGCTACATCGTTATGGCAAATGTTCAAATGTATATGGTGATAAATATCTTTGGTCATATGGTCCTGCTCTGTCTGTCACCTTCTGTGTTGAGCTCATTGTTTCCTCTGTAGTGGCTGAGCTGAGTCCAAGTAGCTGAAAATGTTCCTCTGCTGCTCCGTCAGACTCTCCTCCTCCTGCTGATCAGCTGGGACACAAAACAGATCTTTGTTAGGCTCCACACTGCACTGAAGAGTCAAAGTGTCTCATATGTTCATCTGACAAGTAAAAGAACACATTTTTGTTTCCCGAGGTGGGCAACTTGTTGGAAACAAACACAAAAGCTTTGAGCACTGATACCTGCCATTGCTGCCATTGAAAGATGCAACGCCAGCAATGTGGATTGTCAAGACTCAAACCAATCATCAAGCAAAGACAACAGGGATCATTTGTTTCTGTTTATTTAGCATTCACAGCATTTGTAGTTGCCTTCTGTGCAGGGGAAGTCCACGCACACTGTGTGGTACCGCCATCCGCAGAAGGTGCATTCAACCTCTGTAAGAGAAACGAGGTTGTCTGAGACTGAAATGATATTCACTAAAGAAGTGGTGATTTGTAAAACTTCAAGTGTATGATAAGGTGAAAACAAATACACAACTGCATGTCATGTAGTTGAAGGTTTTTTTTCCTTTGGAAGACCGGAAAACACTGAAAGTTACAAATTAGTCCTTTATTTATCCAGGTAAAAAAAAATCTCATTGAGATTAAAAATCTCATTTCCAAGAGAGACCTGGCGTCATGGCAACACAAGTCACATACCACACAGGTATATAACATTTAAAACAAACACAATATCCCAACATGTGTAACAAATGTATTGTGCTTGAAACAAATTCAGAATAGGTGATAAAGCAGCTGCACATGTGTGTCACGAGTAAATCTGGCTGTATAACAAACAGAAACAAGTGATGCTGCTGTCTTTGCTCAATGGTTGGTTTGAGTCTTGACAATCCACATTGCTGCCATCTTTCAATATGTTGAATGCACCAGTGTAAGTGCAGCCACTCAGACTCAATGTGTTCATAGAAACAGGTGCAGATGTGTCACGAGTTCATCCAGCAGTAGCTATGGCACTTGGCCACAGGGGGCAGCAGTGGACTGACCTGCATTCGAGACTGCTCCAGCTGCTCTGTGACAGTCAGTAGATCTGCTACAAATTGCAGATCATATGCAAGTTTTGGAAATGACATTATAAATATTCCTAACTTAGCCACGGCAGCATTGTTGATGTATTACCTATATACTACAAATTATTCCACCTGCTGAAAAGTGGATCTAATGTGGGCGGACTCACACTTAGCAAATAAACCTGTGATGTGAGAATGTAATCAAACTGTTGATCAGAGGCAAAGTAATTTAAAGTTTATGATGCTATCGTCTAATGTTAGCTGACATGATGTTAGCTTGTAAACTTATGTTGTTGTCTGGGTCTCATGTCTGATCTGATGATAATAACTGTGACAACACAGAGATTAAATAAAGGACGTTGGTGGGACTTCTTATGTTAGAACTACAACTTCAGTTAAGGAGTGAGACGTAAGGTGACAAGGAGAATGAAGAGAATGAGAAAGAAGTAACTGGGAAGAGAAAATGAAAACAAAAATTTGAAATGATCAAATTTGTGTTAACAGATGATGGTGATTTTAGAAATTCAAGTAATTTAAAGGTTTTATCCTATTTGCTGTTGTTTTTTTCATATTCTTCTATTTGCAAGAGGTTATTAATAAAACAGGTTCTCTTTCTGGTTTCTCTTTTTGGACGCACTCTCTACAGCTTATCACATCCAAAATGGCGGATGTCAAGTACAAAACCTCGACAGAAACAATCAGCAAGAATTTTAGCATCAGTCCAAAATAAAACTGTCCAACTACAGAGTTTTAAAATCCAACTAAACTATGAACAGAGATCTTTTACAAATAGGCTATTGATGAGATGACAGTGGTAACAAAAACGTACACATCCGCGCACACAGACAAAATGGCGGGAGAGCGTTTAACGGTCGACCTCATGAGTCCGTTACCGTGAACTATGGAGCGGCAGATTTGTGCTGGAACTGAGCTGCACACAGCTGATGTTAGCCAGGAAACATTACACACTGCTAACGTTACCTTCGCACGGAGCTCCACACGGAGACGATCAGCGTCAGGCACAAACACCAAGTTCAGAAAAGAGGAACTTTGAGCAGGAAGGAAAGAGTCAGAGCGGCGTTTGAGGACACGTTTACAACCACGAACATCAGAATCTGTCTGTGCTGCATTCAAGTGCAAGTTGGAAACTCACTAATCTCTGTCATGTTGTCCAAAGATGATTTATTTCTGCTGGTTTTCCTGTTTGAAACACAAACATGTGTCAGCACTTTGTTGTTCTTCACCCTGCAGCATTTGAATATTTCAGGAGTAAACTGATCATAAATTCATGAAGTCATGACTGAAAGTGCAGACTGAGAGTGGATCACATGATGTTTGAGGTGTGTCATGTGACATGTTCAGTATTGTCACACATGTCTAGATTGTCCCTGATATCATAGCTGCTCAAACACTGATGATTATATTTGAAGAATTATTCCTGATGGCAGCAAAGTTTGAATGGAGCTCTCTGTCTGTGCTGATTTGTCGCCCTCTGGAGGTCAAAGCACAAACTGCATGATGTCACTGTAACCACCACGGTGACAGGAAGTGTTCTTAAATGATGAAATATGTCAGTGATGCTGATAGTGTGTTCATCACAGACGTTCAGGCTTCATGTTGACATGAATCAAAGTTAATGTCATTATGGACCAAGGACAGTACTCTGGGTCTCCTGCAGAACAACTCGAGCTGTGATACCTGAATGAAGAGCCTCTGCTGCTTTAAAGAAGGAGGCTCGAGGCAGCGGTGAGGTGCAGACCAACCAGCTTTTATTCAGCAACTTTAACAGAAGGATCAGAAAAATAAAACTATACAGCACAGTGATGCTGACTGAAGCCACAGTATTAAACTAAACAAGCATCTGATCATCTTTAACAACATCTAATAAATAATGACAACTATTTAATCCTGTATTTCCTACAATAAAGCCTGTTCAGATATTTGTTGCTGATGGAAATGTAAAACAACAACAACAACAACCTTTATTTATAGAGCACATTAAAAGCCTAGGCATACCAAAGTGCTTTACAGAAAAACAATAAAATAATACAGTTAAGAACATTAATATCAAATATAATAAGAACAGCAGACAATGTTCACAGTAGAAAGCCACTAATAAAATGGACTGCAGCACATAGATTATAGCAGACCCAGTGCCGCATGATAGAGAACACCAATAATGAAGGAATAGTAAAAAGTTAATGCAATAGGTCGCAGTTAACAGTCAGCATTTAACGGGTAGAAAAGGCAAGTTCAAAAAGATAAGTTTTAAGGCGTGCTTTAAAAGAAAAAATAGAATCAGACTCCCGAATGCCAATCGGGAGGCTGTTCCATAACTCAGGTGCAGCAAAGGCAAACGATCGATCGCCTCTAGATTTCAACCGAGATCTGGGCTGAACTAACAATAACTGCGAGGATGACCTTAAAGCCCTGGCAGGGACATAAGGGTTTAAAAGTTCCTTAAGATAGGTTGGTGCAGTATTATTGATAATTTTAAAAGTAAGCAGCAAAATTTTAAATTGAATACGGTATTTGATAGGCAGCCAATGCAGCTCAGCAAGAACCGGAGTAATATGGTCAAACTTCTTGGTTTTAGTTAGAATACGTGCCGCAGCATTCTGAACTGTCTGTAATCTATGTAGAAGGGTAGCATGGAGACCAGAATAGAGTGAGTTACAGTAATCTAGTCTTGACGTTACAAAAGCATGAATGAGCTTTTCTAAGTCATTATACGGGATATAGTGTCTGGCCCTGGAGATGAGACGAAGCTGATAAAAACTAGATCTGACAACAGCAGACACCTGTTTATCAAGTTTAAAGGAGCTGTCAAACAAGACACCCAGATTCCTGACAGTATCAGAGAAAGAACTAGTAAGAAAGCCAAAGGCATCTTGAAGTTTGGCGCGAAGGGCATTACTGCCAAAAATCATGATTTCAGTCTTTTTTTCATTGAGAATAAGAGTATTTGCCAACAGCCATTTCTTGACCTCACTCATGCACTCACGAAAGTTATTTAAAGATAAAGCGAGATCATCATGTAACTCAAAATAAATCTGGATGTCATCCGCATAATAGTGAAAAGCAATGTGGTATTTCTCAAAGATAGCGCTTAAAGGAAGCATATACAGTGAGAAAAGGGTCGGGCCTAACACAGAACCCTGGGGGACACCACAGCAAACAGGTACAGGGGAAGAGGAAGATGAGGCCAGATGTACCGAAGAAAGCCGATTGGAGAGGTAAGATTTGAACCAGTCCAAGGCAGTGCCCTTAATGCCAACAGAGTGCTCTAATCTTGCGACTAGGATGTTATGGTCAACCATATCAAATGCAGATGAAAGATCCAATAGAACTAAAACAGAAGGACGACCATTATCAGCCATAAGTAAAAGATCATTAAAAACACGAAGCAGCGCTGATTCAGTGCTATGATGTTGTTTAAAGGCTGATTGGAATTTATCATTTATATTATTCTCGTCTAGGTAGGTCTGCAGTTGAAGTAGAACCACCTTCTCAAGGATTTTAGCCAAGAAAGGAAGCTTGGAAATCGGTCTATAGTTGGCAAAATCACTATGATCCAGGTTATTTTTCTTTAAAACGGGTTGAATAAAAGCATGTTTAAGAACTGAAGGTACATAACCAGAAAGCAAGGAGAGGTTCAATATAGACAATAGACAGGGTCCAATTACATTAAAACAATCCTTGACTATACGAGATGGAAGAACATCATGTACACAATTAGTATTGTTTAGTTTCTCAGTTATACGCTTCAGAGTGGGAAGTGAAATTAATTCAAATTGATGTAAGGCAGCAGAACAGTCAGGATTAGACATACTGTCAGCCACCAAAGGAAGCGTAGATCTAAGAGATAAAACTTTATCTAGAAAGTAGTTTGAAAATTTTTCACAGAGACCTGGGGAGCACGAGAGTGGCATAGAGGGACGAGGATTCACCACTGAGTTAAAAATTTTAAATAGGATGCGAGGATTGTCACCATTAGAAGTAATAATCTTAGCGAAGAAGGCTGCTTTAGCCATTCTGGCAGCAGATTGGAATTTCGAGCGGCTAATACGTAAAATGTCATATGATGACTGGAGTCTATCATTCCTCCACCTCCTCTCATCGCGCCTGCACAAACGCCGTAGAACACGGACAGAGTCGTTTAACCAGCATTGCGAGTAGGTTCTGGGGCGTTTGTGTTTGATAGGTGCAATAGTGTTAAGAATCGAGGAACATGTAGTTAAAAAAGTATTGGTAAAATTCTCAAGTGTGTGTGGGATAAAACAGTCCGACATATTAAATGAAGAATTAACAAAAGATGTAGAGAAGTTGACCACAGTATCGGCGTTAATAGTCCGAGTAGGATGGAGAGGAACCTCCAAGTAAGGGTCAGCGATACCCAGGTCAACGTCAAAGATGACCGGGGAATGATCAGAAAGTCCAGTATTTCTAATTTCCTTAATGCATATATCCACGTTAAATGAAAAAACCAGATCAAGGGTGTGACCCTTAACATGAGTAGGTTCATTTACCCACTGGGTAAGATTAAAAGAGTCAGTCAGTGCAGAAAAATCTTTAGACAGGTGGTCATCCATACAACAAACATGAATATTGAAGTCACCAGAAATAACTACAGAATCATATTTAAAAAGAATAGAACCCAAAAAATCTGCAAATTCAGAAATGAACATCTTATGATATTTAGGCGGACGATAAGCCACGACACACAGAGTAGTTCGAGGGCCAGTCAATTCCAATAGCTGAGCTTCAAAGCTAGAATAGGTTGGGGAGGGTAGCAGCCGTGCCTCAAGTTTATTTCTAAAAACCGAGGCTAAGCCACCACCTCTACCAGTAAGCCTCGATGAGCTAAAAAAGGCACAGTCAGAAGGGAGAAGTTCAGAGAAGGGGATGAACTCACCCAGAGAGGTCCATGTCTCAGTCAAAAATAAAACATCCAGACCCGAGGAGAGAAAAAAATCATTTAAGAGGAAGGCCTTATTAGAAAGAGACCTAACATTAAATAAGGCCATCCGAGTCCGAGGAGTCCTGTCCTTAGTAGTAGCTCGTTTGAGGGTACTGAGGTTGTTTTGCTGAACACCACGGCCAGGCAGTGATATCCAAGAACGAGCAGAGTGGAAGGCCACTGGACAGGCAGGATAGGACTGAGGGCCAACGGGACATATCCAACGGTGGTTGAGCAGTTTAGCCGCAAAGCGGCTACCAAGATGGTGGATGAAACGAGAAAATTCACAGCTAGTAGGGGGGTAATCCGTAGCCATGGCTCTGATATAAGCCTTGAAGCGGACACGGACACCACTCCTTCTACCCCGTCTCCTGGGGCGTATCCTGCGGGGCATGTGAAGAGGTAAATCGGTCAGATGAGTGGGAGAGACGGGCATCAGGGGAATGGCATCACCCGCGGTCCCAAGACAGTTCGGTCGTTGAGAACAGGAGAAACGAAGATTCAGGAGCGTGTTTCTATCATAGGTTATTAGCGTACAATCACCTAGAGAACAAAGTGCCAAAGATAAAGACACAAGGAGTACAACGCCGAGGCGCAGACGGAGTCGAAGACGGCCAGCCATGCACACCGGCGCCATCTTGGATGGATAAAAGGCTCCCAGGAACCAAAGGACAAAAACAGAGGCAACAGTCACAGCTGCAAAGGATCCCCTAACACATAAACTGGTTCGAAGATATTTTCTAGCTCTGCAGAGGAGCTTGATTGCACGGACAGTAAAAAGTGGATTCAATAACAGCAGCGAGCGCTGAGTGATATAACGGTGCTGCGAGCAGCAGTGCAAAGGCTCACACAGAGACAGCAGCTACACTGTGTGTGGATGTGATCCACAGTCACAGCTGTGGGTTTCAGTCAGTGTGTCTCTAACTTCATGGTCACATTTCAAAGCTTATTGGAGCCAGAAGATGTTCAAGTAAAAGATTTATTGCTGTACTCGTCTACCAGGATAACAGGAGGTTCATAAAGCTGTGTAATACTTCAGCTTTCCATCATGGAGTAGTAGTTGTGTCCCTTTGTGTTTATTAGTGTGTTCACACGTCTACTTTAACTTCACTCTGTAATGAAAGGATTCAAATCACTGATAAATACATACATGCTGACTCTGAGTCTCAGTGAAGGAGGAAAGGATGGATGAAGGCAGCCTAGTGTGGGTCATGTGTGTCCAGCAGTCATCCAGGGCCTGGATCCATCTGTAACAGGAAGACAAAGTCCAGCCTGTAATCATCCTATCAGGCACAGCGTTTCCATCCAGCATCCTGACGACGCTAACAACCCGTCAAACGTCTCCTCTGGTCCACAGAAGTCACACTTCCTGTGTCATGTTTACCTTTTTAAGTGTGCTATTCAAGCCTGTGTGACCAACTCTGACTCTCCAGATTCCATCCTGGTCTCTGCTGCAGCTTCTTCTACACGACTGTTTTCTGTATAATAATATCTGCCTTTCCCGTCTCTGTCCCAGTGTGCCTGCCACTCGTCCTTCATCTTTACCTTCATTATACTCTTCACCTCACTTTCACTGTATTTTATAGTCAAACCTGCACGACTTCTTCTTGCTGCACCTTTTTAAACTTATCGTCCTGTTCATTGCATCAACACCGATATTCACAGGGAGCCATAAGAAATCCACTTCTATCCCTCTGTGTTTGATTCTATACAGTAAATGAAGTATATCAAAAACAATATGTTGCCTAGAGTCTGAAGACATATCACCTGTGCTCACTAGCACGCTGCTAGAGTCCCAGCAAACCACATACCTCCATATTAGTGCGTCCTCCACCCAGTTCAAGCCAGTAACATCACTACCAGCTCCCAGTATAAACTGCCACATCATCTGTAATTCTTTTACTCATCACCAAACTTATTTGTGGGAGAACAAATGCAGCAGCCGTTCTTTTATCTGACAGTGTTGACGCATCAGTAAATATCCTCACATGACCTGAGGACTTTCCCACTATATGAACCTGCTTTTAGTCGCCCCTCCTCCCTCGCCACAAGCTTCCTTTACAACATAACTTATAAAAAACAACTTTATTGACAATCAGCAATAACAATTACAGACAGTCTAGAAGAAGAATCACATGATCAAGGAGCAGAAGTTTATGGTTTTAATAGCTTTTTCATTTTGGGAAAGTTTTAAAAACATTGTTGGGTTTTCTTTCTAAAGCGTTGAAAGGACGGCTTTGCATCAGAAAAGTAAGATCAGCAAATGAATCCATTAAAGTTCTTTTGCCTTGTTTGCAAAAGAAGCCAAACAACATTTGTGTCACAAAGAGAGACTTCAGAACAGATCAAAGATCACAAACATCAGGCACTGGTGGAAACAGCCAAACACAGAAACAGAGGCACCAGCAGGTGAAGGAGGCCTGTTGTAGAAATGACTCTGAGTGCTCAGGTAGAAACGCATGAAGAACCAGTGCGTCTAATATTTGGAGACCAATCTGTGTTTGAGCGTCCTGGATGAAACACAGATCATGTTGCAGAGCGAGGACGTCGTCTTTCCTCCCGAGTGTGTAACTACAGGACGTGTGCAGCAGGTTTAATCGTCCTCCTGACAGTTACTGATGAACGAGTCCTTCAGGGAGGCTCCAGGATCACTGTGGCTTTTACCAGCTGCTGCAAAACTGAGAGGTGTTGCTGCTTCATGTGTGAAGATGTTTGCATGGCTTTAACAGTGCAGACGTTCCTCATGTGCACCCATTTCATATGTTTTATTGTGATGTTTAGTAACATCTGCTTCCCTCCTTCAGGCAGACGATAAAGTGAGCTCAGCCTTAAACATGTGGAGAGAACGTTTGACCGACAGTCCTGGGACGACTGCAGAACAATGGTTTGTTTTTAATGATAAAGTTTCATAATGGAAATAAATGCTGAGCCTGTTTCATGATGTTGGCCCTGCAGCATCAGGCAGGATTAATACTGTAACAAACGTGTGTCACAGTTATAATGACTTTAAATGAAGACTTGGGTTGGATGGAGATGTCAGCTGGATTTGTGCTGACTGTCACTTTAAATGTTTTCAGTTCAGCTTCTAAATCTACTTTTGTATAATGTTTGCTGAGTTTTGCACTTCATGACGCTTTTAAGAAGAGCCAATAAATCCTGACTTTACACAAAAATAAAGGTTTAATGTGTTTAGTGTGACAGTGGAGGAGAGCGCACATAATAAGAGTCATTAACAGAATGGTGACAATTATAATCTGTCTCATTTTAGGAGCAGCTCACAGGCACAACAGACTACAGAGCAACCAAAGCACCAGTTAAACGTCCATGTGACCGGCTTACAGCCAATGAACAATCAGTCCCCACTGTCCCCACCAACATCACTGTACTGGAAAGACTGTGCTGCCATGGTCAGAGATGAACTGGTACTAAAATGTAAGGCAGCTGATGTGTGTGGCCTTAGCAGCACAAATGCATCACGGCTGCAACGCTGCAGTGTGTTTAAACATTTGAACATTTCTGTGGCTTCAAACCAGCAGCTGCTCTGTACTCAGTCGTGTTTGTGTGTCTGTCAAAGTGATTGTTGTCTTTAAAAAGCCTTTTGTGTTGAGTTTTGTGAGCCGAGCTTCTCTGTAGTCTAAGCTGAGTCGATATATTTGATTCCATGTTTGGTGTGATTTTCAAAGTCAGCAGCAGCAAACGCTGAACAAGCAAAGTTTGGGCCCATCAGAGACAGCAGTGGACCTGCTGACCTGTAGGTGTTGGAGGTGTTTGTGTGCAGCTGTGGGTCAGTCAGCTTTATTTCACTTATCCATGACAGAGCGCTGTTAGCTGTGAGTTAGCATCCACTGAGCTGTTTCATCTACTCTGTCACTGCCAGCAAGCAGAGCCCAGGGTTGGCTTCAGAAGCTGGACGTGGCCTTGCTCAAGGGCACTTTAGCAGCACGTTCCCAGCAGTAACAGAGGGATTCAAACTGGTGACCCTGGAGTAGGAATCACCCAGAAAAGTCACCTTATGCCAGAAGTTTTAGTGAGACGGGAACAACATTACAGCTCTGATGTCATTGACCTGTGCAGTGAGGACATATTGAACTGTGAGGACACAGCTTATAGGTTCAACACTGACCCTGGGTCAGCATGTGCAGGTGACATGGTGTTGGTGTCACCACTACAGACAGCTCAGGTTCAACTGGTTCTTCTTTGATTTGCTTCTATAGCACAAAGGTTGACACCAGTCTGGTCCAGTTAGCATCTGAATCCATAAACGTGTGAGCTCGTCCCACCAGAGGACGTCAGCATCATGGGGATAATGTCTACAGCAGGAAAACACAGGGACAGTTGGGTTTGCTGCACATCTGGAACACACAGTTAGCTCAGATATGTTCATGTCGCTAACACCAATACAGTGACTGAGTGCTCTATAGCAGCTAATGCTAACAACTGTAACACTGCTGTTTGTCATGGTTTTCAGACCAAATGATAACAAACGTTGGGAAAAGTGAAATATTGGAACATGAAATCATAAATTATTACATTTAAACAACAATAATACAGCTAAATTTCCCCTGTTGGCTCATAAGCTGCTCACCTGGATGCTACATCAGTGCAGTCCTCTCTGAACATTAGATAATCAACACACACACACTTATTGTTGAGAGGCTGACTTCACTAAACTCACAGAAACTCTTAAGAAGCTCCTCAAATGATGACTTTGGAGTTTTGTGTTACTGTCAGTGTATAAAAGCTAGAAAAGGAAGAAAAGCAGGAGAAATGATCAAAGTGCTGCTGTGTGCAGGAAGAACTACAACATGTTAGTGAGAAACACAAACAGGGTGTGAAACACACTCCAGAGGAAACGCTGTGTGCAGGCTGTCTGTGACTTCCTGTATCTCTGCCACAGACTGGGACAGACACCAGTGAAACCAGTCACTGTGGTCATGTGCTTGTAGCCAGCAGCCTGTGATGTGAGGCTGCTTGAGTCAGTCGTCTGCTTCCACCATGTAAACCTTGGTGTCTCCTACATGCACAGATGTTTCCTACAGACTGTGCTGCTCCAGCTGTCACACAGATGTTGAATCAGCAACATCTGTGTCACGTCCTCCCTGGTCCCACAGATAACAGGCTGCATACAAGAGGCTCACCTCTGCTACCTGCTGCTCCACTCCCCATCGCTGTTTTGGTCAGCAGGTAAAGGTGAAGCCTGGGACATGGAAGCCTTTACAGCAGAGCTTCATGGGCCTGTCCAGCAGCAGGCTGAGGAGAGAAAGGTGACAGAGTTCGCTGTTACAAACAGTTTCTCAGCTTTGATCTAAAAGAGCTTCTTTCCTGTTAAAGCAGCTGAGAGTGAGCACATGTTCTCCCCCTGAGGTTCTCATGACAGAGGAAGAACTCACAGCTGAGGAGGACCAGGATCTCCATCCACTCACAGTCCCTGCAAACAAAACCACCATTTGAACTTTAACATTTGTTGTCAGTTCTTGTGTCACTCAGCACATCTCAGCTGTTCCTCTGAGTTTCTTCTGAAAGTCTTCCTGTGATTGGCTGTTCACAGACACATGACTACATGAATCAGCTCCACATGTTCTCAGCAGCAACATCTGGGCAGCTGTGACAGGTTAAAGACAACATGTTTCTAAGTGCAATTAGAAGAAGAAGCCAGTAAAGACGCGTCTGTGATGCAAAGCAACAGAAGAGCAACGTGAGCCACAGTAAGTGATGGAGGATGAACTGGTCCTGTCTCTGTTGGTGGGCTCGTATACTGGCAGGAAGGAAGCTTCTCTGGGATTTCTCCCTCAGCACCAGTGAAGCCTCTGTTTCTGTCACTATTGTCTCTTTGAACTGTGATTATTTTGTGCTTTCACAGCATTTTCCTGTTTCATGGTGTTTTAGAAGCAGCAGTGTGTGTGAGCTCTCAGGGCCACCGTCCATCCTGTATACTTGTTGTTTGTAGTGTCACCAGTGCAGTGATGACCACAGGGTGGCGCTGTGCTGCATCACAGGCAGCCTGAGCTGGGCCTGTTCCATATAACATATATATCAGATGATGATATGAAACATCGTTTGTTTCATGGTGTAAAATATGTTACATGGTTGTGATGCTCACTGTAGTGTCTGTATTAAAGTTCTCTCTTTCTCTTATATTTAATATAAACACACTACGGACGCTCGTTAGCAACAACGCCGGTAAAACCATCGCGTGGCTCCGCCGTCCGCTTCTTTATTTTCCACATAAACCTTTCACAATAAAGCTCAAGATCCTATTGAGACTTTTCAAAATAAAAGGAATCACATGAAAGAGCATGCAGAGAGTTTAGGGATGAAAAGCCAAAAAGAGCCGTCAGGGGCTAAAACATGAATGTTACAACAGGCTTTTCCCCGCAGCACGCCGTGTGATAAATACTCACAAAGACTCACAAACGTGTCGTTTCATGCGTCGGTCAAACACTCGACACCCAGCAAGAAACACTTCAGGGAAGTTCATCTGCCCGAGATTCAGAAAATCGCCATAAACGCTCCATATTCACCTTTACATGGAATATAAAGGAAAAGAAGAAACACAGTGCTGTGTCAGCGTTAGACATATAGATATATCCTTGCTTTTAATACATTTGAAGGTGGGTGGGAGAGGTGCTTCTCCGCGTAGTCTACGGTCTCTTTGGGATCGGTAAAGCTTTTCCTCACATCACCATGGGTCACTAACAGCTTTGCAGGGTATAGCAGTCTGTACCTGACGCCGGTCATCCCACGTAGTCTTCCTCTCATATTTGCAAATGCGGCTCTGCGTTTCCAACAGAGGGAGGGAAATCTGGGAGGATGTTTATTTTAAAAACCCTTATACATCAGGTTCTTGTTCTCTGCAGCTTTCAGCAGAATTTCCTCACCAATGTGGTAGTAGTGCAATCTCAAGATGATGGGCCGAGGAAGATGACTTTGTTTGGGACGCTGGCGATTCGCTCTATGTGCTCGATCGATGAGTGGCTTCTCCTCGAGAGATAGCGCCTCCGCCAACAGGTGTGAACCAACTCAGTCATCTTGGGTCCCTCTGTGCCTTCTGGTATTCCTGCAGTTCTTAAATGATTCCTCCTGGAGTGCCTCAAGAGCTCCACATCTCTCATCTAACTTCTTTACCTCCGCAGACAAACGCTCCACAGTGGCCTGGAGAGTGGCGATGGTGTCAGAGTGGTTCGAGGCACAGTCCTGCAGTTCAGTCAAAGTGTTATCATGCCTGGCCACGTCGCTTTTTATGTCCGAAATTGAGGGCTGGATGCTCTGGTTCAAGGATGATATCTCGCCTCCTATGGTGGTAGAAATCTCTAATATGCAAGTGTCCAGTGCTAGTTAGTTAGTTCTAGTTCTAGTGGTTAGTGGGGCTTTATTTGATGATTCTAGTGTGTGTTACATTGTTGTCATATTGTTGAGTCGCAGAGCTGCACAGTGTTACAGTTTCTGTAGAGTCTGGTATAAGGAACTCAGATCCCTCTGTGAATAATGTTCACTGAAACTGATCTGTAGTTAATGAACTAGTCAGGATTTACACTAGAGAATGTTTCTGCCATTACATGGCCTGTATTTGTAGAGCGCTTTACTCGTCCCTAAGGACCCCAAAGTGCTTTTTTGCCCAAGGACACAACGACCGAGACTGTCCAAGCCGGGGCTCGAACCGGCAACCTTCCGATTACAAGACGAGCTGCCAACTCTTGAGCCACGATCGGCCCACATATTGTTGTCTTTTGTTGCAGACACCAAGTGTTGAGATCCTGTCTCAACCTCCTACATTCTTCCAGCAGGTTACACATTATTTTTTGTATTTGGAATCAAATATATGTGTCAGTTGGGCCTAGTGCAGG
Source organism: Astatotilapia calliptera (assembly GCF_964374335.1). NCBI lineage: Eukaryota > Metazoa > Chordata > Actinopteri > Cichliformes > Cichlidae > Astatotilapia > Astatotilapia calliptera. Next base: position 6,111,982 of record NC_137424.1, on the reverse strand, counting down.
GGTCAGCAACCTTTAACACCCAAAGAGCCTTTTGGACCCGGTTTCCACGCAAAGGGTCAGGGTTCGGGAAAACACTGGGAGCCGCAAATACTTTGTGACATCTAAAATGAAGATAACACTGTGTATATTGTTTTTACCTTTATGCTTTGTGTGAACAACTACAGTGTGTTGCTTATGAAATCCATGAAGTGCTACAGAGAAAATTACATTTGATTTATGTAATGAACACATTTTGAGCTCTTAAAGAAATATAACAAAGGAAAGCTGAACTACAATGATCCATGTAGCAAACACAAACTGTTATATCGCCTTTGGGCTTTTGGAGCCTCGACCTGACTTTTAAAAAAAGCGCGTTCATGCAAACATCGTCGGGTCTGCCGTGATATGTTTACAACGGGACTTCTGCTCCTGAACCTCTGCGCACAGCGTCTGCAGGTCGGGGCTGTACGAAGTCACTTTATCTCTACAGGACTGTGAGCTGTCGTCTGTGAGGCGTGAGCGTGTTTGTTTGAACACAGTTCACGGTGGAGAACAGCTGCTGACATAATGTGGATCCAAGATCCATAACTGGCCTACCTGGGGCTGAAAGTCTCCATAAATGCAGGCGTTTCGGCGGCTACACCGGCTTCCACGAGTGTGACGCTTATTTTGAGAAAATAATAGAATATAAATGTATTTTTATATTTCAATATCACAATAATCTTCCAATGTAGAACTACAAGTTAAAAAAGAAGTAACATAAATCAAATCCACTTCAGCTAAATACTTCTCATTTATTTCCATCTTACATGCTGTGACTGCAGCCATTCCCACATCTCTGTGAATGGGACTCATGGACATGGATCAGTGGTTGTTGATCAATGGTCCTGAGAATCTGCATAATTAAGATGAAGGAACGGAGCTCCCAGCCCATCGTTCCTGCAGCTGCTTTCAGTCTTTATGCAAATGTCCTGTTTGTAAGACTGAAACCTGCAGCTGAGACTGAAGACGTCACCTGATGATGACGACACGTTTCTCCCACAAAACGCTGCGTCCAGATGAACAGAAGCAACAGACTCACTTTCCTGGATGATTGAGATGCATCAAGACTTCATTGTGTGTTACTTCTCATTCAGCACAGACACATTATTCCTGTTAGGTCATGTCAGCTGTCACTCAGTACAAGCACAACTGTGAACAACACAAACTTCTCTTCAATGTGTCACAGAAACACTAAGTGTGAGAGCCTGTATGACACACAGGACAGACTGTAAGCTCTGCTGGCTGCACAGCACTTTGTAGCAGTTTTCCAACATGTCCTCCACCCGTGATGTCAGTGGTGGGACCCCAGTCACAGCACTCAGCACCACCTCCTTTAAATGGATTTTATAGCAGTTCCTCCCGTTACTCGGTGCAACGCTTCTTAAATGTGTTTTTGCAGGATAAAACACAGCAGGTGGTGTAGAGAGGACGTCAGCTGACGGAGCAGAGGGAGGCAGACTGTGGATAAATGACAGAGTGAGAGGAGAGCAACCATGACAGAAGCACAGGTGTGGCAGATAGAAGTGGCTTTATAGACACTTATTGTCAGTCCTCGTGCATGCTGTGGAAATAAGTGTCTGTGTCATGAGGTGACATGTGAGCTTATCTTTGGTCAATAAAGCTGAACGACCAGTTTTCACTTTGCTTGTTACGCTTGTTTAGTGACGTCTGGGTTTCTGTGGAGCCCGAATTTTGATGAGTTCTGGTGAAATCATCTGAGATCATCTGAGCATCGGTGAAGAGTCAGCAGAGAAAGTGTGGGACAGAAGTTTGCTTTGGACACATGGACTGAAATCAAAAAGTAACAAACAGGATTTCCAATGGACAGTATGGAGAAGTGAAAGTACACAAAGGCTGTGCTGGAACACGTGTGTTACACTTTTTGACAGCTGAGAACAAAACACAATATTTTGCATCATCTCTGCAGTGTCTCTTCTTTCCTCTGCTGTTGTGCTTTTAGCTCCAAACTGTTTCAAATGGTTTGTCAGCAAGCTGACCTCTGACCTCTGCAGTACTAACTCCTGACCCGTACAAAGAGCGGGCGTTTCTGACCTTTGACCTGCAGCTGTATGTCTCTCAGTCTCAGTTCTTCTCTCCGTCACTGATGGAGCAGGTGTAGTTGCTGCTGACAGTCAGTCGTTTGTTTTCTCAGAGTGAGGCTGAAGTCTGAACTGTTCAGAGCATCAGGTCTCATCAACGTGCGCTGCTGTAACGCCGCTTTGTCCTCTGAGATCACCAGGTATGAAACCTGAGTGCTGACAGAGCAGCATGTTCCCCCTCATTCACCTCCACCACCACAGCCAAGGCATGCTGGGAAACTGAGGACACACAGACGGAGAACTGAAGTGTCTGCTGTGTGTTCATCTCAGAGTCCTCACAGGTGACACATTAGCTCCAGAACACCAAGCCAGGTGTTTGAAGCCTGACAGGGATTCTTCCCATCCAGAGGGAGGATTTAGCTGCACAACAATGAACATTAGTGTGTAGTTTAGAAACACAGACTGTGCCTGCACTGCATCTAGTGAAGAAAAGTGTTACTGCCAGAGAACCAGGCTCCTTTAAAGCAGCTGATATTAAGGTTGAAAAATCAACAATAAGCTGATGTAATCAACGTTTCACAAAATGGTCAGCAGCTAAAATCTGGAGCCGTTCTTTGGTGGTAATTAACAGTTTGTTCTTGTTAGCTAATTATGTCATTAAAGGTAGCAGCAGAAGCCTTGTGTTGAAAGCCCATTCACTCACACATTCACACAGTATGTGTGTGTCTGTGTTACACTGTGGACATCCCTTCTGTTGGAGCGCCATCTTGTGGCAGGTTTAAGAAATGTTCTTCTTGTAAATCCAAACTGATGCACCTCCATAGCAGACTGTGGAGGCTTTCAGTGACATGAAGACTTGATTTATACTGTCATATTCTCCTGTTACACAAAGCACAGCACGCTGAACATGGATGAACTGAAACTCCCAGCATCTGACTGAGGAAAAGCACAAATCATTCTCACACTGACTCCTGCTTGATTTTAGATTTGCTTTCAAATCCTCACACTTTCATATGAAGCACTAAATGGGCTCCAGACTGTTTATCTCAGCTTCCTGTCAAACACACTGCTGCTCACACCGAGGCTCAGTTTACTCCTCCAGCCTGGCTTAACCTGCTGTCTGTTAAAAACAGTCCCACACTCCTCTGTTTAATCCTTCTGATCAGACTCTTTGATTTTGTATTGTTTTTACCTGAAGTTGTGTTTTTGACATGGTTCTGTCTGTGAAATAAAGCTCACACACACACTGCTACAGTCCTTCATACACTTAGAAACGAAGCTGCTCCTTTCCTCAGTGCTGACACATAAAGAAGAGTTGCTTTTATATCCAACACGTCTCTGTTCCAGAAAACAGCTTCAGCAGCCTCTGAGTCTGAACTTGGAGTTGGTTATAAGCCACAGGCCTGTGTGCACAGCAATGAGGAAATATAATGCAGTAAGTGAAACATGGATGTGTGGAACAGATTATCCCAAAGGTTGATTCTGTTCATCTGGACGTTCTCAGTGAAACATTTGGTCTCTCGGTCAGGTGACTCCTTTAGTCTCAGCTGACTGCAGCTTTCCAAACCTTTGTCACTGGATCACTCACTTCATCTCCAACGTGTCCCTGACACAGACAGCTGGAGCCGTTACAGCAAAATCATTGATCATCGTTTTTAGAACATTAGCTGGTGTTGGTGGGCAGGCTAGCAGTGCTAATTGTTAGCACTAGTTCTGCTGCTCTCCCTTTGTCTCTGTTATTGTTGGTCTTTAGTGAACAATAGAAAGTGTCTTCATGAGACTGTTGCCTAATGTTCAAATGTAGATAACACCACCTGCACCAACCTGTTACACAGCACAACCCTCTGGTGTAGCTTTGCCCATACGGTAAAAAAATATATTTTAAAATACATTTTAAAATATATTTATATATTTAAAATGTATTTTAGCACATATATTTTTTGGCCATTTTTTGTATATTTTGAAATATATTAATAAAATATATTTCAAAATACAATTTAAATGTATTTAAAATCATTCAAAAAAATATAAATTTAACCCTTCATATATTTCTAAGAAAACACATTCACATGTAACATCTGAAAGAAATCTTTATTTGATGTTTAAAACATACATATAGCATATCAATCAAGCAAGGAATATTCATTTTATAAGTTTATTCTCATTACATACTTAAACATTCTAAAAGAAACACACACACATATACATATATGTGTGTATATATATATACATATATATATATATATATATATATATATATATATATATATATATATATATATATATATATATATATATATATATATATATATATATACACACACAGTCTCAGTTCCCCCAGCTTTCACTGCAATCCTCAAAGCCCTTCTGGACACGCTGGGAAACCCCTTCCTTACCCCCACTGTAACAAACAAAAGTCACAGTTCTATTACTTTTATCAGAGTTAAAATAAAAATGTGATTTATGTTAGCTGGCTTCATTTAGCAAACAGATATTTCTGTTTATACAGATACAGATATTAATACAGATATATTTTACGCATAATTTACCTCTTTTTTTTTCCTAGATGGGAAGTCTATCCAGTTCACATTACAGTAATGCTAACACCCCTTTTGGTCGTCTCTCCTTACCTTCCAGCATTCATAAATCTGTTGACCTTCTTTGTCTGAGACCAACCACTACAATGCATCATCACCTATTTGTATTGGTAACTTACTTTACAACCTATTTTAATGGTTGCAAAGTAAGTTACTTGTGCTGTATGCAATTTTAGATACACAGAAAGTCTTCACTTACTATATATGGCTGTCATAGTGTCCTTATCAAGGGCAGTTCTTCACTCTGCGCCGATGTCCGTTTTGCTCTGTCCTCCTATAAAAAGCATGAACATTTGAGTGTTTGACTAGTTTTAGATTTCCAAAAATTTGATATTTGTACAACTAAACATTTGAACTACAATATATGCTATTGAGCGATACTTTTATGGGTAATTTTTGGTAAAGAAACTGGTGACAGAGTTGTAGGCTTTTTAAAGTACTATTACCTAACCATTTGAACTGACTTTCAAAGCTGATTACCTTTTAAATTGCTGTGGATCAAAACCTCCAGTGGGAAGGCGGCCATTAGAAGAACACGCACCATTGAACCTGAAAATAACAAAAACAAACAAAAAACAGAACAATATATAAGAGTCCGGTAGGGTAATAAATCTCTTCTGAAGCAATATAGTTATTTTGGGTGAAAAACAAAACATTCCTCTAAAATATATATACTGACATCAGCAATCAACATCATGATTGTAATTATTTCCTTTTTAGTACATCTACTGCTGTTTGCATGTGTCAAGCACTACGACTGTATCTATGCATATAAATTCACCATATATATCCAGCAAAAATGTTTTGTTATAGGAAAACAAACAAAGGCATTCAATCAGAGGTGAGAAATTAATTGGGAATATGAATTATAGGTGAACTATTCTTTACCTACTAGCAATCAAGCTTCTTTAACCAAGAAGCTTGAAATATTTGAATGTAAAATAAAATAAATAAATAAATAATAATAAAAATAACATGATGTAATTAAAATATACAACTTACATTAAGGAAATCTGCATTTGTATCCACAGGCTAAAAGTAAAACAGTAAATGTGTTAGTAATAGTACAGGTATTTGTAAAAAAAAAAAAAAAGAGGCAGTAACTGTGACGCTTCTAGTGGGATGCTAAATGCAGAGATTTATATTTACAGTATAATACTGCATGTACGGGTAACTGTGTTGTGAACTGTAACTGAATATTAGAGAATCTCAGAGAAATTAAATGTATTTATTTTTTGAATTTATCAATCATAAAACCGTCTGTTTTGAAGGCCTGTTACGATAGCGACTTTTTGTTGGTCGGTATATTGCCCCATAAACAATTGCGACAAGTTATGTCATTGTCATTTTAAGACCATTTTATGTCTTTGAATGTATAATCATAATATAACACCATAATAATGCAAGATCTACACACTTTCAATTGACAAACCAACATCTAATTCTTAAAGCATTTAGATCATTGAAATTAGGAATCAAAATATTAGATACCTTAAAAACTTGAATAAATAGTAAATTTTCTAACAAATAGAAAACAATGTTATTTAATGTTTTGTTATCATTATATTTTATTTTTGTAAATATAATGGCACATAAATTACATCATCAACAATTATTGAGGTCATGTACATGTACTGTGTGTTAAGTCGATATATCGATTATTGTGATAGGCCTACTGTTTTGGTATCATAACGAGCTTGTCAAACATGCATGACCACTAAACAATGTCTAAGCAGTAGTACTGGTCTGAATGACAACAAACATAACTAGTGTTTTGGAAAACCTGTTAGAAAACAGTTATTTCAATAATTATGATTAGCATGTGACACAGACACTGCATAAAAAACTACAACAACAAATACTTACTTTAGGAGGATGGGGGAGGGCAGCATGAGGTTGAGACTTTGACATCTGTAAGAAACAAATTCATGTATTACAAACAAGTCACTTAAAAATACATTAATGTGGCAGACTGTTCCCTGTTCAGATGCAGTGTATAAGTACAATCAGGGCTGTCACAACAATGGGGTGGGGCCAAGTGGCTGCAACCCTAGGTACAATGTGCAGGTATATATAATTACATATAATATATGTGAATAAAGCAAGAATCTGTTTAGGTTAGTCACTGTGCTGACTGATGTTTGCTAGGTTTATATGATTGCAAACTGCACAAAAACAACAACAGCAACAACATTAATGACAATGACAAACAAAATTACTTATATTTATGTAAATCTCTCATTAGGAAGATCTGCATTCGATTTCATGGGCTGAAATAAATAGGCAGAAACATTACTGCTAAAAAAATAAAAAACAAAAACTCTAAAAAGCCTAAAAATGACTTAAAAAGCAAGGAAATGTGGAACATTGTAATTAGCGAACATTAATAAAGCATAACTGTTCTTTGTTTCTAACCTTGGTAAGTACTCTGTAGCCAGAAGGAGAGGTAGGATTTCTGTGAAAGCCAAATTAAATGTGAATAGGCTTTGATAGTTATTGAGAAGGCAGAATAATAAGAAAAGGCAAAAGTACGTCACAATATAATTAATTAAGTTACATATTTTGATTACCAAATTATGGAAGCGTGGAGCTGCCACCCAGGCAAAAGAAAAATAGAGCTTCACGTTATGACGTGAAATGTTTATTGTTCTAACATTATGCTTTTCATGTTTGTATAATACAGTGGTTCTTAACCTTGTTGGAGGTACCGAACCCCACCAGTTTCATATGCGCATTCATTGAACCCCTCTTTAGTGAAAAATAAAGTGTGTTTTTTTTTTCAAATTAGACGTAGATATGTTTTTTACTGGTGCACAAAATGAGCCGTGCACGTCACAGCGGAGGCTCTGCCGAACCCCTGAGACCAACTCACCGAACCCCTAGGGTTCGATCGAACCCAGGTTAAGAACCACTGGTATAATATAATATCACATTATTATAATATACATAATTGTCACGTTCGCACAATATTGTACGGACGTGATAATTATGTACATTTTTCGTACAATGTTGTTCAAACATGTTGTTCAAACATGATAGTATATTGTTAGAACGATAAACTTTTCACGTTATAACGTGATATACTTATATTTCTCTTTTGCCTGGGTGGCAGCTCTACGCTTCCGTTCCAAATACACGAGAATAAAGTAATATTATATGGGAAAAGGCACCTGCTAGCTTGATGATGGAGGCTTCTTAGACTGGCCACCCGCCTTGGCTTCTTGTCGCCACTCCACGAAATAAAGGTCCGTTTCCTCCATGCCGGCTAATTATTCATCCTCATTAAAATCTCGTATATGTTCAGTTGGCAGAATTGAGAATTTTACATCTTCCAACCACTTAATTAACGCGAACATAATCGGCTTGTTTCTTCCCGTCTCCTGTATCCGGCCGTTCCTCTCGCTGTCAGATTTCGCGCCTCAGAGACGTCGTTATTTTTCAAAAAAAAAAAAAAAAAGAAGAAAGAAAGAAAGAAACAGCAACAACTACTAAAGAGAGTTTTTGCACGTTCATTGCACATTTGTGGGAATGTTTAAATATTTAATTTTTATTAATTACTTTTCATTATATCTTTATTTTTTAAACCACCGTGGCAATGCGCATGCGCATACACTCCTGCACGCAAAGGGCTTTGGAGTTGACGTAATGTCGCAATGCATTGTGGGAGCGCAGCACCATCTTGGCAGGTCACGAATCAAAACAAGATTGCTACGAACCATTCTGAAACGTAGCTCAAAAGAAAATGACGGTATAGAGACAGATTCTGTCCAGATGCAAAGAGACGGTACTTGATTGTTGAAATGTGGACCCGTATGAAATATAGCCGTGGAGTAGAAACCCTGAAGACCAAACCGCTATTGACTTAGCATGATCTACTCTCATACCTTGTCTGTGGAGTCAGAGCATACACGGCGCACCAATTTCGCAATTATAAATCTCTGGAGGCGCACATCCAATTCACCAAGGACTGGGTACAAGATTTGGCTATTTTTAAGCCTCCACGTTGTGATTATGCCGTCATTCAAGCAAAGGTAAGTCAGCTTTAGTACTGCGAGTAAAATGCGTTTGATTCCCCCCAACATTCAAATTAGTGCTAGCAAAAATTCATTCGTGAGGGGGAAATTACAGTGAGAACATGTAGAGGCTCTGTTAGAGGGATAACATAGTGAGTTCAGTGCATTGATGTGACATTGTCCTGAAGGATTTAGTTATTCTTTATGGTTAAAGAAATTGCCCTAATTAATTCATATTTATTATAAATAATCCTAATTACACATCTTGCTTCCTTGTTTGTGTCCTGTGTCACTAAAAATACATTCTGTTTTAGTTTTATACATTGATTAATGACCTGCAGAATCTGCTTGTCATATTAGGTGTCCATAGTTGTCACTTAAAGTCGAACTTTATGTTTTCTCCCTCTTGAAAGTGATTACATCCTTGCATTACATACTTTAGGTTCATTTTTTGCTGATAGGTTTCTAAAAAGAAACATGCAGATTTAGAATATAACATGCAGCGTTCTATAGATGGATACATAAAAACACTTTATTTGTTACATTTATGATAAATGGATTTGAAAGTAAATAAAACACATTTGTGTCGGCCTTGGCTCATAGTTCTTGTCTTTAAATGAACTTTGTCTGTGTGTGCTTCAGGTCCTGCACTCTTAAAAACTGAATTGCAGCATTGCAGCCACAGGTCATTGTGAGCATCACAGGGAAGGTTGAAGCCGCCCACTGCAGCTGTATGACTAGAGTCGTGGAGACTTGCAGCCATGTCACTGCTCTTCTGTTTAATGTAGAAGCAACAGTGAGGATCTGTGGCACAAGGACTGTTACAGATGAACCTGCATACTGGGTTTTGCTGGGTAATATGACCAAGATACAGCCAGAGGTTGGCCATAAGATAGACTTCTCCTCTTCAGCTGCCCAAAAAAAAGGTTCTTGATCAAAACATAAACAGACCATTCGTTGTGACAGGTAAAAGAAGCCATCCTCAAAAAAGAAAAGTTCCACCTGCTACTGTGGAGGAGTTGGATCAACTGATGGGACAATATTTTTCCAAGCATAGTTCTGTTCTGAATAACCCATAGTGTTTTAATTTAGGGGGCCATGTAAATACTTTGCATTTACTGAATATGTACTTACTAAATACCACTGTTCAAAAGTTGAATAAAGAAACAAAGAAATGTTTGCCTATTTTTAATTAAAAGCACTTTGTCGAACATCACATCAGTTACAATGTAGAAAAAATGTTATGTATAGTTTACAAATGACAAAATGTTCACATAAAATCATGACAGCATTTGTATAATATCACCCACTACTAGCATTCTGTAATTTACTGTCTCTTTTGAAAACTTATCACTTATCACATGGAGAAACCTTTGGAATGCAAGCATGCTGATCCACACAGGTATGCACACAGGTGTACACATGGGTATTCACAGACGCGGACTACAGCTTTCTTGGCTGCTGCCTCAAAGCACACTGTGCGCTGTCTATCTTGCGTGCTGCACAATATCGTTTATTATTTAGTAACTATTGATATCTATGGCTAGCTAGTTTATTGTGATGGTGCTTTTTTTTCTATTATTATGTTGCTCTTTGTTGTTTGCTGTCTCCTCTGTTTTTTTTTTTCTCCATACAGGTGACCCAGGAGTTTTTTTTTTTGTTGTTTGTTTGTTTTTTTCTCTCTTCACCCCCTTCTCACCGTCTCTTCTCCCCTTTGGTTTTCTTTCTTTCTCTCCCCCTCTTTCTTTCATTCTTTCCCCCTGTCCTGTCCCACATTATGTCTGTCCCGTTTGCAACTGAAAATAAAATAAATTCATAATTATAATAAAGGTCAATCAAATGGACCAATATGGCAAGGCCATGATGATCCACTTGGTAAAATAAATCCGCTTGCCATCTTTCTTGGCCTCAAGACAACAATTCTGATGGCTATAGATCCAAACGGGACAAAAAAAATAAAAAAATAAAGTAGTCTCAGAATAGTGAATTAAACCAACATTTATTGTTGATTTTTTTTTTAACAAGAAAAACATTTTTCAACTGAATAAAAACAATGCCAATAACCAAAATAAATAGAAGCGTACATGAAAACTACACAGTCCTTCACCTTTCTGTCTGATTTTTTTAAGGAAAACAGTTTTTCATTCCACTAAAAACAGGACAAACCCACCAGCATGAACATTAAATAAACTATTACAATTGTAAAACAAAACTCATTTACAAAATGTAATAATTATCAGTGGGTCCCAGGAAATAGAATGTGACATGGGATTTAGATTTCCGTTACCAGGATGGTCGGGTTCAGCGTAGTCTTTATCACCACCTGTCAAAGACACATCATCAATATTCATGTTTGCTCAGGTTATTCACTTGTTCACATCTGTCTGAGATCATTCATACTGTTGTATGGATGTGTGTACAGTATGTATATAATTATCAGCTATGTAAAAGATATTATCATCTCTGTTCTTACCTAGTTGGAAGTCCTCCATTCAAACTCAGAGAGCCGCTGGAGGAAGGTGGTGATCCGAGGGCTGATGCTTGTAACCTTCCTCTTTACGACACGACCTGTCTTGCGGCTTGTACCAAGTTTTGCAGGGCATTTTGTTCCCATGTCTGGATTGATCCTCACAAAGAACCTTTTAACGGAAAAAAGGCTGCTTTAATTTCAAAATTAAAACATACGTTACAGCAATCACCTATATGTTTCTGCAACTGTAAAAAGAGAAGGAGAAAAAAAAAAGAAGAGAAAAAAGGAAAAAAAAAAAAAAGAAAACTTATCACTACATAAACAGCACAAGACTTAAGAGTATTTAACAAGAGCATTTTTCCCTGGTTTTACTACCACACTGGGGCACATGTTCACCAAAACGCAGCAAACCTTTGCCATCTTATCCAGGAAGGTCACCTTTTTACCCTCACATGGAAGAAGTAATCTGATTGGCATGGTGGTATGTAGCATGTAGTTTGAAGCAGGGATTTCGTAGTGCCCCATGTGTAGTGTTGGAACCCAGTCAGGATTTGTTTCATTCATTTCATAGGCTGGTTTGTTGCAATAATGCCAAATAATTAGCAACTCTATAAATAGAAGGTAGTTCTGCATGTTTGTTCTAAGTTTGTGCTATGATCTCAGAGCGCATTGAAAATAAAATTAACAGGCTATAAATAATAATATGAACTTATTTAGAACTTACCTGAATGAAAATACTGGAGCACACCAACAGATATCTGTGGCTGGTAGAGAACTGAATATCAGCTCGTCTCGCAGCTGCTATCCAGGCTAGACGCCTTCTTTTGGTAACATCCAACACATAAGCTCCCTCATGATGTTTCCAGGTGAGGAAACAATGAAAAGAGAGCCTGTTTTCAAGCTTATTCCTTTGTCGGTAGTGCAATCTAACATTACAACCGACCACACAGCAAGCATTTGTTTGGCCTGCTAATATGGCGCCTTGACCAAAAATCCTGGCTACGCCCCATCCCGTAATATCACGCTCCAGAGCCCTATTAACGTACGGATCTAGAAAGAAGACGCTGCATTTTTAACTCTGAGGGAGATGGAGAATGAGCCTATTTCCAAAACAGTGGAGTGTGTTCCTTTAAGTACTAAATTGTATATATTGTCAAAAACTAAAGTGTACATAGCAGTTGTTGTATCTTGTTTACTGTATCACTGACAGATAATTTCAAAGTCAATGAACGCTACATTATAGTGAGATATTGTGTAATGTGAAATACTGTAAGCAAATGAATAAACAACCTAATTCGTGATAGACCTTTGACTCTGTTTTGTTTGAATCCAACTGTTTTTTGCAGATGTGCATAAAACATGTTACTTTTAGTATTGTTATCATTATCATCATTATTGCACTAAATATATTTTAAATAAAGGATACTTTGATATACATTCTACTGTAAGGTTGGAAATGTATTTTCTTCACCCTAAAATATGTTTTGAAATGTATTTTGGTTTGAAAGAAATATATTTTCAATTTCAAAAATATATTTTTTTGGAGCATCACAAATACAAAATATATTTACCATATATTTGAAATATATTTTGGCCAGGAAAAATGTATTTTTTTACCGTATGGGTTTGCTGCTGCTGACTTTGAAAATCACACCAAACATGGAATCAAATATATCGACTCGGCTTAGACTACAGAGAAGCTCGGCACTGCTCACAAAACTCAACACAAAAGGCTTTTTAAAGACAACAATCACTTTGACAGACACACAAACACGACTGAGTACAGAGCAGCTGCTGGTTTGAAGCCACAGAAATGTTCAAATGTTTAAACACACTGCAGCGTTGCAGCCGTGATGCATTTGTGCTGCTAAGGCCACACACATCAGCTGCCTTACATTTTAGCACCAGTTCATCTCTGACCATGGCAGCACAGTCTTTCCAGTACAGTGATGTTGGTGGGGACAGTGGGGACTGATTGTTCATTGGCTGTAAGCCGGTCACATGGACGTTTAACTGGTGCTTTGATTGCTCTGTAGACTGTTGTGCCTGTGAGCTGCTCCTAAAATGAGACAGATTATAATTGTCACCATTCTGTTAATGACTCTTATTATGTGCGCTCTCCTCCACTGTCACACTAAACACATTAAATCTTTATTTTTGTGTAAAGTCAGGATTTAGTGGCTCTTCTTAAAAGCGTCATGAAGTGCAAAACTCAGCAAACATTATACAAAAGTAGATTTAGAAGCTGAACAGAACTGAAAACATTTAAAGTGACAGTCAGCACAAATCCAGCTGACATCTCCATCCAACCCAAGTCTTCATTTAAAGTCATTATAACTGTGACACACGTTTGTTACAGTATTAATCCTGCCTGATGCTGCAGGGCCAACATCATGAAACAGGCTCAGCATTTATTTCCATTATGAAACTTTATCATTAAAAACAAACCATTGTTCTGCAGTCGTCCCAGGACTGTCGGTCAAACGTTCTCTCCACATGTTTAAGGCTGAGCTCACTTTATCGTCTGCCTGAAGGAGGGAAGCAGATGTTACTAAACATCACAATAAAACATATGAAATGTGTGCACATGAGGAACGTCTGCACTGTTAAAGCCATGCAGACATCTTCACACATGAAGCAGCAACACCTCTCAGTTTAGCAGCAGCTGGTAAAAGCCACAGTGATCCTGGAGCCTCCCTGAAGGACTCGTTCATCAGTAACTGTCAGGAGGACGATTAAACCTGCTGCACACGTCCTGTAGTTACACACTCGGGAGGAAAGACGACGTCCTCGCTCTGCAACATGACCTGTGTTTCATCCAGGACGCTCAAACACAGACTGGTTTCCAAATATTAGACGCACTGGTTCTTCATGCGTTTCTACCTGAGCACTCAGAGTCATTTCTACAACAGGCCTCCTTCACCTGCTGGTGCCTCTGTTTCTGTGTTTGGCTGTTTCCATCAGTGCCTGATGTTTGTGATCTTTGATCTGTTCTGAAGTCTCTCTTTGTAACACAAATGTTGTTTGGCTTCTTTTGCAAACAAGGCAAAAGAACTTTAATGGATTCATTTGCTGATCTTATTTTCTGATGCAAAGCCGTCCTTTCAACGCTTTAGAAAGAAAACCAAACAATGTTTTTAAAACTTTCCCAAAATGTAAAAGCTATTAAAACCATAAACTTCTGCTCCTTGATCATGTGATTCTTCTTCTAGACTGTCTGTAATTGTTATTGCTGATTGTCAATAAAGTTGTTTTTTATAAGTTATGTTGTAAAGGAAGCTTGTGGCGAGGGAGGAGGGGCGACTAAAAGCAGGTTCATATAGTGGGAAAGTCCTCAGGTCATGTGAGGATATTTACTGATGCGTCAACACTGTCAGATAAAAGAACGGCTGCTGCATTTGTTCTCCCACAAATAAGTTTGGTGATGAGTAAAAGAATTACAGATGATGTGGCAGTTTATACTGGGAGCTGGTAGTGATGTTACTGGCTTGAACTGGGTGGAGGACGCACTAATATGGAGGTATGTGGTTTGCTGGGACTCTAGCAGCGTGCTAGTGAGCACAGGTGATATGTCTTCAGACTCTAGGCAACATATTGTTTTTGATATACTTCATTTACTGTATAGAATCAAACACAGAGGGATAGAAGTGGATTTCTTATGGCTCCCTGTGAATATCGGTGTTGATGCAATGAACAGGACGATAAGTTTAAAAAGGTGCAGCAAGAAGAAGTCGTGCAGGTTTGACTATAAAATACAGTGAAAGTGAGGTGAAGAGTATAATGAAGGTAAAGATGAAGGACGAGTGGCAGGCACACTGGGACAGAGACGGGAAAGGCAGATATTATTATACAGAAAACAGTCGTGTAGAAGAAGCTGCAGCAGAGACCAGGATGGAATCTGGAGAGTCAGAGTTGGTCACACAGGCTTGAATAGCACACTTAAAAAGGTAAACATGACACAGGAAGTGTGACTTCTGTGGACCAGAGGAGACGTTTGACGGGTTGTTAGCGTCGTCAGGATGCTGGATGGAAACGCTGTGCCTGATAGGATGATTACAGGCTGGACTTTGTCTTCCTGTTACAGATGGATCCAGGCCCTGGATGACTGCTGGACACACATGACCCACACTAGGCTGCCTTCATCCATCCTTTCCTCCTTCACTGAGACTCAGAGTCAGCATGTATGTATTTATCAGTGATTTGAATCCTTTCATTACAGAGTGAAGTTAAAGTAGACGTGTGAACACACTAATAAACACAAAGGGACACAACTACTACTCCATGATGGAAAGCTGAAGTATTACACAGCTTTATGAACCTCCTGTTATCCTGGTAGACGAGTACAGCAATAAATCTTTTACTTGAACATCTTCTGGCTCCAATAAGCTTTGAAATGTGACCATGAAGTTAGAGACACACTGACTGAAACCCACAGCTGTGACTGTGGATCACATCCACACACAGTGTAGCTGCTGTCTCTGTGTGAGCCTTTGCACTGCTGCTCGCAGCACCGTTATATCACTCAGCGCTCGCTGCTGTTATTGAATCCACTTTTTACTGTCCGTGCAATCAAGCTCCTCTGCAGAGCTAGAAAATATCTTCGAACCAGTTTATGTGTTAGGGGATCCTTTGCAGTTGTGACTGTTGCTTCTGTTTTTGTCCTTTGGTTCCTGGGAGCCTTTTACATTTCCATCAGCAACAAATATCTGAACAGGCTTTATTGTAGGAAATACAGGAGTAAATAGTTGTCATTATTTATTAGATGTTGTTAAAGATGATCCGATGCTTGTTTAGTTTAATGCTGTGGCTTCAGTCAGCATCACTGTGCTGTATAGTTTTATTTTTCTGATCCTTCTGTTAAAGTTGCTGAATAAAAGCTGGCTGGTCTGCACCTCACCGCTGCCTCGAGCC
Organism: Astatotilapia calliptera; assembly: GCF_964374335.1. Classification (NCBI taxonomy): domain Eukaryota; kingdom Metazoa; phylum Chordata; class Actinopteri; order Cichliformes; family Cichlidae; genus Astatotilapia; species Astatotilapia calliptera. Next base: position 6,095,931 of record NC_137424.1, on the reverse strand, counting down.
TCCTTCTTTAAAGCAGCAGAGGCTCTTCATTCAGGTATCACAGCTCGAGTTGTTCTGCAGGAGACCCAGAGTACTGTCCTTGGTCCATAATGACATTAACTTTGATTCATGTCAACACGAAGCCTGAACGTCTGTGATGAACACACTATCAGCATCACTGACATATTTCATCATTTAAAAACACTTCCTGTCACTGTGGTGGTTACAGTGACATCATGCAGTTTGTGCTTTGACCTCCAGAGGGCGACAAATCAGCACAGACAGAGAGCTCCATTCAAACTTTGCTGCCATCAGGAATAATTCTTCAAATATAATCATGAGTGTTTGAGCAGTTATGATATCAGGGACAATCTAGACATGTGTGACAATACTGAACATGTCACATGACACACCTCAAACATCATGTGATCCACTCTCAGTCTGCACTTTCATTCATGACTTCATGAATTTATGATCAGCTTACTCCTGAAATATTCAAATGCTGCAGGGTGAAGAACAACAAAGTGCTGACACATGTTTGTGTTTCAAACAAGAAAACCAGCAGAAATAAATCATCTTTGGACAACATGACAGAGATTAGTGAGTTTCCAAGTTGCACTTGAATGCAGCACAGACAGATTCTGATGTTCGTGGTTGTAAACGTGTCCTCAAACGCCGCTCTGACTCTTTCCTTCCTGCTCAAAGTTCCTCTTTTCTGAACTTGGTGTTTGTGCCTGACGCTGATCGTCTCCGTGTGGAGCTCCGTGTGAAGGTAACGTTAGCAGTGTGTAATGTTTCCTGGCTAACATCAGCTGTGTGCAGCTCAGTTCCAGCACAAATCTGCCGCTCCATAGTTCACGGTAACGGACTCATGAGGTCGACCGTTAAACGCTCTCCCGCCATTTTGTCTGTGTGCGCGGATGTGTACGTTTTTGTTACCACTGTCATCTCATCAATAGCCTATTTGTAAAAGATCTCTGTTCATAGTTTAGTTGGATTTTAAAACTCTGTAGTTGGACAGTTTTATTTTGGACTGATGCTAAAATTCTTGCTGATTGTTTCTGTCGAGGTTTTGTACTTGACATCCCCCATTTTGGATGTGATAAGCTGTAGAGAGTGCGTCCAAAAAGAGAAACCAGAAAGAGAACCTGTTTTATTAATAACCTCTTGCAAATAGAAGAATATGAAAAAAACAACAGCAAATAGGATAAAACCTTTAAATTACTTGAATTTCTAAAATCACCATCATCTGTTAACACAAATTTGATCATTTCAAATTTTTGTTTTCATTTTCTCTTCCCAGTTACTTCTTTCTCATTCTCTTCATTCTCCTTGTCACCTTACGTCTCACTCCTTAACTGAAGTTATAGTTCTAACATAAGAAGTCCCACCAACGTCCTTTATTTAATCTCTGTGTTGTCACAGTTATTATCATCAGATCAGACATGAGACCCAGACAACAACATAAGTTTACAAGCTAACATCATGTCAGCTAACATTAGACGATAGCATCATAAACTTTAAATTACTTTGCCTCTGATCAACAGTTTGATTACATTCTCACATCACAGGTTTATTTGCTAAGTGTGAGTCCGCCCACATTAGATCCACTTTTCAGCAGGTGGAATAATTTGTAGTATATAGGTAATACATCAACAATGCTGCCGTGGCTAAGTTAGGAATATTTATAATGTCATTTCCAAAACTTGCATATGATCTGCAATTTGTAGCAGATCTACTGACTGTCACAGAGCAGCTGGAGCAGTCTCGAATGCAGGTCAGTCCACTGCTGCCCCCTGTGGCCAAGTGCCATAGCTACTGCTGGATGAACTCGTGACACATCTGCACCTGTTTCTATGAACACATTGAGTCTGAGTGGCTGCACTTACACTGGTGCATTCAACATATTGAAAGATGGCAGCAATGTGGATTGTCAAGACTCAAACCAACCATTGAGCAAAGACAGCAGCATCACTTGTTTCTGTTTGTTATACAGCCAGATTTACTCGTGACACACATGTGCAGCTGCTTTATCACCTATTCTGAATTTGTTTCAAGCACAATACATTTGTTACACATGTTGGGATATTGTGTTTGTTTTAAATGTTATATACCTGTGTGGTATGTGACTTGTGTTGCCATGACGCCAGGTCTCTCTTGGAAATGAGATTTTTAATCTCAATGAGATTTTTTTTTACCTGGATAAATAAAGGACTAATTTATAACGTTCAGTGTTTTCCGGTCTTCCAAAAGAAAAAAAACCTTCAACTACATGACATGCAGTTGTGTATTTGTTTTCACCTTATCATACACTTGAAGTTTTACAAATCACCACTTCTTTAGTGAATATCATTTCAGTCTCAGACAACCTCGTTTCTCTTACAGAGGTTGAATGCACCTTCTGCGGATGGCCGTACCACACAGTGTGCGTGGACTTCCCCTGCACAGAAGGCAACTACAAATGCTGTGAATGCTAAATAAACAGAAACAAATGATCCCTGTTGTCTTTGCTTGATGATTGGTTTGAGTCTTGACAATCCACATTGCTGGCGTTGCATCTTTCAATGCCAGCAATGGCAGGTATCAGTGCTCAAAGCTTTTGTGTTTGTTTCCAACAAGTTGCCCACCTCGGGAAACAAAAATGTGTTCTTTTACTTGTCAGATGAACATATGAGACACTTTGACTCTTCAGTGCAGTGTGGAGCCTAACAAAGATCTGTTTTGTGTCCCAGCTGATCAGCAGGAGGAGGAGAGTCTGACGGAGCAGCAGAGGAACATTTTCAGCTACTTGGACTCAGCTCAGCCACTACAGAGGAAACAATGAGCTCAACACAGAAGGTGACAGACAGAGCAGGACCATATGACCAAAGATATTTATCACCATATACATTTGAACATTTGCCATAACGATGTAGCTGACGATAGAATTGACACCAGACAAAATACTTTACAGCTGCACAACTTTATTAAAAACCCATCAATGTATTTTCACTGAAACAAGCAGCTGTTGTTTATGTGCATTAAAGTTATATAAAAATGTAACAGTGCAAATGCAAATTCCTCGCTGACAGTTTAACCAAAAGGCGTTTCCAGTGGAAACTGGCCGACACATCCTGAGCATAACCATGTATAATATCCACTAAACTTCAGAAGAGATTATACAGTCGTGGCCAAAAGGTTTGAGAATTGCATAAATATTGGAACCTGGAGAAGTTGCTGCTTAAGTTTTTATAATAGCATTTTGCCTGCACTCCAGAATGTTATGAGGAGTGATCAGATGAACTGCATCGTCCTTCTTTGCCATGAAAACGAACTTAATCCCCAAAAAGCCTTACCACTGCATTTCATTGCTGTCATCAAAGGACCTGCTGAGACCATTTCAGTGATCGTCTTCTTAACTCAGGTGAGAATGTTGGCGAGCACGAGGCTGGAGATCATCATGGCTGTATCCCGATTCAGGTTCTGCAGCTTTAAAGTCCTCAAGGGCCGCGTACTCAAAGACCGCTAAGGCCGAAGTGCGAGGCTCGTAGGCTCGTGAAATGGGACGTCTAGCCTCCGTCGCGCTGCCCAGGTTGCCTAGCAACCATGATACTAACAGCTGGAAACGTTTCATACAGCTTTGTTTGACAGAAATGAAGGAGAACATATTTAGTTCATTTGTTTCTACATGAGCTCTGTGTGATTTGATGAGTATCTGAGGCTGAGACCACAGGACTGTGAAACATGATTGTTGGGCTTCATTTCTGTGCTGAACAGTCGTTTAAGATTAGCTGTAAATAACAATTAGCTGATGTTGTTCATGAGACTAAAGTCACCTCACTGTGGTAATGTAAATATAATATGGCCAATATTATAGTTATTATATTAATCACTTCACTCACAGACAAGTATCTGTGACAGTGTGTATACAGATGTATCATATATAAGAGACAAATATTGTTCATTTAATATGTTGGTACTAAATGTGGCTCAATGCTTACATATATGTGTAAAAAGCAAATGTAGGAGCTGTGATAACTGTGTCTGATAGAATGAAGAGTCGACTGATATATGAAATATTCCTTTATTGGGTGAGAAAATCAGACCATGTCATAACTGCTGTAAGTCACACAGAATAGATATCAGAGCCTTAAACAGGCTGACGTCTGCTAAATGGGTCAAACTGGGCAGAAAGTCTACAAACACATAACATCCTTATAGAATATGATGTAACACTATAGATCAACTTAGCTCAGAATATATAAAGCATATAAACAGTTACAGCAATATGATGCAACAAACACAGCAGCTACTGATCCAAAATACTCAAAGCTTCATAGAACTGAAACCAACATTTATTTTTAGCTCCATCCTGCTGCTGATACAGACTTTAGGTTTCTGAACATTAAACTTGTTGCTGCCTTTCATAGTGTGTAACTTGAAGGCCCTGAGTACTCTGAGTACTTTCTCCCACACTGGAAACACTGGGATGATCACATTATTTGAACATTACCTAATAAGACTGATTCAGCACAGACAGTTATGTTAAACTTTCCTAGCAGTCCTTCACAAACAGGGAACAGTCTGTCTATTCTCTCCATCTGTCAGCTGCTGCTGGCTCTTCCTCCTCCTCTTCCTCACACACTGCTGAGTTTGTCCTGGTGGATCATCAGGGCTGCAAAGCCTCACAGATGATGTGCAGCAGTGGCTCCCTCAGTCTGTCCTCACTCTGGACACTTGCAGTCGTCACACATGGAAATCAAATGTGTGATAAGCTGCAGGATTCAAACACAAGTGTAACTTATAAACACATGTTCATACTTTTATTCCACAATCAGAGAGAAAGAAACAGAGAGAGAGTGCAGGACAGACAGACAGGTGACAGTCTCAGGTGTACACACTGCTACACAACAGCACCAGAGAAGCAGGATTTAGTGTTTGTGTTATTACGAGTGTAAACAAGAAGAGTTCCAGATGGTGCAGTGGACACATGTGTGACTGCTGTGATTAAAGCATCTTTCTTTCAGCTTAACGAGTGAACCGTCAGCTCGTTCAAACACACGTTAAAGTGCGTTTGGCTCGACACCACCGAACAGAGGCAGCAATATAACACAGCTAACATTAACAGTGCAGTGAATCCTGCTTGTGCCGTGATATTCAGGACTGCAAACCGAGCAGCATCACTGACTTTCAGCTTGTTGTGTTTGTGGATATATGACTGACTTTAATTATCCACAAAATCATCACATTCTCTGTCAGATGAAGGTCGACTATTGAACGGCGTATATTTTAAAGGCTTTAAAACCAAGTTAACGCTGAAAGTACAAACATCACTAATGTCACATAACTCTGCCGACAAGGCATAGCTATGGCTATGAAATGCTCTTTGTGTATCACTTCTTCATTATGAAAGATGTCATTAATGCACTAGTAATGTCTCATCTGGAGTATTGTTCAATCATTTGGTCAGCAGCTAATAAGACAGATCTTAACAGACTTCAGTTAGTCCAGAATAAGGCGTCCAGATTAGTGTGAAGATGTTCATACTATACTAATATTGATAAAATGCATAATAACCTTTCTTGGCTTCCTGTACAGGCTAAAATATTCTATGGCTTACTTGTAGTTCTAAAGAAAGCAATTCTGTTAAACACACCACATTTATTCTGCTCAGCTGCAGTATCCAGATGAAATACATCATCATATTACACAGTTTTCAACAAGCTGCAATTTAGTAAATGCTCGAGTTAAAAGTAACGTTTGTAAAACTGTTACATTTAGAGCAACTTTTAAGTGGAATAAGTTGCCTTAAAAAATTAGAGAATTATTCAAAACTTCAATGAAGACTTAAAAGCCGATTTACAGAGCTTTTAGTTGTTGTAAATATTGTAAGACATGATTTGTTTTTGAAATTTGTGTAATGTGCCTCAATGTTATTGATATTATTATTATTATTATTATTGATTGCTTATATTTGAACAATTGTGAAACCTCACTGTGGATGTAAGAGTGAAATTATGTGGATATCTTGAATCCACTTTATTGTGTAATATTTTATGTGAGTATTTGACGGAAGACGAGCAACATCTGTTGTGGAAGCTAACGGGGTTCCTTTAGAATAAACAAACATAGGATTTATTATCACTGAATAATTCTGTATAAATCTATACAAACTATAGAAATATGTAATAGGAAACAACAAAATAATCTAAATTATAAAATAATGTGTGTGTGTGTGTGTGTGTGTGTGTGTGTGTGTGTGTGTGTGTGTGTGTGTGTGTGTGTGTGTGCATGATTTTAGTGTTTGAACAGTCATGAATTATCTTTAACAGCAGGTTGGATGTAATGTGTTAGAACTACCAGCAGGTGGGGATAAGAGACCTTTAAGGTGTTTGGTGCCACGCTCCACCTTCAGGTTTAAAACTAGTGTTAATGGAGTTTGAAGGTTGAGTTTGTTCCACGACTGCATTTCACTCACTTCCTCTGTTTGTATCTCTGTCACTGCAGGACCAACATGGAGCCAGAAGTCAGCGCTCTCAGGAGGCCGACAAACCTCACAGAAGAAAGGGAGAGAAAAAACACACCTGTGACGAGTGTGGGAAGGGTTTTACTCTGAGGGCTAAATTAAAACAGCATCAGGTCATCCACACTGGAGAGAGACCGTTCAGCTGTGACTTGTCTGGAAAGTCTTTTTCCTTGAAGGGTCACCTAAAAACACACCAACTCATCCACAGTGGAGTTAAAGCGTACAGCTGTGATCAGTGTGGCAGAGCTTTTACTCAAAGTAGCAACTTACAGAGGCATCTAGTTACCCACTCTGGAATTAAGCCATACAGCTGTGACGAGTGTGGGAAGGGTTTTACTGTGAGGGATAAACTAAAACAGCATCAGGTCATCCACACTGGAGAGAGACCGTTCAGCTGTGACTTGTGTGGAAAGTCTTTTTCCTTGAAGGGTCACCTAAAAACACACCAACTCATCCACAGTGGAGTTAAAGCGTACAGCTGTGATCAGTGTGGCAGAGCTTTTACTCAAAGTAGCAACTTACAGAGGCATCTAGTTACCCACTCTGGAATTAAGCCATACAGCTGTGACGAGTGTGGGAAGGGTTTTACTGTGAGGGATAAACTAAAACAGCATCAGGTCATCCACACTGGAGAGAGACCGTTCAGCTGTGACTTGTGTGGAAAGTCTTTTTCCAGGAAGGGTTACCTAAAAAAACACCAACTCATCCACAGTGGAGTTAAAGCGTACAGCTGTGATCAGTGTGGCAGAGCTTTTACTCACAGTAGCCACTTACAGAGTCATCTAGTTACCCACTCTGGAATTAAGGCATACAGCTGTGATCAGTGTGGCAGAGCTTTTACTAACAGTAGCCACTTACAGAGGCATCTAGTTACCCACTCTGGAATTAAGGCATACAGCTGTGACATCTGTGGAAAAACTTTCAGCCAGAGAGAGAGCCGAAATACACACCTACGCATTCACACCAGACATGATGTGTACTGCTGTGAACAGTGTGGCAAAGAGTTTATAAGTCACACAGACTTACAACGACACATGTTTACCCACACTGAGGAGAGACCTTATCAATGTGACCTGTGTGAGAAGACTTTTAAATCTCCACGTCACCTGAGACGACACCAACAGATCCACACCAGAAAGAGACTCTACAAGTGCAGCTACTGTGAGGTATATATTTATATTGTTATCTTGTCATTTTAGCCTGACTGTTTGGAACAACTCTGCTCATTAAACTGTGTTAGCATGTTAGCAATTCTACTGCATGGAAAAGCAGCTCTGAGTGATTATTCAGATTTTCCTTTCAGTTATGATTTTAGTATTACTGTAGTATTATGGTGGTAGTATTGTAGTTATTGCAGCCCAGTAAACTGAGTGTGTTAACTGAAACAGTCAAATGTAGTTGGACGTCTGCAGAGATGCTCTTTATTTCAGGCGACGTTCAGGATACAAATGTTGAAGGACTGACTTACACTGTCTTTGTGTCTTTGTTTAGAAGCAGAGCGACACAGATGGATCCAGTTCTCAACCCTGTCATCACTGTGGTGGTGGGAAAGACTTTCATTGTGACCTCTGTGGAAAAACTTTCAGTTGGCAAGCTGCCCTTAAAACACATCAACGTAGACACACTGGAGACAAACTGAAATACTGCAAAGAATGTGGGAGAAGCTTCACCACACCAAGTGAGTTAAAACAACATGAACTGATTCACAGTGGGGTTAAAAAGCACCTCTGTGATCAGTGTGGGTCATCCTTCACCACTGCAAGTCAGCTTAAATCACACAAACGAGTCCACACAGGAGAGAAACCACACAAGTGCAGACACTGTGAGAGAAGCTTCTCGCATTCAGGTCATCGTAACAGTCATGAACGAACACACATAGAAGGAAACTACAGCTGTGACCAGTGTGACAAGAGCTTCAGGAATCTCAGTTCATACTCTGCACACAAACGATCCCACGTTACTAATAAACTGTTTCACTGTTACCAATGTGCCCAAACATTCACCTCATTGTCTGCTCTGTGCAAACATCAGCGTGATCACTCAGGGCTGAAATCACTCCCATCACTGGATCACAGTGAATCTGAAGACACAGAAAGATCCTCTGGTTTCTGTGTCAGACTCAAAAAGCTTGAGATCAGGCTCCACAGAGTTCAGATAGAATCATTTAAACTTGTGTTGAACTGAACTGGTTGCTGGGCTGAACTTCTACATAATACAGATCTACATGGGATCTTCTTTTCTGTTGTTTTACTGAGTCAGTTTTGTCCTTTTTTCTCTGTCCTGGTTTTGCTCGTCTGTAAATGATTGAAACTCAGTCAAATAGTTCATTGTTCTCCAGCAAAACGTTTTGGAAACTCATGTTTAACCTTTAAAACTCTGACATGTTTTAGCACACAAGGCTTCATCGGGGAGTTCACTCATGATTGGACCATGAGAACAAAGGTTTTTAGTTCTTTCAAAGAGAGTCTGTTGTGATGTTTGATGTTTCTGTTTTTTCTACATAAAGGAATAAACTATTTTTCTTGCTTCATGTAGTGTGGAAGTTTTTAATGTTTCTTCATCTGTGATGTTCTTGAATGTGTTCACGTGAAGATGATATAAATAAACTCTTGTCAGAGATTTACAGTTATCAAACAGGTGAATAAACAACACTGAGACACTTGGAGACGGTTAACGTGCTGCACGGGTGAGGGCTCAGAGAGGACTCACACCGAGCTGCAGTAGTCGTTTATTATTTATAGCAGGGTGAAACAAGCATAGCAGTTTCCTCTAATTTTGCATATATGTGTGTGTGTGTGTCTAAGTTCGTATAAATGTCATAGGGTGAACTTCCTCTTTCTATAAACAGAGCGAGTAGTACATTTTGTTCTTTTCCTATTAAGAGTAAAATATGAACATATACTTTAATGCAACATAAAACTCATAAAAGCGTTTCTTCTTTAACATCCCCTCCTGATGTTAATATTTTTCACTTAATCATACTTTATTATCAGCCAACAATCACTTGCTTATAACATTTTCAATTGTAGCATCATTCAGTATGTGTGTGTGTGTTTCTATACTAAATCTTCTTCATCCGATTCATCTTCTAGTGGCAGTCCAACATAGGTAATTACTGTGGCCTGTACCATTTTGTCAATCATGGATCTTATGCATGGTAGGATACATGTAGAAAACAAGCACAATAATAGAAGCAGAACTCCTATCAGTACGAGTCCTTTTATCACGAGGGTCTTCCAGCTGCCACTCAGCAGCCAGGTCAGCCAGTCCTCATTGTTCGTGACATAGTCTTGTTGCTGCGCATTACTCAGTTGTCGCAACTTGTCTAGGGCGGTGGTCATGGTCAAGGAGTGCACGTTGTCCGGGATATAGGTGCAACAAGTGGTGTTGAATAAGACACAGAGGCCCCCTCTCTCAGCGAGAATCATGTCCAGGGCGACCCTGTGTTGCATGACCACTATTCTGATCGCGTCGATTTCCTCATTCTGAGCCTTATTTATCTTTGTTGAGCTGTTCAGGAAAAGTCCAAATCGGTAGTCAAGAGTCTCAATTCTTAGCGTGTTTTTTCCAGTTCCGACCCATGGGAACAGTGAGTGCAGGACCTTCTGTCCGGTGGTCCACAACTTGAACTCCGCTGGTACATCACTGCCCCAGATTGGGTCATGGGGTTGCACGTCATCAGTGTTCCTCTTGCGTCGTGGTTGGTTCTGATGGAATACTCTGAATGTGTGGTCTGACACTAAAATTAGGGCGCAGAGTCCGGTACAAGAAAAGCTCACAACTAAGACAAAACTGCTCCTGCAAGGAAAGCTCACTGTTATGCATGCAAGTCATCAAGATGACATCATCAAGATGGCGCTGGAGTGACGGCAGCCTTTCCAAGTAGCTCTGCAACACCGCACCTTTTTGTTAACTTTAACTTTTTAGACTAGGCTTTTCAAACTTTTTTTTCACCTTCCTCTACTTATACCTCTTAGATATAGCGATACAAGATGGATAATGCACTTTTTAAAACTTCTGGAACCAGTTCCTTCATCTATTCGAGAGCGGAGCTGCTGGCACTAAAAACAAAGGGACAGACCGGCATGCGACACAACATCCCGGCCGAGCTAAAGAGGAGCTACAGAGGCTGCAAAGCTGGAGCGAGGAGAGCGGATCACCGGAGGCGATTCAAACCATCAATCCCGACAGTGATCATGGGCAACGTGAACTCGTTACAGAATAAGATTGACGAACTGTGCGCTCTGAACAACCACAGACTATACCGTGAGTGCAGCTTGTTTATCTTCACGGAGACGTGGCTAACCGAGCTAACGCCGCAGGCTAACGTAGACCTATGCGGTTTCACACCCGTGAGAGCCGATAGGGACACGCAGGCCAGCGGAAAAAGCAGAGGTGGGGGACTCATTGTCTACGTTAACAACAGATACTGTAACCCTGGACACGTCTCCGTTAAAGTTTCGGTATGCCGTCCGGACCTGGAGCTGCTAGCTGTTAGCTTGCGGCCATATTATCTACCTCGGGAGTTCAGTCATGTGATCTGTGTGTATGTTTACATCCCTCCGAGGGCCGACGCAACAGCTGCCTGTGAGAAAATACACACAGTCACAGCAAGACTTCAGACACAAAATCCCGAGGCTTTCATTATTATATCTGGAGACTTTAACCATGCCACACTGGACTCTACTCTGGCTGCTTTTCACCAGTTTGTGAATTGTCCCACAAGGAGCAACAGGACAATTGACCTACTGTATGCTAATGTGAGAGATGCATACAGAGCCACCCCCCTCCCCCCACTAGGGAAGTCAGACCACAACCTGGTTTACCTACAGCCACAATACACACCCCTCGTCCAAAGGCAGCCTGTCACAACGCGCTCCATCCGGAGATGGACCCCAGAAAAGGAGGATGCTCTGAGAGACTGCTATGACACCACAGACTGGGATGTGCTCCTGAGCCCACATGGTGAGGACATAGAGGGGGCGACACACTGTCTTACAGACTACCTCAACTTTTGTGTGGACACGGTCGCCCCTGCTAAGACGGTACGGTGTTATCCTAATAACAAACCGTGGGTAACACAGGAAGTCAAAGCTGTCCTCAACATGAAGAAGAAGGCTTTCAGGAGCAAAGTGAAGGAGGAGATGAAGGCAGCACAGCGGGAGGTGAAACGCTGCCTGAGGGAAGCAAAGGACACCTACAGGAGGAAGGTGGAGCAGAAGTTGGAGAGGAACAATATGAGGGAGGTCTGGAATGGTGTGAAAACCATCACAGGCCACAACACCAAGAAAAGCACAGTGGGGGGGACTGTGGAGAAGGCAAACGAACTCAACAACTTCTTCAACAGGTTTGACCAGCCCACAACCCCCCCACCCTCACCTTTACTACAGAGTCCTCTCCCCACTCTCCTACCTCCCTCGCTTCCCCCCCTTCCTGACACCATGACACCCCCCTCCTCCAATCCCTCTCTCAGCAGCAAGACATCTCCCCCCCTCCCCTCTTCCCAAACATCTCCCAGTGTCACAGTGGATCAGGTCAGGAGGCAACTGAGGAAGCTTCGCCCCAGAAAGGCAGCAGGCCCAGACAAGGTGTGTCCTAGGATGCTAAAGGCGTGTGCTGCTGAACTTGGGGAGCCGCTACAACGAGTCTTCAACCTCAGTCTGCGACTGGGGAGAGTGCCCGCCCTATGGAAGACATCCTGCATCGTCCCGGTCCCTAAAAAGAACCGGCCCAATGAGCTGAATGACTTCCGACCGGTGGCACTGACGTCACATCTTATGAAGACTCTAGAGCGGCTCTTCCTCAACCTCCTCCGACCACAGGTACAACATGCCCAGGACCCACTACAGTTTGCATACAAGGCGGGTGTCGGAGTGGAGGATGCCATCCTGTACCTCCTACACAGAGCCCACTCACACCTGGATGGGGGAAAAGGCACGGTCAGGATACTGTTTCTTGACTTTTCCAGTGCCTTTAATACCATCCGGCCCTGTATGCTTCAGGAAAAACTGAACAGGATGGAGGTGGACCCCTGCCTGGTGGCTTGGATCTCCGACTACCTCACCGACAGACCACAGTACGTCAGGCTGAAGGACATCACGTCTGACACAGTGGTCAGCAGCACAGGAGCACCACAGGGAACTGTGCTGTCCCCTCTTCTCTTCACCCTGTACACCTCTGACTTCTGCTACAACTCTGAATTATGCCACATTCAGAAGTTTGCAGACGACACAGCCATCATGGGGTGTATCTGGGATGATCAGGAAGAGGAGTACAGAAGTCTGGTGAGGAACTTTGTCGCATGGAGTCACACAAACCACCTGCAACTCAACACCTCAAAGACTAAGGAACTGGTTGTGGACTTCGGGAGGTCTAGAGCAGGTCCACTGCCGGTTCAGATAGAGGGGGAGGAGGTGGAGGTGGTCAACAAGTACAAGTACCTCGGGCTGTGGGTGGACAATAAACTGGACTGGTCATGCAACACAGAGCACCTGTATAAAAAAGCCCAAAGCCGACTGTACTTCCTCAGGAGGCTGAGGTCTTTTAACATCTGCAGGAAGCTCCTGAGGATGTTTTACCAGTCGGTGGTTGCTGGAGTACTTTTCTATGCTGTGGTGTGCTGGGGGAGCAGCACAGCAAAGAGGGACTCATCCAGGCTGGAGAAACTGATCAGGAGGGCTAGCTCTGGAACAGTGGCGCGGCTGCCCCTCTGTTGGTCTTCCATGGTCTCTTGTGTTCTGGGGGCCTCTGGATGTCTGGAGTTTTGATCTCCTCCATACCCGCTTCACACCCTGGAGGACGGGGCTGTGGCCCCCCCACACTCCCTAGCAGATCATTACATGGAGAAACCTTTGGAATGCAAGCATGCTGATCCACACAGGTATGCACACATGGGTATTCACAGACGCGGACTAAAGCTTTCTTGGCTGCTGCCTCAAAGCACACTGTGCGCTGTCTATCTTGCGTGCTGCACAATATCGTTTATTACTTAGTAAATACTGATATCTATGACTAGCTAGTTTATTGTGATGGTGCTTTGTTTTCTCTATTATTATGTTGCTCTTTGTTGTTTGCTGTCTCCTCTGTTTGTTTGTTTGTTTGTTTGTTTGTTTTTTCTCCATACAGGTGACCCAGGAGTTTTTTTTTTGTTTTGTTTTTTTGTCTCTCTTCCCCCCCCTTCTCACCGTCTCTTCTCCCCTTGGGTTTTCTTTCTTTCTCTCCCCCTCTCTCTCTCATTCATTCCCCCTGTCCTATTTATTAAAAAAAAAAAAAAAAAAAATGACAAAGGATGAACTGAAGCTCTGCCATCACGTAATGTCGCATACTGCTGTTTCTGATGTCATTTAGAAAAAAAAAAAAAAAAAAAAAAAAAAGGAGGGCTAGCTCTGTGGTCGGCATGAAGCTGGACACTCTGGTGACAGTGGCAGAGAAAAGGACATTAAAGAAACTGCTGGACATTATGAACAATGCTGGGCATCCTCTGCACACGGCCATTAACAACCAGAAGAGTCTGTTCAGTGACAGGTTGCTTCTCCCAAAGACAAGAACTAACAGACTTAAAAACTCCTTTGTCCCACACACCATCAGACTGTTTAACTCCTCTCTGGAGGGGAGAGGGAGGGGAGACAGGAGGACAAAGGAGGGGGGAACAACTAAGCTGTAGTGCCTCTTCACCTCACTGTACAATACCTTGTGCAATACTTTTGTAAATAGTCAACGGTGCAATAGACTCAATACTTGAAATGTGCAATTCACTTGTATTTTTATTTTTATTCCTATTTATTCTATTTATCCCCTTCGTATATTTTATTTATATTGTCTCTGTATTTATATATATGTGTGTGTGTATAACTCTGTAACTTCTGTCGGTGCTGTGCTTTTTTGGAAATCGAATTTCCCAGAGGAACCCACCCGAGGGATTAATAAAGTTCTATCTTATCTTATCTTATCTTATCTTATCTTATCTTATCTTATCTTATCTTATCTTATCTTATCTTATCTTATCTTATCTTATCTTAAGTTGATCAGCTCTAGGTGAGAAGACATTTAAATCTCACACTTGTTCTGCTGCATTTTTGAAGCTGGAGGAACAGATCGCAGGGTTCATTTTTATATACACTGCAACTGCCATGAGGACAGGGCCATTTTTTTGTTGTTGTTTGTTTTTCCTTTTGCTCTGTGCAGCACTTTGGCAGCATTTTTAAATTTCTCTTTGTATTTTTTCTTTCTTTTACTAGTGAAGAGATGTAGCGTGAACAGTTATACAGTCTAAATATCCCATATGGGTCGTGTGAAATGGTGTTTTCAGTTTCATTCAGTTGAAGTAAAGAACGTTGAATATTTCTAAGTGTGCTGTTTTGAACCAACATGTCACAGTATGATCAGTGCTGTAATTTTTGACAGTCACTGTATCAATGTTATTTTTGCATCTCTTGAATAAAGGTTTTGACCTGCAAGTGCTAATTTCTTTAGTTATTGGGGTAAAATGGGTAATGTTAATAGGAAGGTGTTTGCCAATTCAGTAACCTAATTTAATGTTAATGGAAACTAACATTATCTCAAATTGTTTAGTTATAATTGTTGTTTAACTGAATCTTGATTTTTGATCTTGATTTGTTCTTTCCCAACATTTTTCAAAAGAAACAGTCTAATTTCTTTGCTGTGATTGATTCCAGAGAACACGGAAGAACTGACATTATTTAACTGTTGATTTATGTAGATTCAGTGGAGGAGTAATGTCAGTTTAATTCTTTACCTACTGTCAATGCAGTGAAATTAGACATTTTGTTTTGAAAGGTTACTGGTGGATGCCAGCAACCATCTTGGAAGAGAACAATATAATCTGTTATTAGGCCTCCATTTGAAAATTGTGTATTTGATACTAGAATATAATAGGTATATAATAAGCTGAGGCCTTGACTAGTAGAACGTCATGTTGGTGTTTAACAACACGTGAGCCAACATCAGACTCCGAGCGCTACGATGCTAAAGATCAGAAGATCCAGTGTGACATCATCGTTACCTGGCAACAGCAGCCCTCATCTGACTTTATTGGAGGATATTTACACCAGCAACACGGTTTAGTTTGATATGACGGATTAACAACATGCGCTGTGATATCCAGTTCATCTGTAATAGATACAGGATCTAATCAGTCAGCAGATATCTGATCAGCTTATTTATAATTATACTAGAAACAAACACAACTGTGTTGGTGATTCATGCAAACTTGCATATCAGCCTTTGAAGGTTTTGTAGTATTGAGAACAAAGAGGTTGTGTTAGGGCTGAAAAGCCCGACTTGTTCTCCTCTGCAGGTCATCAAATGCACCACAGAAGTTTGTATTTGCACAGCCTGTATATGTTTGATGGCTTTATTATTCTCTGTTCAAAGACAGTAAATATGGAAAATGTCTCATGTAGTATCAGCTTCATTTAAAATGACTGCAAACATTTAGAGAACATGTGCTGCTGTTTGTCCTACATTTCAACACTGAATGAACCCTGAAAACATGATGGCAGCTGGCAGGTTGGAGTTCACATGAAATATCGGCTGTATGAAGACTGGAAATATAGATGATAAAAACATGCAGCCAAACATTTGTGGACATGAATAAACTATCTGATCCAAAAAGCAGGAAGTGACACAGCTAGAAAGTGTGTAACAGCTGAAGTCAAATGTGATGCAGAGTTGAATCTGCACTTGGATCCATCTGTGAAAGGTCCACATGTAGGGATCACATGAGTCCTGATGTTTGTCAGTCCAGCTTGATAACTCCATCTACTGTGGCTACATATACTGGGCTGGTAGCTCCACAGTGTTGGAAAGAAACTATTAAATGTGCAAAGTTTAAAATCAGAGGCTCTTCTAACACAGGAGCCATGTTGAGTTTAGATCACAGCCGACCACCGGCAGTCTGAAATGGAATGAAGCCCATTGACAGCCAGCAGGTCTAAACAGGAACGCACACATTTGTATGTGTGGCAATGATGTGGCTGCGGCTGACACAGGATTGGTTCAAACTAAACATCAGACACATTTCACAGAGTTCACAAATAAACTCACGTTTTTATTTTTGAAGATGATCATAAAGTAGAATTTATGGTCCAGTAGAAACAGCAGGAGGTTTGAGCCCTACTGATGGCAAGGCAAGGCAAGTTTATTTGTATAGCACAATTCAACAACAAGGTGATTCAAAGTGCTTTACAGAGACATTAGAAACAAGAACAAATAAAAAGCATGATTTAAAATTGATTAAAACAAGCAAACTAACTAACTAATTAACAAACAAACAAACAAAACAGTATATAAAATCAAAACAGATCAGAACAGTAGATAAAATCAGTAGTTAAATGTAAGTTTTAAAATTTAAGCTTAAAGTGTGGATTTGGTGCTTTATTCAAATGCAGCTGAGAACAGGTGAGTCTTCAACCTGGATTTAAATAAACTGAGTGTTTCAGCTGATCTGAGGCTTTCTGGGAGTTTGTTCCAGATATAAGGAGCATAAAAGCTGAATGCAGCTTCTCCGTGTCTGGTTCTGACTCTGGGAACTGATAAAAGACCGGATTCAGATGACCTGAGGGATCTGGAAGGTTCATACTGGGTCAGGAGGTCACTGATGTATTTTGGTCCTAAACCATTCAGAGCTTTATAGACCAGCATCAGAACTTTAAAGTCTATCCTCTGACGGACAGGCAGCCAGTGTAAGGACCTCAGAGCTGGACTAATGTGGTCCACTTTTTTGGTCTTAGTGAGGACTCGAGCAGCAGAGTTCTGAATGAGCTGTAGTTGTCTGACTGATTTTTTAGGTAGACCTGTAAAGATGCTGTTACAGTAATCAAGCCTACTAAAGATGAATGCATGGACTAGTTTTTCCAGGTCCTGTTGAGACATCAGATCTTTTATCCTTGAAATATTCTTGAGGTGATAGTAAGCTGACTTTGTTATTGTCTTAATGTGTTTTTCTAAGTTTAGGTCTGCATCCATCACTACACCCAAATTTCTCGCCTGGTTTGTGGTTTTTAGATGTATAGATTGAAGTTCTCTGGTGACCTGTAATCGTTTTTCTTTGGCGCCAAAGACTATTACCTCAGTTTTGTTTTTGTTTAGCTGGAGAAAATTGTACGGGGCCTTGGTCTCCTGGTGACATTGTGATATATATTTGTGTGTGATCTGCATAGCTACGACAGTTTATTTTGTTGTTGTTTATAATCTGTGCCAGTGGGAGCATGTAAATGTTAAACAGAAAGGGTCCCCAGATGGAACCTTGGGGAACTCCACATGTGATACTTGTCTGCTCAGATGTGAAGTTACCTATTGATACAAAGTATTTCCTGTTTTCTACGTATGTTTTGAACCAGTTTAGTACAGTTCCTGAAAGACCTGTCCAGTTCTCCAGTCGTTTGAGTAATATGTTGTGGTCAACTGTATCAAATGCTGCACTGAGATCCAGTAAAACTAAAACTGACATTTTTCCACTGTCTGTATTCAGACATATGTCATTAAACAGCAGAAACAGGATTTGGAGGAAGATGTTAATAGATTAGAAAGAATTGTACACTGCGAATCAATGCAAGTCTTTCTATATAGACAGATCTGTAATAATCCCCCAGGTAGGTTCCTCTGGGACAGTCACAGATAGAGACACCAATTCTGACATCCTTTGAAAGCCTGACTTTGAATTTTCATCACTCGTCATGCGCACAGATGTTAATTCTACATATTCCTGGTACTGAACTCTAAATCAATATGAAGAAAATGCTCCTGCTAATCTGCATCTATGTTGATATCAAATCCTTTTCCAGCACATGGATAAATCTCTATAAATCTTTCAGTCTGATCAGAATGGGCACAGTGTTGTTATTGCAGCTCCCTGATGTTTGAAAAGCTAAATGTCCATTTTAAAGTGCTCGTGTGTAGGATTGTGTTTCCTTCCTTTGTGCAGTTCTTACAGTAAACATGTTTGAATGTTTCCTGTTCCCCTGATGCTTCTTCCTGTTGGATAAAGTTGGTTTGAATAACATGTTCTTATAGGTTTTAATGAACTTCAAACTGGGATCCACTTACAAAACTGTCTCATTTTATTGGAACGATCCACATTTGCATCCATTCACGGTACATTTGACATCTGAACACGTTTGTACACATGATGAAAGGACAGATGGTGTTTGTGTCCTTCTTAAACTTAGTGTGGATGTTTCATCATGTAGAACTACTTAGAACAAAGTCTTTGGGAACATTTGGAGAACACGTTTAGGAAAGTAACATCCTGGTAGAACATTTTCTTAAAGCAGAGCAGAGCTGCAACATGACTGTGAGGATTCAGAAGAATAAAGTCAGAATACTTTATTATTATGAAGACTAAAGTGCACCTTAATGCTGCCGATGAACACACATGTTCTTTGTGAAAGCATGTGTGAGCACAGCTGACGTGCACCACACTGACCCCACTCGCCCCGTTTCTTCATCCACTTCTTGCTCTTGTGCTTGAAATGAGACGCAGCAAAAGTCAGAGGCTCTAAAATCCACAAAAAGGGGGCTCGTTAGATCAGGATACTGGATGTGATCCATAGAAAACATGGATAATACACCACTTTATTTGAAGCATCTGTAGCACTGCCTCAGTTCTGGATGTTTCCACAGACTCCTCTATGCACCTAAAGAAAGGTCAAAGGTCAGCAGCACATGTAGTTGGGACAATTCTTCAGTCGCACAAACTACACAATCATTTTCCTCCAATGACGATTTTTCACTTGCAGAAATGGTCCTGTGTGATTTCCAGGCTGTGATATAAAAACTAGTTCCTAATGGCAGCGACTCACTCAGTAAACATGTGTTTCCTTCACCAACCTCACACACAGATCCAATAAGATCAGGAAGTGGGCAGTATAGTACAATATGTGTTATTCTGTGCTGCACTGCCCAAACTAAAGATCTGCTGAAGTGTTGGAAATGATCCAGATGTTTATTTTGGACGATACAGCAGAAGATCAGACATGAAAGTGGAGATAACACAGAAGACCTGCAGCAAAGGTCAGAGGTCAGACTGGGCCCCTGGATTCAACAATGAGCCAATGATCATCAAGCAGTGACTAAAGCAGAGCCCTGACGTTCTGACATTCATCACACAGTCAGAACAAATGTCTGCTGATGACTTCATCTCATGAAACGACTGATAGATGTCAGTTCATTGATCAGCTGAGCTGCTGATCTTCATCGTCACAGAAACATTCAGCTTGTTTCAATCAGTAAATAACTCCCACTACTCCCAGTTTGAACTGTTCCCACTCAAAATGCTGTGAGAACAATGATCATTGTAGAACTTCACAAACATCACGTGTTGTTTTCCACATGTAAGATCAGCAAACACACAGAAACTTCCTGTTGCCACACACGGCCTCTAAAATCTCTTCCACGCTTTCTGTCTGAAGTCCACTCTCTGTGTCGGATCCACAGGAAACAACAAGATCTTATTAACATGGTTTTCAATGTGTCTCCTTCCAAAAAGTCCAACCAATGAACAAATGTGTGTATTTGTGGAGGCCGAACAAAAGCATGACACATTTCTCTGTTTCTATAAACTGGAGTCAAACACAAACATGAAGAGTTTCACTGACAGACTCCAAAATGCCCCCACAGTGGATCAAAGGGAAATCCTACAGTGTGGCCAGAGACTCTTAATGGCTCCAACATCAACACATCCACAATGTTGGATCCAGTTCTGCCTCACAGAGTTACTAAGACACACCCTCTGCCAGCATCACAACAGCTCCACCTGCTTCACCTGCCTCCTCAGCATCTGTACACCTGAAGAGAAAAGAAAGGCTCCAACAGCTCAAATCTACAAAGGATTCATGAAGTTTCATCCAACAATAACATGTTTGCCTTCCACAGTGTGCTGTTAGACACCACTGTACCTCTGCCATTTCAAAAAGAGCAGCTTGGGAACATTTTGGCTCCAAACACTTTGTGTTTAACTTCTTTGTTTTCTTTGTGAAGCCGACAACATCTGGAGCTTTGTGACTCATAGAAACATCATTTTGTTCTTTAGATGACAGCAGATTGGGACTGAATAATCAATCACTATCAAACCAATAAAGACAAACATGCTGATTTTACAGGAACTTTGTTGGAGAAGCTGCAAAGACATGAAACTGGTGGAGATCCCAAACCAGTTGATAGTGCTGGTTATTCCAAATAAAGCTGTTTCCCTTTGAGATGAAATGACTTTGTGTCCTGATATATAATAAAGATGTTGTTGTTTTTGAGCCCCTGTATTAAAAGTAGTTTAAAGTCAGCTTGAGTTTGATGTCTTTATGTCAAAGCTGCTCATGATGTTGAGCTGCTGATGGAATAAAAACAATATAAAAGCATGTAGTCCAGACTTAAATGTAGCCTGTTGTTAGCTGAGGTCCACACACAGTGTTTGACAGTGTAAAGTGTGTGAAAGGGCTGCTGGTGGAGCTCACTAGGATGAGCAGGTGACCACGAGGTGGAGAGCAGCTGGCCTGGCTTTGACCCGGGCCACGCCCCCTTTCTCTCTGCTTTGCTGTCACTTATCTTCACTGCTCTGTCCAATAAAGCTGAAAAAGGCCCCGAATCAAAGAAATCTGCTGCAGCCTCTGAAATGTCTTCTGTTTCCTTCCCGACGGCTTTTTCACCGTCAGCCCATCAGACAGTCCAGCAGCATTTATGATGATGTCATGATGTTGAAGAGGCTGCTACGGTGGCCTCCCATGACCCCCAGCCTCATCACAGCTGAGATGCAGACATTTGAAAACATTCAGCAGACAACTGAATAACAGTCCAACACAACAGTCTGTGTGCAGACACACACTGACCTTTCATATAGTCAAACACAGCTGGTTGAGTCATTTCTCTGTGAGTCTAAACACAGCACACACAGAGAAATGTAGACAGGATGTGCAGCCAGTGCAGTAAATGGTCTCAATATCAGCTCTTTAGAAAATGATCCTGATGAACATGAAACTAACATCCAATGAGAAACAGCTTCCTTGTTTCATGTCCAATAACAATAAATGCAGAGCTAATAAAGAGCTGTTCTATTGTAAAATGCTGAGATGATTATTAGACAGAACCCAGCGGCTCACCAAAAGCCTGCATTGAAAATCTATATGAAAGTCATCTATGCTCATATATGGCAAAATCCTGTAACTGTCACTGTGTTTTTCATCTGTGCTCTTGTTGGTTGGACAAGTTTGTAAATGACAAAGAGCTCAGTGGACTTTGCATCCATCAGATCCTGTTAGATGTTTGTTTTTCCTTCACAGCTTTGTGATGAAGGCTGAAGAACAGAGATATGAACTATTGCCAACATGAATCCTGATGCATGACGTGGGCACAGACCCACCAAAGCAACACTCAGCTCACCTCATTCCAGGCGCTGGTCTGCTGGAGACCATGAGCCTTGTTAGTCACACATCAGCACCGTGGTAGGAAACAGCCTCCATCATTTCATTAGATCTGAATTTGGACTGTTTCCCTCTGGATGAACCAAGTCTGTCAAATCTATTGATCCAACACAAACAAACACATTGGCTCACAGTCAGATTGGCTTTGTATGGATGGTGTAACAGGGGACTGGGAAAGGATGCTGAAAGCTGAATATAACACAGAACAATAACAGGACATATAATAATGTAGAAACATGATCTTCAACAGGCACACTTCTGTTATTCATGATCACAAACACAAAGAACTTGTGCAGCCCTGATATCAGCCCTAATATATGAGTGTGTTTGCCCAAAGACTGAAACAGCATCAACATGACAGCTGTAAGAAATCTTCTCTCAGCCTTGTTTGGCAGAAGATCCCTGCAACAAAGATTGTAGCTGAAAGATGACGTGTGTAAAGTTTGCTCTGTGGGAGGGTCGAGGCTGTTTTTAGACCTTTGATAGTTTCCAATCCAGTTCTGACAGACAGGAATAAAAACAACATCATTAAGATCAGATCATGGAGCTGTTTGCTGCCTTGTTTCTATCTTCACATTACAAGACTTTACTACAATAAAGATGCTGACATGTATCTGTAGCAACAACATCATTGAATCTGTAACAACTGGAGCCAAACCAGTGGCTCTGCTGGGATCACTGGTGAGCCAACACTTCCTTGTTGATGCAGATTTCAGGGCTTCCTTTTGCTCCTCCGTTATAACTGTTCTCTCTTCTCAACACATGATGACACAAAGGAATCAGCAGTGACAAAGATGATGCTGAAGAGAAGCACACACTTCACACATATAACAGAGCAGTGCAGTTACACACACCTCTGCTCGACATCAGGCCTCAAACAAAGACACAAAACACTAACTTGACTCTAAACAGAAGAAACCAGCAGCTGTTTCTGTTCTGTGCTTATTTATATTTGACACACATGCTTCTCTTTGTGCAAACACACATCGCACTATAAGGGTAACCTCGCACACAATGATTGGACAGCACAGTGATGATGCTGGGAGATCCTATACGCAGCAACACAGAAACACTGAGAACTTTAAACAATGATGGAAAGTGTTATAAATGACTTGTTGGCCTCTGATCTGTCACAAACAGCTGAAACGTGTCTCTCATGAGTCACATGAAGGTTTTTGACAGAAAGGACAAAAAGTAGCTGCAGTCAGTTTGTGTCATTTTTATATTTATTCATCTGGGAGAAAAATCTGAGGGACATTAAAATGTGTTTTCAACAGAGACAAGAACATGAATATAACAGAACAGGTAAATGAACATGTTTCAAGTAAACAGCTGGACTGATCAGGTCCAAACACAGAGTGATAAACTTGTCAAACAGCTGTCATATCTTTATATAGAAGCTCTTTATAAATGCTGCTCACTGCAGTCTGTTTACTAATAATGTCAAAGTGTTAGAAACACAGAAACATCAGAATGGTCTTTGTTCACAGAAACCTGTCTGGGATCCTTTGTTGTTCTTTTGATGCAGAGTTACATTATAAATATAAAGAGTTATTTCAGAGTCTCATCAGTTTTCCTGCATGTCTTTATTTAACACATCAGCAGGGCTGAAGCTCTCATGTTAAACACACACTGATCTATGGACACGTTCATGTGTTTCTAACAGAACCAGGCTGTTATCAGCCTGCACTAACATTATGTCACACACACTGAATGTAACAGTGACAGTTTACATCATCACACAATCAGCTGTGATTGTTTCACTGTCATCAAACGAGTCAACAGGAAGTAGAATCAATAGAAACCAATCATTTACTGACAGCATGTCTGATGGAAATAAGTGCAGATTATGTATGAAGTCTAACTGCACACAGTAACTGTGTTACAATAAGGACTTAACAGCGCCCTCTGCTGGAGTGTTTCAGTACTGCGTTAACTAGAATACACCACCTCCTCCTCACACCACCTGCTACAGCTCTACTCTTCTATGACTACAGTCATCCACAGCACTGATGTGAGGTCACATGGTTCATATGTAAGGAGCACAGCTGACCTCAGGTCAGTTTAATGACTGTGAGCAGCAGCTGTGTTATTGTCACTGTGACAGGGAGACACTCTCAGACACAGCGCTCATGTCAGCTTGTTCTCATGCAGGAGGATCAGGAGCTCCATGTTTGTCTTTCTGTTTGAATCATGATGTGTTTGTGCCATCAGAGTCTGTCATGAGTACTCAGGGTTTCACAGCAGCTCTTCTGGATGCTGACGAGGACTCCAACCTCATGTTTCACCTCTCTGAGCTTCTGATGTCTGTGAACACTCGTGTTTCTTCTCTGGGCTCATCTGGACAAAAACACCTTTCTGTGTTTGGCTGCAGCCTCATTCTGACTGACAGGAAGTGTGTTATCCATGAGCTGCACTTCTGTGAGGAAGTTTCCTGCTGTGTTTCCTGTCTGTGGACAAACACGAGTGTTCCAGCTGAGGACTTGCTTCCTTCCACCTGTCCATACAGGACATCACGCTGTCTGCAGCTCTGTAAATGCAGCTCCAGGTCCTTCCACGTGCTGCTCTGTATTTGTGCAGTTTGTAGTGTGTCCTGGGAAACGTAGCACACATGGTGTTCTTCTGCTGTTTCCTCCTTTCACTGAGTGTGAAACACTGACGCTGTGCTGTTGTTCACAGAGGGGAGCTGATTCTAGCTGCAGCTGGACTCTGTCATCTAACTGAATGTGTTGGTGCTGATCACGGGGCTCTGAGGGGGGAGCAGCAGGAGGACTCTGGATGCTGACGTCAGTGTATCTGTGGAAGCTCCCACAGCGTGTCTGTCATTCAATATTGTGCTGTATATTGTATCTATGCAAAGATGAACAGACTGTGTGTTCACTGGTCTCTGTGCTGCAGCTCTGATGTCATCATCACTCCCTCCTCCACCCTCAGCAGTCCCAGCATGCTGCTGTGGTGCACCCCACCCTCACTCTACACCTGAGCCACAGACCACACCCTCCACCTCAATATACACCACAGTTTTCTCTGCTGTGGAAATGAGATCAGGAGGAAATCATCATTATTATTATTTAATAAACGCTCACATTAATGTGGGCTTATTTGTTTCATATTAGAAACATTAGTTGAGTGTTTTTAGTATAAAATGGTCAAAGTCCCTCTTTTTGCTCCTCCCCTCACCTGTGGATGGACGGTGCTGTTACCGTGGTGACAGCTTGGATGTGTTTCAGTCCTGCCTGGTTATCACTGCAGGAATCTTTCACATTTATTACAGGTAATAACTCTGATTTTTCTGTGTATTATGAACCAAATGTATCCTGATACACACAGAGATGGATGAGCAGAGGTCACATGATGAAAGAACAAACATGGAGTCTTTGATTTATTTAGATATTTATTGATGAATGCAAACAAACCTGACACTGAACCATCGTCCAGCAGAACAAACCTGATCACATGACCTGCTGACCCAAACAGTGCAAAGCTCCATGGCAACAACAACAAACAGCCTCACATATGTTAACAGAGGCTGTTAGAAGCACAGAGTCTTTACAGTCTTTCTCCTGTTTGGACACAGATCTCTGCACATCTTCATCACAGTTACTCACAGACGTGCAGAGTGTGTGGATATCAAAGCTAAGTTTCCACCATGTTTGTAGTCTGTACTGGGACTCATGGAGCATCTCTCTATGAGCACTCAGTGCTTTAAACAGTGAGTCCCAGTTTAACCAGCAGCCTTCACACCACACATCACACAGACATGGAAACTTCAACCCTCAGACTGAAGACACCATCAGAAATAAACAGATTGTGATGAAGATGAAGAACTGGACCAGTTTGCTGTGGTTTCTTCTGTTCCTGTCAGAAATAAGAGTCTGGCAGCACTTTGCTCTCCTTCCACATGTTTAAGGAGGAAGTGAAGAAGAGCGAGTGAGTCGTCTTCCTCTGTGGGCCCAACATCAGGCAGCAGCCACGTATTTTTAAAAACCCAGCACACTGCTTCAGAAACACTGAGTCCAGGTGACCAGAGTCATGTGATCAGTGAGGTCTTCACTCAGGACGTCACTGCTTCAGGACCTGATTCAGAGGTTTATAAGGACGTTCGATCATTGGTGCTGATGTTGTGTGAGAGCTGGTGAACCATGGGGAACATAAATAACAACCAGGCCATCAGCAGTTCTACCCCCAGCTCTAACACCTACATAATACACTATACATATAGTTATTGTTAAGGTTCAAATATTGAGGAAGGAGAGTACAAACAACCAGGTCCAGAAGAGCTTGGTCAAACAATTGATTTTAATGAACACACGCGTGGGGGGACCAGCGCCGTACGCAGACAGCGCTGATCTCCGACTAATCAAAGCATAAACAGATATTTTATACCATCGGGGTTTGGATTTAATGACGCCCCTTCAACGTCACACAGATACATACATACATACGTCAAATCAAAACCACAATGACTTTTAACACAGTTTGAAAAGAACATTATCTCTATCTTCATGGCAGATGTTTCCTGTCAACCTTTTGACTGCCGCTTCTCCAAAACCACAGACCATGCTCTGCAGTAAGATACCACTTCTGCACGCCCGCAGTTGCAAGCAAACATGATTAACCTCTCACCTATAACTGAATGTATCTACTATGTGTGTGTGTGTGTCTGTGTGTCACGACCTCACTTGGCACTCTGTGTCACCTCTCACCTACTAACGCTCGCAGTCAAACAGAGGCCACTCTCAAATGTGTTAGCAGTTTACTAAAATTATATATGTAGTATATTGAATAAATGTTTTAATCAAGAACCTCTACTAGAAGCTTAATAAAAGAATATAAAAGTATAAAAGATAATAATGAACAACCTGGTTATTCAAATAGCATCATCCAAACAGCTCCTCAGAATAAGCTGCACTTACACTCTGCTTTTAGTTTCACTTTTGCAAAAGCACGCTCTGCAAACCTGCAGTTTCCTGTCAAGACTTTGCACAGAGTGTCCTCAGAATCAACAGAATCAGCCCATACACACTTAAGATTATAACAAGCATTCAAAAGCATTTAAGATCATAGATTCAACTCAACAGTTTAAAGTGGTTATAACTGCACCTGTAGTAAAGGCTAATTGGGTACCAAAATGTTTAAACATCTGAATGCAATATCAATGCTGTAGATTATATTATTAATGCAATGGTAATGATGATGATTATTAACAGTAGCAACAAAATAATTTCCCTGATCTCCACATTATATAGGTTATAGTATGTTATATATAAACGTAGCTGAAGCAGTTTCATTTGTAGCTTCACGCTGCACTTCACATGTTTGTCCACCAGATGGCAGCACAGAGGCCTGTGTTGGAAAGCTTTGAGTAATGAAGCGTTTTCAATCCAAGCTTCAGAAAGCTTCATGTGGTCATCAAGGAAGCAACCAGGAAATATCTGCTGTGTGTAAAAACAGCAACACAAGAATCCAGGATGAAGACAAGAAACTCAAAGCTCACAAAACAGGTGGAGCTAATTTTGTGACGTGTTTCTGTAAAAACACCACAGAAGTGAATCATCAAAGTTTCCATGTGAGCTGATGATGCTGCTGCAGAGTTTCTGTGAACCTCCTGTGACCCCGCCTCCTCATACAGAGACATCTGATTGCTCTTCAAACTGCATCACGTGGACACATGTGATTGTGTGTTGTAGTATTGATCCCAATGCTGGTATCAGTCCTGGATCAATAACACTGGATGGATGCGTTCAGCATGGAGCCCTGAGCTGTGTTACAGACAAACATGGAAACTGACAGGTCTGTGTCATTCACAGTCTGTAACACTTCTAAACAACAGAGGCTGACCCAAGTGCCTCAGAGCCAGGCACGCTCACATCACAGCTCTCTAAATAAGCCAGTTTCAAAATAAGAGCTGAAAGCTGTGTTTGCTTGTGTTAGCTTATTATTGTGGAGACTAACATTCAGTGATCATGTGTTCAGACTCATAATGATTACTCTCAGAAATCCTGATCTTTGTATTTACTGTGTGTTGGATCAATAACTGAGATTCATGGTATCACACAGCTGTGCTGCTGCTGATGTCAGCACATCTGGAACAATACGAGGTATCTGCTACCAGACTGAGCAGGACGTGAGACCTGTGGACTGTTTAAAGCTGTCCCTCCACAGCTCACTCAGACCTGATCCACACCTCAGTGATATTCTCTGACTTCCTCAGTAGAGACAGAAACCATTCAGATCTGGGACCATCAGCTGACTGATGATGTCACACAGACTGTGTTTTTCAGGAACAGTGATTCTGATGTGAGCCTGCTAGCTGACAGCAGACCTGATGAAAGCACATGTTCACATCTGTGAGGACAGACTGGACTCTTTGACTGCACCTTGGTTCTCCTCAGAGGTCTGTACAGGAGCATGTCCACCCCCACTGAAGATCTCAGTCACTGTGAAACATAGAAAGCTGCTTGTGTGGCCTCTGCCTCACATGTAGATACAGCTACAGGTTTCTCTGTCAGTCAGACTGAAACAGTGTCCTGATGCTGCATCATTCAGCTCTGTGCCCCAGTCAGCATCACTGGGAGCTACCAGTGTTTCTGCCCTTTTCCTGTAACACTACACTCAGCACAGGCTCAGCTGGTATCCAGTGTTGGACTTTGGCTTCAGCTGCTGTGATAGATCCTCTAACATAGATCAGCTCTGCTACATGTTGTTAGATAAGTGCAGCTGCTGTCATGTCCTGATGTTTCTCTGGCTCAGCAGCTTCTCCATCAGAGGTTCACATGGAGCTGATCCAGTATCTCCAGTAACTGTGTTCTGTGCCTCACTGGTTCATCCTTCTGTCTGTGTGACGTCAGTCAGATGTTGAAGT